>NC_064626.1:1048686370-1048993037 GCF_023864275.1 Schistocerca cancellata
TTGCGGATGATGCTGTAGTATATTGAGTGGTTGTAACAATGGAAAATTGTACTGAAATGCAGGAGGATCTGTAATGAATTGATAAATGGTGCAATGTAGACAAGTGTAATCTGCTGTGAATACATAGAAAGAAAGATCCTTTTCATTTAGCTACAATACAGCAGGTCAGCAATTGGAAGCAGTTAATTGCATAAATTATCTGGGAGTAGGCATTAGGAGTGATTTAAAATGGAATGACCATATAAAATTAATCATAAGTAAAGCAGATGCCAGACTGAGATTCATTGGAAAAATCCTAAGGAAATGCAATCCAAAAACAAAGGAAGTAGGTTACAGTCCACTTGTTCGCCCTCTGCTTGAATACTGGTGTGGGATCCGTACCAGATAGGGTTGATAGAAGAGATAGAGAAGATCCAACGGAGAGCAGCGCACTTCGTTACAGGATCATTTAGTAATCATGAAAGCATTATGGAGATGATAGATAAACTCCAGTGAAAGACTCTGCAAGAGAGACGCTCAGTAGCTCGGCACGGGCTTTTGTTGAAGTTTTGAGAACATGCCTTCACCGAGGAGTCCAGCAGTATATTGCTCCCTCCTACGTATATCTCGTGAAGAGACCACGAGGATAAAATCAGAGAGATTAGAGCCCACACAGAGGCATACTGACAATCTTTCTTTCCACGAACAATATGAGACTGGAATACAAGGGAGAACCGATAGAGGTATTCAAGATACCTTCCGCCACATACTGTCACGTGTCTTGCAGAGTATGGATGCAGATGTAGATGTAGATGTGTCACTTCACCAACAGATTAACCAGTGGTATTGCAGAAGACATGTGGAATTCTGCCAGTCACTTCTGACACGATATCAGGATAATACTTTTTTTTTTTGCGAAAAATTCTCTTTTTCGATGAAGCTACCCTAGCAGACCACAGAAAGCTGAATGTAAGAAATATAAATTTTGGAGCTGCTGAGAATCCAAATGTCTCAGACAAGTGGACATCAGAGACAGTGGTGTGAGAACATTTGATGCAGGATCATTGGAGACACCATGACTGGTCCTTACTTCTCTGAAAAACTTAACAGCACAATTTCATACTGAAATGCTACCAACTCTCCTAGAGAAAGTAACACATGAAATACACAGATACATCTGGTAACAGCACAATGGGTGACCAGCTCACTATTCACCTGTGGCTGGGAAAGTTCTTGTCCTGCTCTTCCCTGGTTGCTAGATGGGATGTGAAGACATTATTAGTTTATCCTCATGTTTGTTTGATTTGATGCCACTGGTCTTCTTTTTTCTGATGTGAACTCAAAGATGAAGTCTTTGCACAAGTTCCGGCATCCTAAGAGGATTTAAAATATCACATTGTTCTAGCATGTGTGGTGACATTAAAAGAATCTCCTCAGTCTGTCCAGATGCTCCTGCACCAGAGACTGCAAATGTGTATTGTAGTAGATGGATAACAGTTCAAACACTTGACGAGATAAATGCAATTTTAACAACGTGCTTATGACCAATTCTTTTGTGATATTCTTTTTGTTGCTGCTGTTGATGTAAGTTTTCAATGTATGTGTATATCCTGACATGAAACTCGAGGTGCAAAACTATTATTTGTCAGTCTTTAGTACTTCAATTCAGTGTTTTACAAATCCATTCAATTTTTGACCAGCATCTTTCTTTCAAGCTTCTGGTTGAAATGAGCAGAACTATTACCATAATTAACTGGTGAATCATCCATAGATGCCAATTGGTGTTTCAGTCCAACCACACATAGCAAAGTTTGATTAGTATCAGTTTTAAATTAAACTTTTCTCCATTATTCCACTTTTGTAAGTATACTTTATTGGCTGCGTCAAGCTGGAGCAACATATCAGTCAGACACAACCGTTCGAGCGCAGTTCCAGCAGCTAAATCTTTTTTATCAATAATACCCTGTAACGTAACAGTCTTAAGCTTTTAGTGTGTTACGCAATATCCTATATTGAGTATTGTGCTGTCATATGACTCCATTTTGCATTTATTAAGCATTATTTAATTTTATTTGGAACAACTGTACTGACAATAAATATACCATGTAATTAAAAAATTTACAAATCTCAACAGTTTGAAATAATATACTCAGAAGTCTATACTCAGTTAAAACAAAATTGTCAGTTTTAAAAGACTAATAATGCAATTATGTAATGCAGTTGGGTGTTTTTTTTTTTTTTTTTTTAAACAATCATTTAGAAAGTTCCAGAAGGTCAGCATGGAAAAATCAAGACCGTTTTGTAATGTATAACATAATGTACAAAGTAACTTTTGGAATTAAAAAAAAATTAACTTTAGAGCTGGAACACATGTAAATGTTAGTAATTTCAAGCTTTCGCAACCCACAGTTGCTTCATCAGGAAAGAGGGAAGGAGAGGGAAAGACGAAAGGATGTGGGTACACACACACACACACACACACACACACACACACCTCCATCTGCTCATATACAGACACAAGCAGACGTGTAAAGGCAAAGAGTTTGGGCAGAGATGTCAGTCAAGGTGGAAGTACAGAGGCAAAGATGTTGTTGAGTGACAAGTGATGTACGAGGGGCGGCAACTTGAAATTAGCGGAGGTTGAGGCCTGGTGGGTAGCAGGAAGAGAGGATATATTGAAGGGCAAGTTCCCATCTCTGGAGTTCTGATAGGTTGGTGTCAGTGGGAAGTATCTAGATAACCCGCCTTTGTTCGTGTACACCTTCCGGGTTACAGGACTGGAGTATGTGGTGGTGGGAGGGTGTATGGGACAGGTATTACACCGGGGGGCGGTTACAAGGGTAGAACTGGAACAGAAAAGGGAGGTAATGACAGTGGCATGTAAAGTGCCCTCCGCCACACACCGTTGGGTGGCTTGTGGAGTATAAATGTAGATGTAGATGTAGAACCCGGACGGTGTAACACTGTGCCAAGATGTGCTGGCCGTGCACCAAGGCATGTTTAGCCACAGGGTGATCCTCATCACCAACAAACACTGTCTGCCTGTGTCCATTCATGCGAATGGACAGTTTGTTGCTGGTCATTCCCACATAGAAGACTTCACAGTGTAGGCAGGTCAGTTGGTAAATCACATGGGTGCTTTCGCAGGTGGCTCTGCCTTTGATCGTGTACACCTTCTGGGTTACAGGACTGGAGTATGTGGTGGTGGGAGGGTGTATGGGACAGGTTTTACACCGGGGGGCGGTTACAAGGGTAGGAGCCAGAGGGTAGGGAAGGTGGTTTGGGTATTTCATAGGGATGAACCGAAAGGTTATGAAGGTTAGGTGGACAGCGGAAAGACACTCTTGGTGGAGTGGGGAGGATTTCATGAAGGATGTATCTCATTTCAGAATTAATTAAGTAATTTAGTATAAATTTGCATATTTTAGAAATAATTATTTATAATTAATATTTTATTAAATTCTGTATAAGAAAACTGTCAAATATTTTTCTCATTACTGTAAAACTGATTGTTACACATAATTTTTCATTATAACTTTCCAAAAGCAGAAATACTAACTACAAGTTTACTATAATGAGTTGTTACATTTGAATAGAAGGGTGAGTGCAAGGCTAAGCAAGTTAGTTCAATTTATAAGGTTATTTGTTAGCAATTAAAGTTCATTGCTAACATGGTATTTAAGATGTTAAATACATGCAAATTATTTCTCAAGGCTGTGAATTTGTCTTGGAAAGTTGGACCAGTATGGGATTCTGTTGTAACGCTGGAAATGCATATCCTCTTGTTTCCATCTAGTGTACTGTAATTTTTTTTCCTTGTTTTGTTACCTCAAGATATGACATTTCTGTCTCTTTATATATTGTAATTGTTTTACTGTTTGTATATATATATGTGCGAGTGTATACCCGTCCTTTTTTTCCCCCTAAGGTAAGTCTTTCCGCTCCCGGGACTGGAATGACTCCTTACCCTCTCCCTTAAAACCCACATCCTTTCGTCTTTCCCTCTCCTTCCCTCTTTCCTGATGAGGCAACAGTTTGTTGCGAAAGCTTGAATTTTGTGTGTATGTTTGTGTTCGTTTGTGTGTCTGTCGACCTGCCAGCACTTTCATTTGGTAAGTCACATCATCTTTGTTTTTAGATATATTTTTCCTTCGTGGAATGTTTCCTTCTATTATAATGATATATATATATATATATATATATATCCCGTAACTGGTACACCTGGGTCCCAGGGACCCGAGCGAAATTTCTTTTTTCCAGCTCCGTGATGTGTGTGGTAGCACTGACTTCCCTCTCCCTGTACTCTCCTAACAATCAACTGGCTACCAGCCCACAACATTGTTGCAGGCGTTTCTTTGTTAGTTTTGTTTCTATAAAGGTGATCGGGTCCCGTGGACCCAGGTGTACCGTTAGTGAAAGTTTTCTTTTCGTGGCATTATTTCCGGTATCTTGGATTTACGGTGTAGTGCTTCAGAAAAATGAGCGAGGAAGATACTACAGATAATCTGAACGAACCATTGGACAGTGATATTGAAGACATAAGTGGAAGCGACAGTGACTATGAAATTAGTGAACATGAAACTGGAAGTGATGAAAGTGATGATGGAGACAGTAACAACGAACAATCTGGAACTAATTATATCTATGGAAGAAACAGATTCAAGTGGTCAACAACACCCAGCATACGTGGAAGAACCTCTCAAACCAACATCATTGCTCCAATTCACTTTCCTGGCATACGTAATGCAGCTAGACAGGTAACAGAAAAGACCCCTCTAGCATTTTGGGAACTACTTTTCAGCAAAGAAATGATTGCAGAGGTAGTACTCAGAACCAATGAAAAGATTATGTCATTGCCACCTGAGTCAAAAAAGAATTCTTTTTCAAATCTAACAGACAGTACTGAAATAAAAGCTGTCATAGGTCTTTGTTATTTGTGGGGAGCCTTCAAGTCAAACAACGAAGATCTGAATGGTTTATATGCTACAAACGGCACTGGTAGACCAATTTTTAGGGCAACTATGCCCTTGAAACGTTTGCTGTTTTTATTACGTTGCCTTCGTTTTGATGATGCAGCAACCCGTGACGCAAGGAAACTCACAGATAAACTGTACCACATCTCTTGGCTCTTCAATTCATTGATAGAAGCTTGTCAAGAAAACTATTCAGTCGGAGAGTACGTCACTGTTGACGAAATGCTTGTAGGATTCCGTGGTAGATGTCCATTTAGGATGTACATTCCATCCAAGCCACGGAAATACGGTATAAAAATATTTATTCTAGCTGATGCCAAAATGCACTACTGTTTGAATGCAGAGATATATTCGGGAAAATCAGCTGTAGCCATCCCGCGCCGTGTCCTCTTACCAACAGCTGTTGTCATGCGGTTGGTTGAACCAATCAAGGGAAGTAACAGAAATGTGACAGGGGACAACTGGTTCTCAAGTGTGGAGTTGGTCAATGAGTTGTCGAACTGTAATTTGACTTATATTGGCACCATGAGAAAGAACAAGGCTGAGCTACCACCAAGCTTTTCAACAGCAAAGGGCAGAAATGTGTCTTCTTCAATCTACGGATACTCTGGTTCTGTAACAATACTTTCACACGTCCCCAAAAAGAACAAGGTTGTCAACCTGATATCGACAATGCACCATGGAGAATGTATGGTGGAAAATAAGCCTGAAATAATCCATGACTACAATAAAACAAAAGGTGGAGTTGACGCACTTGACGAAAAGACGCATAATTACACGACTTCTAGAAGAACAAGGCGGTGGCCTATGGCAGTCTTCTACACTATGCTAGATATAGCAGGTGTAAATGCTTTTGTTTTGTACCATGGGAAAGAAGATACTGATGATGTGACACGCAGAGAATTCCTCATTGAACTAGGTACACAACTCATAAGTGATTGTATGAAAAGAAGATTGGATTCTCCATTTTTGAGAAAAGATATCCGAAATTCCATTTGTGATATTCTAGGCATGACCCCCTCCAAGGCATCAGGAACATCCCAGGTTCACAGTGAAGCTGGTGCTACTAAATCGAAGAGGAAAAGATGCTCAGTGTGCCCATCTAAAAAAGACAGGAAAGCATCCCGGGCGTGTGCCAGATGTCGAACACCATTATGTTTGGAATGTTCCACTGCTTTATGTCCAAACTGTTTCGGTAGTCTGGATGAATGAAATAACTGAAATGGACTGGTGAAGATGCTGTATAATTGAAACCTAATATTTTGTCATAATTTCTGCTATTTTCAAAGATCACATAGTCATTTAGCTGAGAAATGTACTAAAATTTATCCAAAAGTTGTGCCTGCAGAAATTTTTATATTGATTTTGAACTTTTCTTCTGGCTTACTGTTGTGAAGCATAGTACATTTTGTGTTTAAACGTGAAGTTTCAGTTGTCTATCTTACTATTTGTAACTGATGTGCAGGACTTTCCAAAAGTATATTTTTCACATTTCGTATTTTATGCAGTTTATTGTCCTTTTTTGTAACATCTTTAAGGTATGACCATAAATGAGGAATGTGGTTTTAAAACATTAGTAACAAAACATTAATAAAAGTTTCATATTTAAATTTCATTTAAATGTGTTTTTTTTACCAAAATATACTCAAAACTTGGGTGGGTCCCGAGGACCCAGATGTACCTTATGTGTTACAATTTATAGGTGTACCAGTTACGGGATATATATATATATATATATATATATATATATATATATATATATATATATATATATATTTATGCATTTATGTCGATGTATAATTGGTTGTTTTGTAAATATTATTTGTATTTTACACTGGGTCTTGCCTAGGGAAAACTGCTATCGAACGATTACATAGATAGGTCGTGTGAAGAATCAAAGTGTGTAGGATCTTTGGTAGTGTTAACTCTGCCGCGTGGAGCGCGGGCTGGGAGAGGGAGTCTGGCTGGAGTAGCGAGTGGAGCAGGTGTGTTGTGTGACGCTCCCGCGAGTTGCCGCGCTTTCGGGGTTTGGCAGCATGTAATTGCGCTCGACTTGCGATGATAGTTTCTGACATGGTGTCGCGGACGGGAAACATTAACTAGCGCACATCAAGAGCCCGTTTCGTCTGGTGACCGTGTCGAGAAGAAGGCGCGCCAACATCCAGCTTCTGCAACAGCGACGGCCGACAATGAGTGACTGTCGCCACCTCCTCGATCGACGGCTTCAAACCTTCAATCAACCATCAAGGAAGACTGGAAGCAAGTAAAGTTTTAGAACTGTATGGCAGACCTCAGCTTTTCAAACTGTACCATTTTCGTAACTATAAAAACAGCAACTTAGCATGAACCTTTGTTGCTCATTGTCCCAATTGCATTACCAAGCAGGGTCCCTTCCTTTTCCGAAATGAACCCGAGTGTCGTTGAAATTTAAACGCCAGCACTAAAGTAATATAGCTAATTCTATTTCACTGCTTTAATTTCAAAGTTCAGTTAGCTGGCTACAATATTCAGATTACACAAGCACAAATTAAGAGTGTGAGTTTTGTTATCGTATTTTAGCTTACCTGTGACTGCAGCTCAGCTTGGTACGTACTAAATTTTACCATTGTTAATTGTTCAGAATCATTTAATTCAAGTTCAAAGTTAAATCTCTTATTTCCAAATTGCGTAGATTCAAGTAGTTTTTTGAAATGATTGTTGAGGTAGTCCAAGACTAACCATGTTTTACTGAATTTCGATGTGCTTCTGAAAGAAAGCTCGCTATTAACTTCAGTCACTAAATTAACTTTCGATTTTCCGGTTTTATTAATTCTTTTGCTAAATTAAGTCAGGGTGTAGCGAAATTTATTACTTCTGACAAACTTTCAGTTTTCACACTACACGTGTCAACCTTCAGTTGCCACGCTTCTAGTGCTAATTATATGTGTAATAACCTTTCTTTTTCAGTCACTATAGTAATTGTCCTTAGGACTGGCGACCGTGATTTCCCCAAATCTCAAATACCTAATTACCGCTAGTTAATTGTTAACGTAACGGCTGCACATTTACTTTCTTTATTAACTTTACCCCTTTTCAAAATTAATTTCCACCAGTTTCATTAGCACAGTTCCTTTCATTTAGATGTAACCCTTTCCTCCCTCTTTACCGACAGCTTAACTTCGGTGACGATTGCTTTTCCAAAACTCCCATTAGGTACACGCGGTTTCATCTTTCACTGTCATTAAGGTCGGTAAGTGAGGGGGAGGTTACACGTGGCGACCTGGTGACAGGACAATCTTCAGATTTGAGGTTGTTCTGGACACGAATTTTGCATTGTGCAAATCTCGTAACAAAGTATTGGTTACGTACAGGCCGTTACGTCAGCGAGAATAATTAGTGGGAGTAATCCTAATTATATTTGAGATTTGGCATTTATATTGAAAATTATTAAAATGAGTGAAGGCAACAATTGCCAAAATTTGGTAGACTTGGATACGGAACAATCGGTCGAACAGTGGGAAACGCGCACCGCGGTACCCATTGTTCAGGGGCAGGCGGCTAGCATGAAAGACGCGACCGCCGAAACGCAACAAAGAGCAGAAATGGAATCCCAAACTTTAGAAAATGTTTCGGAATCGGAAGTGAAAATCAAACCTGAATCCCTTTATGACGAATACGGGGGGACAATTAAAGAGGAAGCCGCTACGGAAGTGGAACCGGTAGTTTCCGGGAATTTAACTGATTTATTGAATGTTTTGATTAACGAAATCAAGAGTCAATCGGCCAAGCTAGACAATCAGAACAAAGCTATTAACGTTGTTAACAACAATGTTGGAGTTGTTAATACAAAAGTTGATAAAATCAAAGAAGATATTGTTGTAATTAATACCGAAATCGGTAATCTTAAACAGGAAATGATAGGCGTTCAGGCGGAAATTGCGAGCATAAATACTCGTTTTGATTCCGAAATTAGCAGAATCGAGAAAAGTGTAGGAGAAGCAGTTGCTCCGATCATCGAGAATAAGGTGACGGAACAAATTCAATTAGTGAAAAAAGAGGATCAACAGAAGGTGGAAACTTTAAAGGCTTTAGTGTCCGAAGTAGACACTAAAGTGAGGGAGCAGGCTAATACCTGCGAAGAGAAAAAGAGGGAAGTGGAAACGCTTGCGACAACCACTTGCCAAGTAATTACGAGAGTGTCGGAATTAGAAAAGAAACTTGACGAAAAACAGAGCTATGTGCCAATCTGTGCACATAGTTCGGAATTGTTGACGAAAGAGGAGCGGTTCGACCCCTTGAAAAAAGGCGGTATACACGCGACGGATTTCATTAAAAATTGTGAAAGAGTTTTACCCAGATCATGGACTAATGAGAGAAAAATTAATGCGGTTATTGATGTGCTGGCTGGTGATGCCAAGCGTTGGGGCTTAAACCTCAACATTACGAACCTGACTTTTGACGAGTTTAAAAATTTGTTTCTGGCTGAATACTGGTCAGAGCAAAAACAGCAAAGTGTTTGGCGCGAATTTGTCGTATCGAGGCCTTTCGATGCGAATTCGCGCGGCTCGATGAAGGAGTTTTGTGAGGGCTGGATCCGCAAGTTGGAATATTTGCGTGATCGCCGCACGGAATCCGAAATAGTCTGGGAACTCTACAAGAAGCTTCCAGATGATACAAAACGCTACGTAGGAAGCAATTATAGGACAGTGAATGATTTCCTGGAAAGAGTGGAGGACGAGGACAATTGGCGCAATAATTCGACAGTGGTAGAGGCCGTGGTAACAACAACGGGTACCACCGCAACCACAACAACGATAACCATGGGAATAATGCATATCGCAGCAATAACAATAATGGTTCGGACCGTAATAACAATCGGTACAATGCAAATAATAACAGGAATGACAGAAACCAGTATCATACTAACGTGATACGGGCTTCACAGAATAGTAATAACGCCAGAGGGTGTGATCAGCCGCCTCAGCAGCATCCGGGGAGCGTATCTGCTGGGACGAGACAGGGAAACCATTAGCCGCGCCGGTGAGGAGCCGAGCGGGCGTGGAGAAATTTTGGCGGCCCAATAACAAGAGAAAACCCAGGTGTCGCCGTTATGAAAATTCCGTATGGAATAATCAACGGCGGGAAAGTGTGCCAGTGTTAAGAGAAAAGAGTGCGCCCACAAGTAGTAGATCAGCTGTATACACGGCAGTAGAAAATACATTCGCTGTCAGTGAGAACAATTTAAGTAGTGTTCCGGAAATCGATCATGAAGTGGCAGCTGTAATACCCACAGCGGAACTGGAGATTGAGTTTAAGAATGATTCGCAATTGTTGAGAGAAGATCAGATGTCGGATAACACGTCCGTCATCGAGCGAGGGGATGCAGAGAGGGATGAGGTCTGGTTAAGGCAGTTCGGTCGCTTATACGACGAACTAAGAGATTATAGGGGTCTGTATGGGAGAAGTGTTTATGGGGAGCGCGTGCAGGATTTTCCGCGTCTCGTCCCGCAGGAAGATAGTGTTTGTGAAATGATACAAAGTTCTGGCCCTAATCGGCAGACTTTACTAGAAATAGTTGATGTTAAGGGGGAGCACGAGCAAGATTCGTCGTGTTTCGTCCCGCAGGAGTTAGATGTTGAAGTAGTAACGGAAAGTTCTGGCCCTAACCGGCAGACCTTACCGAAAGTTTCAGTGGTAGAAGTAACCGACCCATCCGACGCAAACCTCCAGTTTAAACATTGCGAGAGTATTAAGGAGAAAGATTGCGAAAATTTTAGTGATAGCCGGACACGATTGGTAGAAAAGCACATAGATTACAACGTGTATGAGGTTAGAGCTGACATTATACGGTCAGACGATAGCAGTGTGGGTTGCGCAGATCTAGCGGAAGTAATTGCAGAAACTACTGGACACATTCCTCCACGTAGATTGGCGGATGAGATTAATCTGACCAAAGTGGAATCAACGAAGGTGACGATTAATGAATTGATAGCAAAGCAACGCTCACTAGTTGACCAGTTACAGGAAAAGGTTTCGGTATTGGAGGCGAAGCTACAGGCTAAGCCTCAGGACAAACGTGTTGAAATTAAAACTGTATTTGAACAGAGGCTGAAAAAGCCGCCAGATAAGCCGGATTTAGGGTCAAAGCCGGATGGTTTTTTCTGGAATGACCTGGATATAGACGAGGATTTACTGTGGGAAAATAAAGAAACAGTCGAGGACAAGTGTAGACAGATAGTAGTGTCTGTTAATATGCATGACTTACAACTAAACGTGTTGATTGACACCGGTGCAGAATTGAGTGCTGTATCTGGGAAAATATTTGAGTTACTGAAAGACAGACCTGGCATCGTAGTTATGCCAGTAACAGGAGTGAAAATTATCGGTGCTACTGGGAAGGCCAGTAAACCGGCCACAAAACAGATTTTTGTCAACTTCGAGATATGTGGGGCACGATTTGAACAAGAGTTTGTCGTCGTGCCAGACTTAACTACGGAAGTAATTATCGGGTTAGATTGGCTATTAAAGTACCGTGCAGTGATTAATTGCGAAAGTAAAACTTTGACATGTACGTCACAAGATAAAACAATAGTAGTTAGTTTTGACGAGGCAGGAGACGGTGTGCATAGGCGATACCAGCCTATACACATTGTTAACTGGCCGGATGCTATTGACGTAGGTATGAATTTGAACTACTGTAATGTGAGGAATCTCGGCATTGACAAAAGTGTAGAAAGTGAATTGGAAGAGATAATCAAATTCCCTCCACGGATTGACATTAGTATTGGTGTGAAAAAAGATCGTTTGCGAGAAGTAATGAAGCTAAATGCCGATGCTCGCATCTCGCATACATCGTCATGACGCTAAAACGCGTTTTGCTAAGTTTGCAATCGGAGACTTAGTACTTGTAAAAGCTCATGAGAAATCGAGCGAGATAGACAATGAAATCTCTAAATTTAAGTTTGTTTATAATGGACCATATAAAGTCATTGGTATACCTCACACAAATGCTTATTGCTTAGAGTATCCAAGCTCTGGAAAACGATTAGGTATACGGAATATTGTAGACTTGAAATTGTACCAACCTAGGATCGATTAATACCACACAATGGGTAACTTGTACAGTATGTAAATATAGAGTGTAAGATTTAAGGATGTGCCATGTTACGATGCTTTTGCCTGACCTAGAGGTCATTAAAGAAGTTGTAATTAATAAGTAATTGATGTTGATTAAATTATTTAGGAGTTACTGAATATTAATCAATTTAAAAATCCAAGCTGCGAGTTTTCAGCTGAGTCACAGTAGATTAAGGAAAGTAAATATGCTTTTGTAACTAACTGTCAGATTTCATGAATGTGTGTTTCATTAGTCATTGCCGATGTACTTAGACGCTGTTTTAAGTTTCAGGCTAGTACATGCGTGTGATGATGGACAGTGTTGAGTTATCCACTGTGATAGTGTTTATGGACTCCTTGAGATTACTCGGGAGTGAGTTTTTCCGAAAGAATTCAGTGAAACGGACGTTCTGGAAACGCCGTTACAAGGGCGAGTGAGATCAAGCGTGCCGCACAGGCGGGCGCAACAATATTTGCGAGGCGAAGCCGCTGTCGGCTCTTGAGCCGCTGTCGGCTCTTGTGCCGCTGTCGGCATTCTTTGTATTCCCGAGTACGGAATGTGGAGTTGCTTTTCTTCCCGGACAGCTGATGTGAAAGAATTCTGCTGTCAATATTTATGTTTTTTTCGATCTGCTGTATATTATTTTCTTGTTTAGCGTTAATTGGACATGACGAGAAAATTAATTATGAAAAGGTTACATAAAAATGTGTATTCTATGTAATTAATCATTAGTTTGCGTATTTTGATATACCTGTTTTTTATAACCATGTACTCTGATTAATTTTGCAAATAGTATTCCATTTCTTATAGTGTTACGAATTTTAATGATTTTGGAATAGCTAAACCATTTTCTATGTTTTTTTATGAATTTTGATATGTTGTCAACCTGTTTTACTTTGTGCAAGATGACAGAGTGGAATAAGATTAGGAGTATCTCCACTCAATTATTATTGTATAAAAATTGGTTTACGATTAATTAGACGAATGCTAAATTTTGTTATGTTTTGAGCATATGCATTTCCGCTGTTTCTTTTTTGGGACATTTTCTGAGTCTGTTTACGTTGCACGAACATCCTCCGATAATGTGGGGCACGTGTAACGCTGGAAATGCATATCCTCTTGTTTCCATCTAGTGTACTGTAATTTTTTTTCCTTGTTTTGTTACCTCAAGATATGACATTTCTGTCTCTTTATATATTGTAATTGTTTTACTGTTTGTATATATATATATATATATATATATATATATATATATTTATGCATTTATGTCGATGTATAATTGGTTGTTTTGTAAATATTATTTGTATTTTACGCTGGGTCTTGCCTAGGGAAAACTGCTATCGAACGATTACATAGATAGGTCGTGTGAAGAATCAAAGTGTGTAGGATCTTTGGTAGTGTTAACTCTGCCGCGTGGAGCGCGGGCTGGGAGAGGGAGTCTGGCTGGAGTAGCGAGTGGAGCAGGTGTGTTGTGTGACGCTCCCGCGAGTTGCCGCGCTTTCGGGGTTTGGCAGCATGTAATTGCGCTCGACTTGCGATGATAGTTTCTGACATGGTGTCGCGGACGGGAAACATTAACTAGCGCACATCAAGAGCCCGTTTCGTCTGGTGACCGTGTCGAGAAGAAGGCGCGCCAACATCCAGCTTCTGCAACAGCGACGGCCGACAATGAGTGACTGTCGCCACCTCCTCGATCGACGGCTTCAAACCTTCAATCAACCATCAAGGAAGACTGGAAGCAAGTAAAGTTTTAGAACTGTATGGCAGACCTCAGCTTTTCAAACTGTACCATTTTCGTAACTATAAAAACAGCAACTTAGCATGAACCTTTGTTGCTCATTGTCCCAATTGCATTACCAAGCAGGGTCCCTTCCTTTTCCGAAATGAACCCGAGTGTCGTTGAAATTTAAACGCCAGCACTAAAGTAATATAGCTAATTCTATTTCACTGCTTTAATTTCAAAGTTCAGTTAGCTGGCTACAATATTCAGATTACACAAGCACAAATTAAGAGTGTGAGTTTTGTTATCGTATTTTAGCTTACCTGTGACTGCAGCTCAGCTTGGTACGTACTAAATTTTACTATTGTTAATTGTTCAGAATCATTTAATTCAAGTTCAAAGTTAAATCTCTTATTTCCAAATTGCGTAGATTCAAGTAGTTTTTTGAAATGATTGTTGAGGTAGTCCAAGACTAACCATGTTTTACTGAATTTCGATGTGCTTCTGAAAGAAAGCTCGCTATTAACTTCAGTCACTAAATTAACTTTCGATTTTCCGGTTTTATTAATTCTTTTGCTAAATTAAGTCAGGGTGTAGCGAAATTTATTACTTCTGACAAACTTTCAGTTTTCACACTACACGTGTCAACCTTCAGTTGCCACGCTTCTAGTGCTAATTATATGTGTAATAACCTTTCTTTTTCAGTCACTATAGTAATTGTCCTTAGGACTGGCGACCGTGATTTCCCCAAATCTCAAATACCTAATTACCGCTAGTTAATTGTTAACGTAACGGCTGCACATTTACTTTCTTTATTAACTTTACCCCTTTTCAAAATTAATTTCCACCAGTTTCATTAGCACAGTTCCTTTCATTTAGATGTAACCCTTTCCTCCCTCTTTACCGACAGCTTAACTTCGGTGACGATTGCTTTTCCAAAACTCCCATTAGGTACACGCGGTTTCATTTTTCACTGTCATTAAGGTCGGTAAGTGAGGGGGAGGTTACACTGTGATGTACAGGGTGTAACATGTCAACAGATGTCAGTGTAAGGTTGCATGCACAGGCTCAGGGAGTCTCGACTTTTGATTGTGTTTGCATCGGGAGCTGTGCAGTGGGGGCTATTCTGACTATGTTTATTACCATGTTTGCCATTTCAGCAGGAACAGCAAGTTAGGACAATGAGGAATAACAAATCTGACACAGAGATGCTCGATATAATCCAGCAGGCCTACAATGATGCTACCGTGAGTTGTGCAAGGCGCTTTGAGTGGCACACATGATTCAAGAACATAACAACATCAGTGAAACACAGCAAGAGATGAAGCCAACCTTCCACATGGAAAACACCCCTAAAATGTCAAAACCATTTGGCAACTTGTGCATAAGGCTCATCAGAGACCAATCCACAACACTGCTGCCATTGTTAGTGTGTCATACAGACCAGTGCAGGTAAATCTCACGATTTCAACATGCGGCGTATTGCTGTCAAGTTCATCCCCAGGAGCAGAATAATCACTGCATCAAAGTTTACCAAGAACTCCATATCAGTGTGTTCTGGATGACAAGTCCTTCATGTTGAGGATCATTAAGGATGTTGAAATGTCTGTGTGTATGGGTATGACACAGAGACAAGGCAACTGGCTTCACTGTGGAGGAGCCCATCATCACCATGACTAAAAACACTAGGCTGGTTCGCTGTGCACCAAACAAGCTAGGCACCTGAGTCCATGCTCGTCATCATTTTCAACATTTGCAGCTTTGTGCATCACAAATTCATCTGCAGTGACTAGACTGTCAGTAATGAGTTGTATTGCTGGGTTTTAAGGCATCTGAGGGAGGAAATTTGGTGAAAGTGGCTGGGTCTGTGACACACAAAAAACTGGCTGCTCAACAACAACACTGCAACTTGTCATAGTGCTCTCTTCATATACGAGTTTGTAACTGGAAAAGAGATTATCACACTCCTGCACCCACCCTCCTCACCAGATTTGGCTCCTGCAGACTTCACCATCTTAACCAAAGCTGAATATCCAGCTCAAAGGCCCCATTTTGCCACCATTGTAAATTGCAGAAGGTGCTTGGTGCATTTAAAAAAGAAAACTTCCAGTACATGTTTCAGCAATGACAGAAACACTCGGATTAATGTATTGTTGTACAAGATGACTACTTTGAAAGCAAGAGTGTGTAGATGTAGAGACATGAATAAAGTTGTTGTTGTTATGGTCGTTGTTGTTGTTGTGGTCTTCAGTCCTGAGACTGGTTTGATGCAGCTCTCCATGCTACTCTATCCTGTGCAAGCTTCTTCATCTCCCAGTACCTACTGCAACCTACATCCTTCTGAATTTGCTTAGTGTATTCATCTCTTGGTCTCCCCCTACGATTTTTACCCTCCACGCTGCCCTCCAATACTAAACTGGTGATCCCTTGATGCCTCAGAACATGTCCTACCAACCGATCCCTTCTTCTGGTCAAGTTGTGCCACAAACTTCTCTTCTCCCCAATCCTATTCAATACTTCCTCATTAGTTATGTGATCTACCCATCTAATCTTCAGCATTCTTCTGTAGCACCACATTTCGAAAGCTTCTATTCTCTTCTTGTCCAAACTATTTACCATCCATGTTTCACTTCCATACATGGCTACACTCCATACAAATACTTTCAGAAATGACTTCCTGACACTTAAATCTATACTCGATGTTAACAAATTTCTCTTCTTCAGAAACGCTTTCCTTGCCATTGCCAGTCTACATTTAATATCCTCTCTACTTCGACCATCATCAGTTATTTTGCTCCCCAAATAGCAAAACTCCTTTACTACTTTAAGTGTCTCATTCCCTAATCTAATACCCTCAACATCACCTGACTTAATTCGACCACATTCCATTATCCTCGTTTTGCTTTTGTTGATGTTCATCTTATATCCTCCCTTCAAGACACCATCCATTCCGTTCAACTGCTCTTCCAAGTCCTTTGCTGTCTCTGACAGAATTACAATGTCATCAGCAAACCTCAAAGTTTTTATTTCTTCTCCATGGATTTTAATACCTACTCTGAACTTTTCTTTTGTTTCCTTTACTGCTTGCTCAATACACAGATTGAATAACATCGGGGAGAGGCTACAACCCTGTCTTACTCCCTTCCCAACCGCTGCTTCCCTTTCATGTCCCTCGACTCTTATAACTGCCATCTGGTTTCTGTACAAATTGTAAATAGCCTTTCGCTCCCTGTATTTTACCCCTGCCACCTTTAGAATTTGAAAGAGAGTATTCCAGTCAACATTGTCAAAAGCTTTCTCTAAGTCTACAAATGCTAGAAACGTAGGTTTGCCTTTCCTTAATCTTTCTTCTAAGATAAGTCGTAAGGTCAGTATTGCCTCACGTGTTCCAGTATTTCTACGGAATCCAAACTGATCTTCCCCGAGGTCGGCTTCTACTAGTTTTTCCATTCGTCTGTAAAGAATTCGTGTTAGTATTTTGCAGCTGTGGCTTATTAAACTGATTGTTCGGTAATTTTCACATCTGTCAACACCTGCTTTCTTTGGGATTGGAATTATTATATTCTTCTTGAAGTCTGAGGGTATTTCACCTGTTTCAAACATCTTGCTCACCAGATGGTAGAGTTTTGTCAGTAGTTCCAATGGAATGTTGTCTACTCCAGGGGCCTTGTTTCGACTCAGGTCTTTCAGTGCTCTGTCAAACTCTTCACGCAGTATCGTATCTCCCATTTCATCTTCATCTACATCCTCTTCCATTTCCATAATATTGTCTTCAAGTGCATTGCCCTTGTATAGACCCTCTGTATACTCCTTCCACCTTTCTGCTTTCCCTTCTTTGCTTAGAACTGGGTTTCCATCTGAGCTCTTTATATTCATACAAGTGGTTCTCTTATCTCCAAAGGTCTCTTTAATTTTCCTGTAGGCAGTATCTATCTTACCCCTAGTGAGATAAGCCTCTACATCCTTACATTTGTCCTCTAGCCATCCCTGCTTAGCCATTTTGCACTTCCTGTCGATCTCATTTTTGAGACGTTTGTATTCCTTTTTGCCTGCTTCATTTACTGCATTTTTATATTTTATCCTTTCATCAATTAAATTCAATATTTCTTCTGTTACCCAAGGATTTCTACTAGCCCTCGTCTTTTTACCTACTTGATCCTCTGCTGCCTTCACTACTTCATCCCTCAAAGCTACCCATTCCTCTTCTACTGTATTTCTTTCCCCCATTCCTGTCAATTGTTCCCTTATGCTCTCCCTTATGTTCTGTACAACCTCTGGTTCTTTCAGTTTATCCAGGTCCCATCTCCTTAAATTCCCACCTTTTTGCAGTTTCTTCAGTTTTAATCTGCAGGTCATAACCAATAGATTGGGGTCAGAGTCCACATCTGCCCCTGGAAATGTCTTACAATTTAAAACCTGGTTCCTAAATCTCTGTCTTACCATTATATAATCTATCTGATACCTTTTAGTATCTCCAGGGTTCTTCCATGTATACAACCTTCTATCATGATTCTTGAACCAAGTGTTAGCTATGATTAAGTTGTGCTCTGTGCAAAATTCTACCAGGCGGCTTCCTCTTTCATTTCTTAGCCCCAATCCATATTCACCTACTACGTTTCCTTCTCTCCCTTTTCCTACACTCAAATTCCAGTCACCCATGACTATTAAATTTTCGCATCCCTTCACTATCTGAATAATATCTTTTATTTCATCATACATTTCTTCAATTTCTTCGTCATCTGCAGAGCTAGTTGGCATATAAACTTGTACTACTGTAGTAGGTGTGGGCTTCGTATCTATCTTGGCCACAATAATGCGTTCACTATGCTGTTTGTAGTAGCTTACCCGCATTCCTATTTTCCTATTCATTATTAAACCTACTCCTGCATTACCCTTATTTGACTTTGTGTTTACAACCCTGTAGTCACCTGACCAGAAATCTTGTTCCTCCTGCCACCGAACTTCACTAATTCCCACTATATCTAACTTTAACCTATCCATTTCCCTTTTTAAATTTTCTAACCTACCTGCCCGATTAAGGGATCTGACATTCCACGCTCCAATCCCTAGAACGCCAGTTTTCTTTGTCCTGATAACGACATCCTCTTGAGTAGTCCCCGCCCGGAGATCCGAATGGGGGACTATTTTACATCCGGAATATTTTACCCAAGAGGACACCATCATCATTTAACCATACAGTAAAGCTGCATGCCCTCGTGAAAAATTACGGCCGTAGTTTCCCCTTGCTTTCAGCCGTTCACAGTACCAGCACAGCAAGGCCGTTTTGGTTATTGTTACAAGGCCAGATCAGTCAATCATCCAGACTATTGCCCTTGCAACTACTTAAAAGGCTGCTGCCCCTCTTCAGAAGCCACACGTTTGTCTGGCCTCTCAACAGATACCCCTCCGTTGTGGTTGTACCTACGGTAGGGCTATCTGTATCGCTGAGGCACGCAAGCCTCCCCACCAACGGCAAGGTCCATAGTTCATGGGGGGATGAATAAAGTACTTCCTTTTAAATATAGGTAGTCTTTGAAACTTTCTGGTACCCCCTTGTAAATGACAATGTTTCATTCCACGGCTTTGAAAATACAACGTGGGCCTCTTTGCATACTCTAGGTAATGATCCAATTTCTTCAGATAAGTGTCAAGTAAAAATTCAGGGTGCACAGTTGCAGTTATCTACATGACTGTAGAAAGGAGGAGTTGTATTAGATTCTTTCTCAAAGCTGTCTTTATACACTTTCCTTTCTGTACTTCTTTTGTATTACACATGACATTATCCATTCTTCTTTTTCTTCTTCTTCTTCTTCTTCAGCATCAATCTACCAGCTGTTTGGCATTGAGATTATTTATTTAAAATAGACAACAAAGTGCATAAGATTTACAAAAATGTGGTTCCTCACAGATACACTGTCACACACACACACACACACACACACACACACACACACACAGTAGGTTCAGTTTTGTGAGCAAGACAAGCACTCTCAGTTCTACTGTCCAAAGATTCAATTGTATGCATATGACAAAGATATGAAAAACTTGCATTATGGTGATGTTATAATACATTTCATTTTCCTTTAATATTGACACTTCCTACAAAGAAAAATAAAAGGTGAGTACTGAATTTCACATGGATTTAATCCTCTGCTCTCCCATTCTTTCACACAGTATCTTGAGTCAAACCTTTCCAATGGCTTGGTTAGTAGATCAGCTAACTGGTTGGTTTCATTAATGTGTTCTAATTCAAGATCCCCCTTCAAGAATCTTTTCCTGGTGTAGAAGTGATGGACTTCTGTGTGCTTTGATTTTTGATGATATGTTGGGTTTTTGGACAGTTTTACTGTACTTGCATTGTTAACATTTAGTGTAGGATGTTTCACCTATTTGGAGGTTCCAGTCAATTCATACATCAACTCTTTTAACCAGATCAGCTCCTTTGCTCCTTCAGTGGCTGATATTATTTTTGCTTCCATAGTAGATGTTGCCACTGTCTTTTGTAATTGACTGGTCCATGATACAGCCCCATGACTGATGGTTGCAATGACACCTGTCATTGAATGTCTCATGTCCTTGTCACCAGCATAATCAGCATCACTGTAGACTTTCAACCTCTCTTTGTTGTTGTACTTAATTCCATAGTCCACTGTATTCTTCAAGTACCTAAAAATTTGCTTTACTTGATTCCAGTCTTGAACTGAAGGATCTTCTATCGCTCGAGCTGTTTTGTTCACTGTGAAAGCAATGTCCGGACATGAGACTGTAGTCAGTTACATCAGACAACCCATTGCCTCTTGATACAGATCTTTGACTGTGATCTTCTCTTTGACATTAATTTCTTCATGTCCAACTGTAATTGAAATTCCATTGACTCAGCCATTCCAAATCTTTTCAGAGTTTCCTTTGTGTAGTTTTCTTGGTTCAGTGCTGTTGACCCATCTTCGTTTTACTGTATCTTCATACCCAAAAAGTCGTTGTGAGACCCTCTAGTTGTATGAACTCTTCAATATCTGCCCTGTTGCTGCACACAACTAAACCACATCAACATAGATCGCAACTTATAGACAGTTCTGGTTGCTCCAATGGTAGAAGAGACATGGATCAGTACCATTGTTTTTAAATCCAGCCTTCATCATGAAGTCTAGGTAATGTTTGTTCCAATGGCATGGTGCCTGTTTGAGACCATACAGATTTCTCTTAAGCAAACAATCATGCCCAGTACCATCTTCAAAACTGTCAGATTGTTCCATGTACACATCTTCTTTGGGTACACCATTTAGAAAAGTTGTTTTGACTTCAAACTGATCGAGCTTAAATTTTTCTGCCAAAAGAGTTCAAATTGTATCATAATGCATGACAGGTCTGAAAGTTTCTTCATAGTTAATTCCATGTCTTTGTGTGTGTCCTTTGGCCACAAGTCGACCCTTGAAGCAAAATTTCTTGTTTTCTGCAGTTTTCTTCTGTAAGAACCACCGATTTTGCAAAATCTGTACACCACTTGGATGCTCAACTAATATCCATGTATTATTCTCTTTTGGGGGCTTCAATCCTTCATGAATGGCCTCCAGCCACTGATTTTTATTGCTACACTGCAAAGCTTCTGCTTATGAGCTTGGATCCTTGTCTCTGGATGATAGGAGTTCCAGCTGTGTACACATAATCTCCACTGGCCATCCATTCTTGTTTCTTCTACTTGCTTTTGCTTCTTCACTTCTCACTCAAAACTTTGCTTCTTCCAGAACTGGCTACCATATCCAAATCTTCTTCTTCCTTATTACTTCCTCCGGAACTTGACATTGTCTCCAAGTCTTCTTCCACTTCACTTACTCTTTTCTCTCATCATGGCTGACAGCTTCTGATTACTTTTTCTCATCAGAAGCCTGGTTAGGGTGACCCTGTTGAACAGTGTCTTTATCAGCAACTTCAAATTCAGCAGCACTGGTGTGTAGATTGCATACAACTAAAAAAATAGTATTGCAAGCTTCTGCCCACAGTTGCTTTGGCAATTTACTGGGATTCAACATAAAACGTGCACACTCCAAAACAGTGTGATTTTCTCTTTCTGCAACATCATTTTACCGTGGTGTGTGTGGTGGAGTGATGCAATGCTCTATACCTCTGCTTGCCAGCAATTCTGAGACTTTCTTGTTATAGAACTCTCTTCCTCCATCACACCTGAACTGGTTGACAGCATGACCATTTGCCTTGGCTTCATTCAAGAATTGTTCCAGGATTGTGCTGACTTCACCTTTTTGCTTAAGAAAGAAAATTTTATGGAACTTGCTAAAATCACCTTTGAAACATATGTAATGGCAAGCTTTTCTGAGAGACTCTGTAGACAGCATGGATTTGTTCACCTGTAACTATTGGTCGATTCATTCCATTCCTGAATGGCAGCCTATGCATATTTCTGAGTGCACATCCATCACAGAATTCTTCTTTGCACCAATCGACATTGATGTTCATCTGCTTCAAGGTACATTTTATGTGCTGTTTGTGTTGATGTCCAAATCTCTCGTGGTAAACTCGCAACACATCTGACAGTGTCACAAAATTCACTTGAGCAGGCTGTATTGATTTAATGACACATATCTCAAGAACATAGAGACCATGGCTGACATGCCCAGTCATCACTGTTTGCCCAGTCATTTTGTCTTCAATTTCAACACTTTTGTCACCAAGTCTAGGGCAAAAACCTCTTTGTGCAACTGTTTTGACAGAGAACAAGTGAGCACCTGCTTCAGGAACATAAAGCACATATTTCAGTGCACCATTTTTCTGGCATTATTCAACTGCATTTGAATTTTCACAGTTCTCTGTCCACCAGCCAACATGCTCACACCTTTTTTCCCAGTAGAAATCTTTTCAGGGATGGCGAATTTCTTATATGATATGAAATATCGTTTATTTGGAGTGATGTGATTTGTGGCACCGCTGTCACAGTACCAACTGCCAATTCCAACACAGTTTTCGACTGAAGCACTAAAAACTTGTGACAAAAATGTAACATTATTTTCCATATTCTTTTTGGAATGATTGATGCGAAGATTATCTTTCTTTTTCTTTGGACACTCTGCTGCCCAGTGGCCTACCTACCCAAATTTGTGACAAGAAAATCTTCATTTTGCACATTCAGTATTCTTTTTCAATTTTTCAGTACCGGTATTGCCACTTTTGTTTCATTGAATTTTCTTTTCGGGCAACCGTGTGTAACAAATGCAACTGGTTCGACCATACTTTGATCATGCAATTCAGTTGTGCACAATTTTTAAATCAAAAGGTTCACACTTTGATTTTCAGATGGAATCGTATCCCACAGGTCCTTGAAATTGTCATATTCTTTACCTAGTGTAGAGAGAATTTGGCCATTTAAAGTTCTTTCAGACAAAACATTTTCATTGTGCTTCTGCAATTTGTCATTCAAATCCACAAAAAGCTTCTGCAGTTTTGCGATGCATGTGCTAATGTCCTCTTTGGCATCTCGTTGAACACAAAAAAATGCTTCTATCAACATGTTCAGACATTGTGTACTGCTTTGTTCGAATTGTGCAAGTAACTTATCCCAAATTTCAGTTGCACGGATGCATGTTAACACAAGCTTGGCAACAGATTTTCCTAACACACTCGCTAGTAAACTTGCCGCTTTTGCATCATCTTTCCACCACTGCTGATGTGCCACCTTTTTCTCAGCGATCGCATCGTGTGGCAATTCAGGACACTCGTATGTACCATTTACGATGTCTTCAAGCACATACGCTCATAACAGCATTGAGATGTGCCATTTTCACTTCACCCAGTCTTCAGGCTCTTCGAATTTTTCTACTTGTATTTTGTAATGACAAAAAACGGCTGCCACTTTCATCAAACACATAAACAGTGGGCAAAATCACATTGTTTTAGTCACGAGCACCCTCTGTTCTACTGTCCAAAGATTCTATTGTACACATATGACAAAGATATGAAAAACTAGCATTACACAGATATTACAATACACTTCATTTTTCTTTTAATACTGACAGTTGGCAGCTCCCCACCTGTATCTATAAGAAACTCTAGTTTACATTAAAATTACAGACAGAGTTGGTGCTCAGTACTTACCTGAAGGAAGTGACTGATACTTACCTTAAAGAAGTCACCGATACTTACCTTAAATAAGTGTCAAAAGATGTATTTAAAAGTGAAAAAAACTGTTCCTAGCTTTTGGACCACTAAATCCTTCCTCAGGGAAGAAAGAAGGGTAGTTTGGGGAAGATTAGAAAGAATAGGAAATCATTCAGATCCTAAGAAGTTAAAGGATTTCCACAAATGCTCTGTAATGAGGAGGAATACATAAAACAAGGAAAAGGTAACCACTGACCTATAGCGGGAACACTTAGCAGAAAACAGCATTCACACTAGCTTTTGAATGCTAGCTCTTTTTCTTGCAACCCACCACACACACACACACACACACACACACACACACACACACACACACACACACACACACGGCCATGGCAAGACTATATAGCCTTGCTGTGGCCACAGAAGTGCGTGTTCAGGTGGTTGTGTGTGTGAATGTGTGTACTATTGTTAGAAAAAGAGCTAGTACTCAAATGCTTATGTGAATGCTGTTTTCTGTTATGTGTTCCTGTGCTCCACACATTGATCTGCTTAGAATCTCTTAGCACAACATACCAGAATACATTTACATCATAAACCATATTATCATTTGTTCAAGTCTCTTTTAGAAATTCTGATTAATTTCCTTTGCAGAATATCAGAGTAATTGTGGCTGAATGATAGCACGGTATTTCAGTGAGTCACGTGACTTGTTACAACTGATCAGTTCTTTGTCTTCTCATTGCTGAGTGGTGCTTACAGTTTTTTCCCCAACTGTATCTACTGGCTATTTCACTGCTGATACACTACTTATTGGTAAGTTCTTAGGTGGCAAATCAGATTTAGTTCAAGAATGTGAATATTGTTTTCATTAGACTACTTCCTCTACTTTTCTTAGTACAATATATCAAGTGTGTATCTGTGTTGAGTGGACAAACATGATGAGTCCTTGTGCGAAATGTATAGGGGTGTGTTTGTATTGATATTGTTGACAATAAAAATGCAATGAAAGGAGTTATGAAGGTTAACTCTTGCACATAATATATGTATCTTGACTAGCACCACTCTAGCTGTCATGCTTAAAGTCTGCATCTGACAGATTTCGCTCAACAGCATTACAGTCCCCCAGTGTGTAAGACATTAAATGAAGGTTTTATATTAAAACTAAGACACTGGGATACAGTGACCAGTAACTGAAGACAAGTACCTCAACGCCCTTTGTACTAAATTAGTGGTGATGAGGATTTTCTCACCACTAGCATTCAAACTGCTGCCTCCAGGTCAAGCATTGCTGCTCTAGCCACATGGAGGGGCTAATGAAGTAAATTGGAAAAAAATAAGCACAGAAATTTGCCTTCAAAGCAATTAAATCATGCCATGGTTTACAAAATTTTAAGATAATTTATTTTTCCAGTGACAATGTGAATCCAAAACATTGTTCATGAGTAAATACAAACTTTGTCATAATCAGCTTTAGTCATAATGCATTTGGTATCCACCAAGTAAATTACACTGTACAAAAAATTAAAGGATCACTTTTTTGAAACCCTGTAATTGTCTCCTATAGTGACACATAAGTTTAAAATTTGCCTCAGTGGTGGCTACAACCTCCCTCTGTACTGGTGCAAAAGCTTTGTACCCTGCAACATCACCCTCAGGCTCAGTGATGCTTCAGGCTGCAAGATGTCAACAGATGCAAGAAAAAGTTCATTTGAGCTGTAAGGTTTGTTAATGATGCCACAGCCCTTCTTATCCGGAAGAAGGGCACCCAGCATTGAAAGCATACACCTCTTTAGAGTGCAGCAAGACCACAATTATTGCTCTTGTGTACAGATAGGAATCGCAAGAGATTTTTCAAAATCATTTGATGAAATTTGAATGTGATCCAAAGCAGCAAAGGGTACTTATGCTTTTTCAGCCCTTCTGCTTTCCACTGTATTGTGCCATAATCACAAAGGAATGCAACATCAACAGGTCTGTGAATAAAATGGCAAGACCCCACAGTTTGGCAATACCCTCAGTGCCACCCACATAACTTTGTTGAGCATGTTACAAATGTCTCTGTCAGAAACTTCAACACCGATTCAGCCATGGAGCTGCTCTAGTACCTGACAATAGGGAAACCTCTCCCAAGAGGTGCCAAGTGGTTGCCTAACGCTCAGGCACTAGAGCCACCAGGCTGATTGTTGAAATTTCTGAAGGTACATTTGTTGCATTCTCAACAAAGGTGCTTAGGTGCACCAGAGTGTTTCCAAACTGGGGAGGCTCTTGAGGGAACCTCCCTGTTTTATTCACACACATGTTAAAGTTGCATTCCTGTGTGGCCATGCCACAGGGTGCCAGAAAACAGGACAGCTGAAAAACCGTAAGTATCCTTGACTGCTTCAGATCACATTCAAATTTTGTTGAATAGTTTTGAATGGTCCCTACACCTGAATAGGTCGGGTGTCCACTATACGCAAGAGGCGGCTACATGGGTGGCAGGGGCTGTGTGGCATGGACTGGGTGGTTTTTTAGTTTAAAGGGTCTCGGGAAAACACAACAAGGGCTTCAGTTACAAAGGGTGCAGGCCGAACACAGGATGAATGTAGATACAGGAACCATCGGTAAAACAGTTGTAAATTGTCGTAGCTGTGTTGGGAAAGTACCAGAGTGCCAAGCACTAATAGAAAGCACTGATGCTCAAATTGTTATAATCACTGAAAGCTGGCTAAAGCCAGAGATAAGCTCAGCTGAAACTTTTGTCAAGAACGTAATGGTGTTGCAAAAGGATAGGCTAAACACGATTGGCGGTGGTGTGTCTGTTGCTGTTAGAAGTAGTTTATCTTGTCGCGAAATTGAAGTAGGTAGTTCCTGTGAGTTAGTATGGGCAGAGCTCATTGTTAGCAACCAGAATAAAATAATAATTGGATCCTTTTACCGACCTCGCAGTTCAAATGATACAGTTGCTGAAAGGTTCAAAGAAAACTTGAGTTTGATTTCAAACATATACCCGACTCATACAATTATATTTGGTGGTGACTTTAATTATTTACTGGTGGTGAGAATACATGTTTAATTCTGAAGGTATGCATAAAACATCATCTAAAATTGTGCTAAATGAATTCTCTGAAAATTATTTCAAGCAGTTAGTTCACGAGCCCACGTGAATAGTAAACGGTTGTGAAAACACACTTTGACCTCTTAGCAACGAAGAATCCTGAGTTAATAATGAGCATCAAAATGGATAGAGCGATTAGTGAACACACAGTTGTCATAATGAGATTGAATATTGTGACTTACAAATCCTCCAAAAATAAACGAAAAATATACCTGTTCAAAAAAGCAGATAAAAATTCACTTGACACCTTCCTGAGAGACAATCTCCAGTCATTCCAAATCAATAATATAAATGTAGACCAGATGTAACTTGAATCCAAAGAAATAGTATTGGCAGCAATTGAGAGATTTATACCAAATACACAAACGACAGAACTGATCCTCCTTGGTACAGAAAATGAGTCAGAACACTGTTGCAGAAACAACGAAACAAACATGCCAAATATAAACATACGCAAAATTCCCAAGATTGGCAATCTTCAACAGAAGCTTGAAATTTAGCACGGATTTCAATGTGAGATGCTTCCAATAGTTTCAACAATGAAATTTTGTCTCAAAAGCTGGCAGAAAATACAAAGAGATTCTGGTCGTATGTGAAGTATGTTAGTGGCAAGAAACAATCAATGCCTTCTCTGCACAATAGCAGTGGAGATACTATCAAAGACAGTGCTGCCAAAGCTGAGTTACTAAACACAGCCTTCTGAAAAGCTGTCACAAAAGAAGATGAAGTAAATATTCCAGAATTCGAATCAAGAACAGCTGCCAGCATGAGTAACATAGAAGTAAATATCCTCGGAGTAGTGAAGCAACTTAAATCACTTAAGAAAAGCAAGTCTTCTGGTCCAGACTGTATACCAATTGGGTTCCTTTCAGAGCATGCTGATGCATTAGCTCTATACTTAACAATCATATATAACCATTCGCTCGATGAAAGATCCGTACCCAAAGACTGGACTGTCACACAGGTCACACCACTACTCAAGAAAGGTAGTAGGAGTAATCCACTAAATTATAGGCCCATATTCTTAACATTGATATGCAGCAAGATTTTGGATATTGTGTTCGAACATTATGAATTACCTCGAAGAAAACAGTCTATTGACACACAGTCAACATGGATTTAGAAAACATTGTTCTTGTTAAATGTAACTAGCTCTTTATTCGCATGAAATTTTGTGTGCTATTGACAAGGGATTTCAGACTGATTCTGTATTCTGGATTTCCAGAAGGCTTTTGACATTGTTCCATACTTCCATACAAGTGGCTTGTAGTGAAATTGCGTGCTTATAGAATATCATCTCAGTTATGTGACTGGATTTGTGATTTCCTGTCAGAGAGGTCACAGTTCGTAGTTGATAGAAAGTCATCGAGTATAACAGAAGTCATTTCTGGAGTTCCCCAAGGTAGTGTTATAGGCCATTTGTTGTTCCTTATCTATATAAACGATTTGGGAGACAATCTGAGCAGCCGTCTTAGGTTGTTTGCAGATGATGCTGTCATTTATCGACTAATAAAGTCACAGAAGATCAAAACAAAATGCAAAATGATTTAGAGAAGATATCTGAATGGTGCGAAAATTGGCAGTTGACCATAAATAACGAAAAATGTGATGTCATCAACATGAGTGTTAAATGGTTCAAATGGCTCTGAGCACTATGGGACTTAACATCTATGGTCATCAGTCCCCTAGAACTTAGAACTACTTAAACCTAACTAACCTAAGGACATCACATAACACCCAGTCATCACGAGGCAGAGAAAATCCCTGACCCCGCCGGGAATCGAACCCAGGCGGGGGAAGCGAGAACGCTACTGCACAACCAAGAGCTGCGGACAGTGTTAAAAGGAATCCATTAAACTTCGGTTACATGATAAATCAGTCAGATCTAAAGGCTGTAAATTCAACTAAATACCTAAGAGTTACAATTATAACCAACTTAAATCGGAAGGAACACACAGAATATGTTGTGGGGAAGGCTAACCACAGACTGCGTTTTATTGGCAGGACACTTAGAAAATGTAACAGATCTACTAAGGAGACTGCCTACACTCTGCTTGTCTGTCCTCTTTTAGAATACTGCTGTGCAGTGTGGGATCCTTACCAGATAGGATTGATGGAGTACATTCGAAAAAGTTCAAAGCAGGGCAGCACGTTTTGTATTATCGCAAAATATGGGAGAGATTGTCACTGAAATGATACAGGATTTGGCTGGACATCATTAAAACAAAGGTGTTTTTCATTGCGATGGAAATCTTTTCAAGAAATTCCAACCACCAACTTTACCCTCCAAATGTGAAAATATTTTTTTGACACCAACCTACATAGGAAGAAAGGACCACCACAGTAAAATAAGGGAAATCAGAGCTCATATGGAAAGATATAGGTGTTCGTTCTTTCTGCATGCTATACAAGATTGGAATAATAGAGAATTGTGAAGGTGGTTCAATGAACCCTCTGCCAGGCACTTAAATGTGATTTACAGAGTATCCATGTAGATGTAGATGTACTAGTTTCAAGCTGTACGTGAGAGCAAAAAGTAGGGTCGCACTGCACTCCAAAGGGATGTGGTCATGTTCGTTGGTGCTGCAGCCCCACAATGTCCTTATAGAAGAGTTGAAACATCCAAGGGTGTCAGCAGTGTCAAAGCTTGTCAAGAAACTGTTGCTCATTCGAACTGTGAACTGTCATTTTTGACCACAAAATGTGTGTGAACCTATGCCCCAGAGAAAGGGTGGTTTCATTGACATTTATGCCACCCCCTGAGGCCTTTTTGCATTGATTCTGAGCGGCCACTCATAAGAAAAATCACATAATTTCAATGCTTGATTTCATGGTCCTGATCTCCATCACAGAGAATTCAAAAGGTGGGATGAAATGTGGGTAAGATGGGGCTGTGATGACCACCTCGCCATGTGACATGTCCATGGTGGCATTGGCCAGAATTGTGGAGAAATGCGCCAATGTGACATCATTAAATCACATAACAGTTTACATGAACTTCTGAGCCATGGCCTGTGGCATGTATCAGTACCTTGCTGTCTGAAGTGTCGCCAAGTCCGAGGGTGATGTCGCGGGGCATCATCATTACAGAGGAAAGTTGTAGGTGCCTTGGAGCCAATGGGACCTTTGTACCACAATGGGAGGCAATTATGGCGTTTCTAAAAAGTGATCCTTTAATTCTATTGCACAGCGTAGTTTTGAAAATGTATCACGTGCTATTTTTCAGTACAGTGATACAGTTTTCGTATCTTCTGTAAATCAATATCTGTAGGGGCCTTTCGTTGTCCCAGTTCCAAGTCTTCATTATGCTGCACAGAAGAAAATAGCTTTAATTAATAACTGGTCATGAAAAACTGTTCTGTTCTGATATGGATATAATTTGTAATTTTCTTATAAGTACACAAATAATGGAAGGAGCAAAGGTAGAAATTTACTCTATAGTAGTTGAGTGGCACATGAACAAGACTGAAAATTTTGCTAGGCTTCCAGATAATGATCTCTTTCAGAGCTAACTGGTACAAAATACACAAAGACATTGCTACATTTTCCCAGCTGAGTACATTGTACCAGCCCTTCAATTTGACTGGGTGAGGAGTAGGGTTAGGTAGATTGGTTGAGGGGAGAATGGAGGGGGAGGGGGAAGGGTGGAGTGGGGCTAGGAGGATAAAGGTTGCCTTATGACTGGGAGGAAAAGGCTGCTAGCAGATGATATAGGAATTTGGTATCAAAGGGCTCACCTTCGTGTGGAAAAGAGAGTTGTGTGTGACACACATTGATATTTAAGATTGAACTTGGAGGGGGAGATAGACCAGAGAAAGAGAGAGATTGCAAAGGGGAGGCTGTGAGTGATGGCGAATGGTGGTGGAGGTGGGTGTGAAGCAAAAGCTACAGGAAACTGAAGGCAAGAGGAGTGTGGGATAGAAATATGTGTTTATGGACAGACCGTATTCCCATGGACTGGTATTTGTGATGGGGGGGGGGGGGGGGGGGTGCACCTATGCTAGGATTAGGATGTGCCTTGATGGCAATGGAAAAGGATAGGTATTGCATCTGGGCATAGGTGTGATTTAATGACTGCCCAGGATATTTTGTACATAACACAGGACTGCTCCTTTGCAGGAAGGTGAGAGGGTTAGGGGCATATGGGCATACATGGGTATGGTATGGGAGCTCTAGGATTGGGTCTGGGTGGTAATACCTGTACGTTAAGGCCTTAGCAAGATAGCTAGCATACTGGGCAAGGGGATGGTCATCACTGCAGACATGCAATTCATGGATGGCTAGGCAGTATGGGAGTGACTTTGTAGTGTGGAAGGGATGACACTGTCCAAATGTAGGTACTATTGATGATTCTTGAACTTGGTATGGACAAAAGTTTTTATACGATAACTGGAAATGTGGAGGTCATCTTCCAGGAAAATGGTATGCTGGGTTGAAGAGAACAAGACCATAGAGATATGAGAATAGGGTGTCTTGGCTCTGGGTCAAGATTATGAAGATATAATGAATCAACCTGGAGCAGACAAAGGGTTTAGGATCCCGAGTGGCAAGGAATGTCATCTCTAGATAAACAGGTAGGCATAGGTAGGTGTCCAAGACCATGCTGCAGGGTTGTTTTTAAATCTTCCCCCAAAAGAGTAGTAGATCATCAGGTGTTTAAGGAATGATGGGGAAGGTTTAGAAATGGTAGGACTTTGGGAGGTAAGACATTGGGAGAGATTTTTTTCAATAGTAACATGGCCATTCACAGGGTGAAGGTGTGTAAGGAAGTGGTGTCAACATTAATGTGTAGGCATCCAGCTAGTAAATGGGTTGGGTATGATTGAGAAGCAGTGAAGGAAGTGGTTTGCATTTTTGCTGTGGGAGGCTAGGCAATTGGTTGGAGATGTTTATCAACAAGGTTTGGAAGCACAGTAACCAGCAATAATGGGGTTCCTGGGGTTGTTAGGTTTATGGATTTTGGAAAGCATGCAGAATATGGGTATGCAGGAAGTAGTTAAAGTGAGGTGGGAGATGGATTTGAGAGGGGGATGGGGTGGGGGAGATGATCTGGGATTGGCCTAAGGATTTGAGTGGAGCTTGGAGGTTATGTCAGACTTCTCGGATGAGATTACTGCAGCAGGATTTGTAGGTGAAAGGATATCTTGTGTCAGGTAATCACTGTACGTGATAGACTTGGTGCCTTTGTCTGCCAGAAGAATGATAAAATCAAGGTGTGTCTTAAGGTTATGGGTAGTCGTTCTTTCCTCTGCTGAGAGGACTGTATTTTGGGGAAGGATCCTAGGCAAGGAGGGTGAGGCCAGGTTGTGGAAATAAGGAATTTCTGGAAGGGAACCTTACCCATTTTTCTCCAGAACAGCTTATTTTCCCACCCAGCAGACAGATCACTTTTAAATTGTCTATTTCCTCATTCCACGAGCTACTAGGAAGAGTCTAAGAGAGTATAATTTAACTTGAGATGTTGGCAAATAACCTGTTGGTCACGACATGTTCACTGCTATATCTCTCATCTTGCTGGCCAACTTTTTCTACTATTCATATTCAAAGTACAACCCCCATGGTTGAATAAACTGATTACATTGATGTAGTGACCACTGTCACAAATAACATTCACTCCAAGTTTTTGACGTATCTCTTTCTTCAGTATTACAGTAACGCAGTCATCTTTGCAATTCACTATGCTAAATATTTCAAAGTGAATATGGCATCCCTTTGAAATTCAAAAATTAAGTACAGCTACACAAAAAGATTGGTAACATATTTTGACTATATAATTACGTATAATAACAATAATGGAAGTTCTTGGATGGAAAAATATGTAAAATAATGGAAAGATGACCAGTTACCAACAAAGGATTTGGGTATGACACTCAAGAATGTCTAATAAAAAACAGTTAACACTATCTTTCAAACACTTGCTCATTTTCTAGTAAGACTACACACATTAACACAAAAATGCACACATTGGGTGTCTGTGTGGTTGTGTGTGTGGATGCATCTACTCTTATTAAAAGAAAAGAGCAAGATCTTGAAACTAGTGTTAATTGTTTTCTATTATGCTTTTCTGTGCGCCACATATGAGTCCTCGACAAGTAAGAGTTTACCTTTCCCTTATTTTGTGCAATTACGAATTTCATTATGAGATTTAAATTGAAAACATAACAATAAAAATTATTGTAAATATTACATGAAAGAAAAGACTAACATCTAATTACCATCTGCTGAAATGGAAAAATCTGATGTAAGGAAATAGATTTGGAAATTTTACATAGTTTCTTTGTGAAAAGAAACGATCACATTGGAAACATGAAAAACAGTAAAGAGAAGGTATTCCAGTTCTGGAGGAAAGAGCAAGTTGCACCAGACCCTGAACCAGAAGTAAAGTGCATGAAAGGAGCTGGTAGTAACATAACTGCTGTTGTCTCCCTACTCTGAAATTTGAATTTTGGCTGTTATATATTACAGTTACTTCATATCTGGTTTCAAGATAGAACTTCTTTTCCCTTACACATATGTACATCTCCCACTTAATTTTTCCAATTTTCCAACTGATTAAGGTGCTGGCTGAAAGTTACATGGGCGTTATTCTTATGCCAGGACAATGAGGCTATAGGCTTTATTTTTGTGCTGGGACAATGAGGCTGTGTGTGTGTGTGTGTGTGTGTGTGTGTGTGTGTGTGTGTGTGTGTGTGTGTGTGCGCGCGCGCACGTGTGTTGTAATTAGTTAGCTACAATATAGAGTGTCTTACACCTCATTTAAGTGTCTGTTGACCCTTCAGTGCCTCAGTCATGTCGTGAATCATTGCCTTTACACCTAGCATTATTTATTTTATTTTATTTTATTTTATTTTATTTTATTCATTCTATATACCTGCTTCATTTGCTGCTGTTTTGGCAATTGGTAAGGGTGCTCCTGTTTCACGCTACATAATAATATAGAATTTGTACAATCTGAGCAAGAATCACTTCAGTTAAGTAAAGCATGCTATAATCAGGTTACAGTACCTTAGCAACAATTGTTGGCAACTTTCCATCCTTTGAGAATGCAGTACGAGGATAATGCATGATGCTGCTGTAGTCATATGGTAACCCAAAAGTTGTAAACTCAGGTTCTTTAGCCTTTATAAAATCGGGATGGTAAGCTGTAACAAAATTAATATTTTCTAAAAGTTTTTTGAACAGTTCTAATCTATTACATTTGGATGAGCTCAATCATTTTTGCAAGTGTGTGAAAAATAAACAGTTCAGCAAATAAGTAGTTCACTCACATCTGAATATCTGATCAGTGGTATTATGCTGAAGAAATTCAGCCCTACACTTCATGGAAAAGAATGATTGGATCAGCCAGATGAGTACACCATCAGCCTAATAATAATACATTGTTTCCCTTTCGACTTACATGATTGCACCATATTGTCACAGCATAGATTTTCCACATCTTTTACAGCCACTCAGAGGTAAACATTACCAGATTATCATGTACAGTTAGACAGTCCTATAGCTTATGAGCTGACAGCCTTTGAGATATGAATGTTGCTCAGTGTGTTTGATAAAGTTAACAACAGACAAATGTGAGTGGCGGGATAAGGACATTAACTGGAATTCATCAGCATGCTGTGAAAATCCTATAGCATGATTCCGGCCTTGTGATATTAAGAGCTGTCCTACTGTACAGTGCATAGTCCAGTGGGGAAGACATTTGTCATGAATGGATGCGAATGGCCATCACTATTACTGATGCACTTCACAAATTTTATGGTCCTATCTGTAAGACCAAGGCAGATCATTTTACCATAATACTGTCACTAGAATTGTTACAAGCTGTATTCTATTTTTATATAACCAAGAAGGTGAAATTATTCCTTGATTTCCTGTAATATTACTGCACTCACAAGTACAAATTAAAAAGTTTTTGGACCAACAGTCATGCACACATACACAGTTTTGTAACAAAATAACAAAAAATTATTTGCAGCAAAATGTAACAGCTCATTCTTCATATGATTCCAAGGCCTAGTATAGCTTATCTTTCAAATGACACTAAAGCTAATTCAGGTTGCTTAATTAACAGTTATATTATCAGGTAGTACCCATGTAGATAATTTCACCTTTTGAACACTAAAATTTAATTTTCAATAACATCATGTCCAACTATTCATCAATATTACTTTCATCCATTGCTAGAAACATATATAATCAGTTTGTTTAGCTACAATTGAAACCGTTCAGTTATGAAGGGGGGGGGGGGGAGGGAGGGAGGAAGGGACTGTTGCTGTCAGCTGCATCGGGACTGTATGTGGAATCAGCGGCGACAAGTGAAAAATCTGTGACAGACCTGGACTCGAACCTGGAATCTCCTGTTTACTAGGCTGTTGCGTTAACCACTGTGCCACCTGGACACAGTGTTTATAAGAAAAGCAGGGACTATTTTGGCACACCTCTTAGCCGACCCACACTCCCAACTAGCACCACCTATCCACAGTCCCTGTCCATGCCCTCCATGCTCATATTTTGAAATTCTCACAGGACATCAGATGTAACTGTGCATCCACACTGAAGGTGGTAGACTTATTACCCATCAACAAAATCAATTGTATGAATGTGAGGTGTCTATTGTTTTGGGCACATCCAAAAGAACAGATACCACACATTCATATACCAAGTTACCCCCACCCCCAAATTGCAAGAACTTTGTTTTTCAGCAGTCATTAACATTATGAAAAGACGACTAACTTTCGGTTTATTTTCTTTTTTGTGACAACATTCTCTTACCCCATGCATTGCAGATACACTGCAGCAGCAATGTGCAATGAATGGTGTGCTCTGAAGAGACCTGGTATCTCTTACTGTATATTACTCCAGCAACTGCACTCTAAATTACCATCTGTTCTACTATATAGCATGGACAAGCTTCTAATGTTCACAATATGTGATGAGGTATGGATATACAGGGCTTATTGTTGTCTAACAATAATGGAAATTCCCTGATAGAAAAATACATAAAATAAAGGGAAGGGCAACCACTCACCTATAGAGGACCAATGTGTGAAATATAAAAGTACATAACAGGAAATACTATTCACACCATAATGTGAACAGGGTTGCCTGTTATGTGTTTCTATCTTTACACATCAGTCCACTATAGATGAGTTAATAACCTTTTCATTATTTTAGACAATGGTGTTTATCACTGTACCCATCACTGTTTGTTTATTTTCAATACATATTTATAATAGTTGCAGCAAATCATTTGAAGAACGACAGCATTTTCATGGTATTCTTTCCCAGATATCAGGTTATCACAAGCTGTCCTTTGTCCAAATTTAATAAATCAGACTTACTCTCTGCTAAGCTATTCACAGTGGTTTCCACAGTGTAGATGTAGTTGTTGATGTGCTAGTATGTCACACATGGATGTAGTTGTTTCTGCAAATCATGTGGCAAGAATTTTTTAATAACCAGAGAGAATCCAAGAAAATCGTGGTTTTTGAGCCAAAGGTAGCCAGCAATTTAGCTTAATTTGCAAGTTTCATGAACCAGACTTGTGAGCACTCCAATGTGAAACATGTCAATTAGTTTGTAAACATAATGCATTTTCTCAGTGAAATATTTAGCTCAAGCCAATCATTTTACATGATTGGGCTGTAAATTAATCTTCACTAATTTATTATGCATCACTGGAAGTTAAATACAAGCTGTTGGGCTTATCAAATGTTTGTTGACGGACATTTACAGTATGAGAGAGTGTAACACACTGCATATTTGATGAAGACATCACAGAAAAAGTTTTATTAATTTGGTTTACAAAAAAATTCGTAAAAATAGTGACAAGATGATTAAATACAACTAGTGAAGCCCTTCTAACAGAAGAACAATGTGGTTTAAAAGAGCTTGTTCATGCTCTGATTACATGTTTGTGCTAGAGCAGTTGATTTAACAAAGAAATTAATACACCTAATAACATCCTTGTTAGTCATAGAATATGAAAGGCATTTGATTGTATTATCAGTACTAAATTATGGAAATTAATGGAAGTTAAAAGATATCCCCAATATTTGATAAAGTAATCCAAACCCTATATAGTAAAAGTTGGGACCACTGAAGTTAACACCAAGAGCAAAGTGGTCATAAATAAGAAGGATGCTTCAATAATATTTAATAGACAGGGCGGAGAAAAACTGTGTCATGAAATTTTAACCCTGGATAGCTGATGCCGGTAGAAAGCAAAATTACTAATGTTGTGTAGGCCAATAACACACCATTTTTAAACTATAGAAATTTGGTGCCACACAACCCAATTGGAAATGGGATTGCCCTGTTGCCATTCGTTGGTTGACAAGCAGTGCTATGGTTGTCAGTTCACACACACAAACATCCCTCCATCGTCACTACCCCAACGTGATATGCTCACATGTTGAATAGGTCTTGCTGTTTGTCTCCACCTCACGTCAGAGCCATTCACACATAAGCTTCGCTTTGGAGCACACACACATCACCTGCAATTTAGTCATACAGTAAGCATGGCGGCACAGTATTCATTTGAAGAACAATGAGATAGGGTTTTTGTTTATGGACTAGCCGATGGTAATGCGCATGAAGTTCGACAGTTGTATGGGCAACGGTACCCCAAGATGCCACCCGCACCCACAAACGTTTACAGCAATTCACCAGCGACTTGGTAAAACAGGCTCTTTACCAGGATATCATGGTGATGCTGACCTTGAACACGGCGGGATGCTGCATTTGAAGAGACTGTTCTCAAGTGCTTTGAGGAAGCACCTATGGCAAGTACTCGAGCAGCTGGACACAACTTGGGGATCACTCATCGGTTAGTCTGGAAGGTTTTGAAGGATGGCAGCCAGCACCCATTTAGTTTCCGGCCTGTCAAAGACATACATCCTGTGACATACTATGAACACAGGCTAGGGTTTTTCCAGTGGTTTCTGTGACATGCTGTATGAGATCCCAACCTCCCCATCATTGTGTTGCTTACTGATGAGTGCACCTTCCATCGGGATGGCCTTTACAACACTTGAAACGTTCATTACTGGGCAAGGGGAAAACCTCACATCACGTACATCCACAGACACTAGGAATGATTTTTGCTCAACATTTGGGAATGTATTGTGGGTGAACATGTGGTTGGGCTGGTCCGTCTATCCCCTCGCTTACCGGGGAAAATTATCTTCACTTTTTGTAAGAAACTCTACCCAGCCTGCTGGAAGATGTTCCCCTGGACATACGGCTACACATGTGGTTGCAGCATGATGGAGCACATGCACATAACAGTCTTGCTGTGTGCGGTTATTTAAAGGAACTCTTCGACGGCCGGGTAATTGGCAGAGATGCTCGTAGGACGTGGCCCCCACGATCACCAGACCCGACGCCATCGGGCTTTTTCCTATGGGGATTCTTCAAGTTTCTAGTTCAACCAACTGGATGCAAACCACCTAGAAACAAATACGAATTAATGGGTCGCATTCAATATGCTGCAAAATCACATCATGGCAATGCCAGGAATCTTTTGGAAGAGCTCAGAAAACCACCATTCGACATTACCGAGCTAGTGGCATGAGAAAGGGTCGCCAGTTACAGCACCTGTTTTAAGTAAAAAATGTTCTAGCTACAAAAAAGGTCCTTTTCAGGGCCTACACAATTTGCAAAAGCCTTTCTGTTCTCAAATTAACAGCTGTTAATGGGTTTGTTCCCAGTACGTCTTATCATGAAACTACAATGAATGTGTCAAGACCCTGGTGGATTCACCCACAGGCCCCCAGTGTGGAAGGCTGGTGAGCTACCACCGAGCGTGCGGGCGCCGTTGGATACGTCATGATCTCCGGCAGGCAAAGCATTCATGGTCATACATTGTCCAGAGAATCAGGTAACAGGCCAATTGTGTGGCCAATCGGAACACATGGCGATAAGTTTCTGTAGTTTTAAAAGTGTGCATTCTCCACCTATACAACATTCGTAGTTTTGGTTCCTCCTGGCATCAGTTATCTAGGGTTAAAATTTCGTAACACAATTTTTCTCCAGCCTGTAGACATAGATGCAGTGACATAAGAGTAGGAAATTACTCTGATAAATAATTCCCAAGGTTTCTAGTGTTCAAGGAGGGTTCTCATGATGAAACAAAGCAAATTGTAACTGGTCCCAAACATGTTCAATTAGGTTCGGTCACCAGATGCAGCAGACCATTCAGTTTGGTTGATTTCTGGATCCTGGAGAAATGTTTCTGTGAGGTGGTTGTGGCTTGTTTATAAATTATTGTTGCAAAAGATAAACATGTCATTGAAATGTTGACTGTACGGCTGAAAAACTAAGTTAAAAGATCCTGTCTTGAGACTATAAGGTTTCAAATTACTTTTAATAGTGGTGAGAGACATGTACATTTGGACATGATACTCACCCAAAACATGACTGAGCCACCTCCCTGCTGAACCTATGGGACTGCATGCTTGAGACATGCAATGACACCTGGCTGCCTCTACACTCTTCTACAATGATCATCAGACAAATCCTAGAATCACCAATAAGAGAATCTCATGGCATTGTTCCAGGGTCCATTCTGTCCTTTCCCTTGGCTACCTCCTCCAAGCATCAGCAAGCCAGGGGTTTTGTGTTACTTCTATTGGATGCCTATGGGCCAAACTGCTCATGTGGATATGGATGCATACTGTATGGGCAGACACAGCTTTTCCAGTTGTCTCCTAAAAGGTGATCTGCACTCTCCTTGGGGTACCTATGCACCACGATTTGTAAGTAGCAGTCATCAGTTAGTGTTATTGACACAAGTCAACCTATATGAGGCACACATTCAATGACCCATCCGGACAGCTGAGTGCGCCATTTTGGGACACGGGGAGGTTAACCTAACTCAGACTGAGTCTGCCTCATGTATTAATGATGAGCTCGTGAGCTAACCAATATGGATGTAGTTTTTGGGCAGTTTTCCACATTCCAATATATGAATACTGGGATAGTACCCACATCTGGCCTCAGATACATGCTATACAAACATTTAGAAAATGTTCTCACATTTGTGCATAAGGTTTACTCTAGCTGCACAGAGATGGGCTACACAAATTCCATTCTGGGTGCTGAATAACAGACTGATTATCATTGGTGATTAGTCTCTTCAAACGCACATTGTTTGTGGGTTTGCATATCATGACAGTAGTTGGTTGTTCTTATATGTAATTATCTATTGTGAAAGAGGTTTCTGACCAGCAGAAACATGCACTGTCCATGCATACAGTTCAAATACTGATTTTATCATGGCATTTAAGTGATTTCAGCACAGTAATTACAGTGGCAGCTTGAACAAACTACTATAAAGAACAGATGTGGATTTGATCAGTCAGTTGTGAGCTGGCAGTGTTAAGTAGTAGGCACTGGACATGCAGTTGTAGTGTGTCGGTGTTGTTGTGGCGCAAATCGCAATGAAGCAACATCTGTAAATCAAGTATTCAAGACATCCTCCAGAATGTTTTGAGAACAGAAAAGTTTGCGCAAAATTTGTGCCACAAACCTTGACTCCCAGAGGGGTGTCGTGCTGGGGGGGAGGGAGGGGGGGGGGGACAGAATGCTGCCACAAATTGACAGAAATACAAAAGTCAGACAATTCTTTAAAAAAGTTATCATGAGTGATGTGATTAGTGGTTATCAGTATTGCTGCAACCCAGGGAGTGGGAGTCACTTTGTGTGTGTGTGTGTGTGTGTGTGTGTGTGTGTGTGTGTGTGTGTGTAGGAGGCCAGGCACAGAGTTTGAGGAGTGGTCCAGGATGCCTGGAGGAACTAACAACACAGCGATATCTGTAATAACATTTATTTTCCAGGATGAGTTTACAAAATAACAAAGTATCTCTGTGCATCGGACAGCTGACAGGAGTAAGAGTGAGCTGTGAAGAAGTGCTGATGAGGCATGACATTGAAGCCACAGGCCAGTGGCTGCAGCTGTGTGCTGTGCCAGCCGTAGTGTGGGGATGGGTAGGCATTGCCTCTCCAGACTTTTTGTGGTGCAATATGACTCACACCTCAGTGCTCTCATAGACAGCTCATCACACAATCAGGTGAGAACAGCCAACTGTGCATAGTCCAGGACATCGGGTTTTGTGAAGACTAGGCCCTGGTCATCCACCTTGGAATGACCATGACTGCAATAGATTTAACAAGTCAGCTAGAGGGCTATGCAAGTGCACAGTGCCTGGACAGTGTGAATATGACAGCATACAGACCACTCACAATTGACCCTCAGTGTGTAGCGACAGTGGACCACAGCTGTGGTTTGCATTAGGTTGGCTGTGTCTTGCTGTTGAAGTCTGCAAATGGGCATTGGGCAGACCACCAATGATCAGCTTGACATGGTTTCACTGAAACTCAATAGACCATCACTCTCTCTGGTTCTAATGAAATGGACAGAATGGCAGCAGGACTGGTTGTATTTTTGAGCTCTGAAAGCCTCATTATTTAAAGAGCTGAGCCTGCACCTATGACACAGTGGTTCTGGCTAAATGATTAAATTTGCACTCATTTATTGGTCCTTGTCAGCACTCCTTGCCTAACCATGGTAAGTCAGTAATTATTCTGGTTTGAAGAGCTTGAGTCTTTCAGCAACATTTGGCTACTGCAGTGGTGTCCTGGTGCTGAAGTTATGGCATGTTGCTTCATACTACCCTGTTATGTAGTGCAGAAGTGTTTGCACTTCTGCTTCCATTGCTCAGAGATTATGTGGCAATGCCCATCTGGTGCCCAACCTTCCACTACATTGGCAAAATGCCTTGTTGACATACCAACTGACTCACCGCCCCGAGCTAGCCCCCTCACCTCTGAGCTGGCCGGGTAGAACTTTAAAAAATTTAGGCATGTACAATGAAATTATTCAGCAGCATAACAATACAAACCTACCACAAAATGACAGATTGCAGAAATTTGCACAAAGGGTGAACGCTTTCGTGACATAACCAACATTTAAGCCAATGTGATATGCGAGTCGAAAAATATCCCAAAGAAGGATTTATCTGACAGTTTCACCTGGTTGTATGAATGTTCTATGCATTAGATTCAAGTGGGGGAGACTATTTAAAACATGTGAAGCATCAAAATCACCATCTTAACTTTCTCCTTCTTCTATTTTTTTTTTCTTTTTTAATCTAGTCTCAGTTTTTTCTGGACTGACATGGTATACTAAGCAAATCATGTAGGTAGTGAAAATTTTTTTGAGCAGTTTAGTAACCTAAAGGCTATATGTTCTTCTTAACAAGTGGCACATAGCTTTAGACTGGCATGACAATGGCTGTAATGCTAGCACATACAAATGGCTTATCATTACTAAACATTATTCATGTTTTGCTTAGTCACTCAATCTGGAATGTACTGGTTGTTGAAAATTTCAGTGTTTCCAGACAACAAAGGGCTAGTTGTGAATGTTCCAAAAAGTATGATTTGGTACAACAGTCCTATGTGAATGAAGCTGTCATTCAAAACAAAAAATAATATTAAAAAGATATGCAAACATTACATGTGTTACAAGTAATTTTAACAGAGTCATTTACAGAGCATTGTCTGCAACTAAACAGGTCATGTAAAAAAAAAGGTTATGGCATTTATGAAATGATAAACTGAAATCCTTTCACATGAAAAAGCTTCAGCAACCCAAACATGTAACTTACAAGCTCAAAATGTAGCAAAGAAAACAGTTATTACTGACTGTACTGATCTGTTTTAGCAAAAATATGCAAATTCATTCAGTATGAAATTAATTTTCATAAAAATGTAGGTGTATCTGTAAATAAAAGTAATCAGTTACAGTTCTCTCATAGATTCCACAAGAGATAAATGCATAACTTCATGCTTCACAGAATATTATGTCACTACCACCATCAGTTTCCTCCACATTGATAATAATACCAGGACAGTTTTGTGTTTGGGGGAAAGGGGGGGGGGGTTTATGTAAAGTCATGTTACATTGCATATTTTCAATCTGAAACTTCTGCCATGAAAGTGTCTCATGTTTTTCTCAGCAGTTATTGTTATTGTGAAACAGATTATTTGTGGCCCAAAAATATTCTTCTTCTTCTTCTTCTTCCATTGTGGTGCAGGTAATCAAACAGATTGGATACCCCTGCTGCATACATTCAATATCCCTTGTTAGTTTTACCTTTATTTGAACCACTTTGAAATCTTATTAAGCTCTACCTACACATTAGTGCAGACTTTTTAAGATAGTACTTTCCTATATGTAACTACATCATCTACAAAAAGTCTGAGGTTACTTTGGGGAAAAAAGCACATTTGTGCTGTCAGCTTTAAAATTACATGTTTATTCTCTACCACTTTTGATTATTACAATCATCTTCACAGGAGAAAAACAGTGTTCCTCCATCACACATTTTTTGTCAAATATGACCCAGCCTTCCTGTAAAGGTGATTGTAACAATAAAAACCGGTAGATAATAAACATACAGTTGCATAGCTGATAGTACAAATATGCTTTCATCATATTATTTAACAGCTGTAGAGAGTCACCTACAAAAAGCTCTGAGGTTACTGTTAATATTGTCTGACAGGTCACCCAGAGTGCCAATATACTTTCCTGGAGCAAGCCTAAAGTTACTTCTATATCTATTGATGATTCACCATGCCAGATAACATGCTGCATCTTCCCTACCAAGAGAGCTTGAATTCATTCAACCTCCTATATTCACTATATTGACTAATTACCATACTAATGTTTACTTTCAATAATAAACATTAGTATGGTAATTAGTCATCGCTTTTTGGAAGTCAAGAAATATGGCATGCACCTGATAGCATAAATCCATAGCCTTCATGATGTCATGTGAAAAAAGTGTGAGTTTGGTTTTGTATGACCAATTTTTTTCAAAATCCAAGCTGGGTAGCAAGGATGGAATCATTCTGTTCTAGATAACTAATTGCATTTGAGCTCCAAATATGTTTTAAGATTCAAAACTGAGGTGCAAAAGTCATGGGATAGGGATATACACACATACAGATGGCAGTAGTATTGCATACAAAAGGTATAAAAGGGCAGTGCATTGGTGGAGCTGTCCTTTTTAATCACGTGATTTGTATGAAAAGTTGTCTGACTTGATCACAGCCACACGACGGGACTTAACAGACATTGAATGCGGGACACTCCATTTTGGAAATCATTAGGGACTTCAATATTCCAAGATCCACAGTGTAAAGAGAGTGCCAAGAACACCAAATTTCAGGCATTACTTCTCACCATAGACAACACAGTAACCAATGGCCTTCACCTAATGACCAAGAGCAATGGGATTTGCATAGAGTTGTCAAAGCAAACAGACAAGTAACAATGGGTGAAATAAAAGCATAAATCAATGTGGGACATATGACAAACATATCTGTGAATACAGTGTGGTGAAATTTGGAATTAATGGGCTATGGCAGCAAATGAATGATGCAGGCGCTTTTGTTAACAACACGACATCGCCTGCAACACCTCTCCTGGGCTCATGACCATATCAGTTGGATCCTAGATGAGTAGAATACAATGGCCTGGTGGAATGAGTCCCAATTGTGGTTGGTAAGAGCTGATGATAAGATTCAAGTGTGGCGCAGATTCCACAAAGCCATAAACCCAAGTTGTCTACAACGTGCCGTGCAAGCTGGTGGTGGCCCCATAATGGTGAGTGCTGTGTTTACATGAAATGGACTAGGTCCTCTGTCCTGTTCAGCTACTTGGAGACCGTTTGCAGCCATTCATGGACTCCATGTTCACAAATAATGGTGGAATTTTTATGGATGACAATGCACAATTTAACCGGGCCACAGCTGTTTGTGACTTGTTTGGAGAACATACTGGACAGTTTGAGCAAACGATTTGGCCACCCAAATTGCCTAACATGAATCCCATTGAATATTATGGGACATAATCAAGAGGTTATATTATGCACAGAATCCTGCACCAGCGACTCTCTCGCATTTGTGGGTGACTTTAGAGGCAGCATGGCTCAATATTTCTGCAGAAGACTTCCGTGCCTTGTTGAGTCCATGCCGCATCAAGTTGCTACAGTACGTTGGGAAAAAGTAAGTCGGACACAATATGAGGAGATATCCCATGACTTTTGTCATCACTCTGACATGATAATAGGAGGTATTCCATGACTTTTGTCACCACAGTGTATAGCAAATCAATCTCAAGCATTCTGGGTGGTAGTTTTTGAATCTCTGCCGCTTCCCTTCTTTTGACAGATGTGACCTGTGCTTTCTTCCAATGTTGGGAACACTTTTTTGTGCAAATTATTTACTGTCCATATAACAGTATATGTGGGCTAACTAAGCTGTAAATTCTGTATTGTACTTAACAGGGATTACATTAGGCCTTGGTGTTTTGTTTAGTTTAAGTGGTTCAGCCGTTTTCAATGCCACTGACAGTGATATCTATTCCAGTTGTCTCTCCAGTTATATTACAATTATATTGGGAAAGTGCTTCCATATTGTCCTTTTCAAAGGAACCATGTAAAAAGAATTCACCATTTCTGCTTTTGTTTTATTACCCAATATTTCAGTTCCTATGTCGTCTATGTGCACCTGGACAATTTGTTGTGTCTGTATGGAGTAATGAGGAAGAGTTTTAGCAGCTAAATTAGAGTATAACTATTCCATAATATGTTACAGATAAAATTTCAGGACACATTTATGTGTGATAGTTTTGTAATACATTTTGCTAACTGTGCAATAGTTAATATAACAATTTTAAACCTTACCCTTATCCATATTGTCCCAGTAAATCTTCACAAAATCATCTCTGTCAGGTCTTGCTTGCTCATGAAGTAAACCCAGTACATGTAGAAGTTCATGCTGAATTGTTCCCACCTGGTCAAAACACTCTGGGGACTGTAAATTCAATGTATGAGCTCGAGCTGTTGCACGATAGCCAACCATTGAATAACACCCATCTCTCTTTTTCGTCAAGAAAATATATTGCTTCTGCTTCTCCTGTTTTGTGAACTTGACACATGTTTTATTTTCAATACCCTCCATGGCTTCAGTAACCATATTTTCTTCCTTCTTTGCTAAAACAAAGTATTACATTTAATTTATTATTTAGTTTTGTGATGAGCATGAGTAAATTCAAAAGAGAATAATTTTGTAGGAGAGTTCTGGTATAAGGTAAATACTCTGGATTAAAGGAGACCACTCACGAAAAAGCAGAAGTTTTGAGCTGTCGAGAGGCACACACAAAAAAGACAGAAAACCCACATGGTGCTAGTTGTACACACAATGTCAGAGCTGGAGTTGAGCAGGTGGAATACAATGGGTGGGGATTGTTTTGGGTAGGGAATGTGGAAGAGTGAGCTTGGAGGCAGGCAGAGAGGTTGGGGGTGAGTGGCTAGTGGCTTGGACGGAGATAGTCAATTTACGGACTGGGAATGTGGGAGAGAGGGGTGTGAGGTGCACAGGCTCACAGGCTAGGCACGTGATGCACAGTTGTCAGAGCTGGGAGGGGGGGCACATGCTGAAGTTGATGTATGAAGGAAGGGGAAACTGTTAGGTGGAGGATGTGGAGACAGTGTTTTACTGGAGATTGAATATGTTGCAAGTATAACTCTCATCTGCATAGTTCAGAGAAGCAGGAAGTGATATGAAGGATCCAGATTGCCTAGGTTATGAAGCAGCCACTGAAATTGAGCATGTTATGTTTACCTGGATGTTGTGCTACCAGGTGGTCAATTCTGTTACTGGCAACAGTTTGGTGGTGGCCACTCATCCTGGTGGACAGCAGGTTGGCAGCCATACTGACATAAAAAGCTATGAAGTGTTTGCAGCACAGTTGGTATATGACATGGCTGCTTTCACAGGTTGCCCAGCCTATGATGAGGAAGGATAAGTCTGTGACAGGACTGGAATAGAAAGTATTGGGTGGGTGAACTGGGCAGGTCTTGCAACTTTGTCTTCCACAGAGATATGATCCCTGTGACAATGGGTTGGGAGTGGAAGTGACATAGGAATGGACTAAGATGTTAGGATGTTACGTAGGTTGTGTGGGCAGTGGAACACCACTTTAGGAGGAGTGGAAAGGAACTTGGGTAGAATGTCCCTCATTTCAGGGCATGATGAGAGATAATGAAAGCCTGATGAAGGATGTGGTTTAGTTTTTCCAGTTCTGGGTGATACTGGGTGGTGAGGGAAGCACTCCTTTGTAGCTGATTCTTGAGGGTGGTGGGAGATTGGGAGTGTGTGAGGATAAAATATGGGAAATATGATTTTGGACTAGGTTTGGGGGATAGTGCCTGTCTGTGAAGGCCTTCAGAAGTCTTTGAGCATACAGGACAAAGGAATTCTCGCCACTGCAGACACATTGTCCAAGGATGACCAGGCCATATGGGAAGGACTTTTTGGTGAGGAAGGGATGGCAGTTGTTGAAAAGGTACTGTTGGCATTCAGTGCATTTAATGTTGATGGATGTGGGGGTGGAGCCATCATGGAGATGAAGGTCAACATCCAGGATGGTGGCAAGTTGGGTTGAGGAGGACCTTGTGAAGTGGATGGAGGAGAAGGTGCTGAGGTTTCCCTTTCCTCCATTCTGTCACCTCCCGCCAAATCACATCCCCACGAAATTTTCAGCATGCACCACTGCTCCATTGACTTTGACAACTGTGCTTCACATGCCCAGCTGCCTAGCCTGTGCACCTCCCCCCCCCCCCCTCCCCTCCTTCCTTCATTGCCAGCTGGCAAACTGGAAGCCTCCCTCTGAGCCACCAGCTACCCACACCCACAGTCTCCCCCCCCCCCCCCCCCCCTTCAGCACACCATCCAACACAATCCAAACTCCAGTCTAACCCACCTGCCATAATGCAGTATGGCACTGTGTGTGCAGCCAGTGCCCCATGTAGGGGCATAGGCGTTGAGTGTGGGGAGGTGGGGTACTTTTGCTCAAAAGCTAGCAAGTTTTCTTTCTTTTTTGTGTATGCTTGTTGATGACTCAATGCTTCTGATTTCTGGTGAGTGGTCTCCTTTCCTCAAAATACTTACAACTGAATTCAAAGAGAGTGAGGTCAGTTTTATTGCTCTTGTGACCTAAGTATATTGAGTTCTCATGTTGGGTCGAGTATGTGTGTTGAATATGGGAAAGTGAGGGAGAGGTAAGAACTGAGAAAGAGAGATAGTACAGGATGTGGATAGGAATATGACAAAGGAAAAAGTTCACTCTGCACACAACATTGACGCACACTGTGATTTAACAGGACTAGATTTTCACATGGGAGTAGGTGATAAATGCTTATACTAAAGTACTCAACGAACTGTAATTTTTTATGTTGTATATTGATGGTTTTACTTTTGTGCCACATACATTAATCACTGTTTAACATCACCTGAGAAATTTAATGACCTGCAGTACAAAGTTAATCATTTCATTCCTTATGAAAAGTTATGATTCTGAACAGTTTGTAACTTTGTGTATGTATGTTCCTCTTCAGTCATTTCAATATTTTTAAATTTGGGAACACATAAGTTTGTTTTGGTGATGCAATTTTTGTATGAAATACTCAGAACATTCAAATGGAAGTTTCTGAAAACCATTATGAAATGATGTTGTCAAAGTAATGAAACAATAGGTAACCAGTTGCGAGGTGAAAATTTAATTTCTTTGCCAGTTTTGGGCACTTAGTGCCTTTCCTCTGATGGCTGCACAGGAAAATACACCACAAATAAGTAGAACTCAGATAAGAATATTAAAATTAGAGACAAAAAGATTAAAAATTTAAAGTTAAAAAATGGTACATGCATTACTTGCAAGTGTCAACATTAAGAATGTATAGAGTTTTTTTTCTTTTTTTCCGTTTAGTAACAAATTATTTAGGAATGAAGAAGATGACTCACTGAAAGGCAGAAGTGACACACACACACACACACACACACACACACACACACACACACACCTGTCTCCCTGTACTCAGTTGAGTACAGTGTACATAGGCATGTGCATATTGTGAATTATGTTTTATTCATCTCATGACATACATTTGCAACCCATTTGGTTTGTGTACAGGAGACATACATGTGTGTGTTTTTCCTACATGCTTGAGAAAGTAAGTTCATTCCAAAAGCTAGCAAAGCTCTGTACCTTATGTTCGTGTACCTATCGACAACACAGCGCTTCTGCCTTTCGGTGTGTCATCTTCTTTGTCAACAATAACATGGTTCTAAAAAATATACACGAGCAGTAAATAATACAATACTGAAACTGTTAGTACAATAATAGCTCTTAGGTACTTACATGTGGTTCATACTGTCTGTACAAAATTAGTATAAAGAAATGAAATAACAAGTGCCAGCACAGGAGCCTATCAGCTAATGACATGCATATCTTGAAATTGGGGGTTAAAGTATGATAAAATAATATAATAAGGTAACTTAGTTGTCCTAATGCATACACAAAATTGTAAGTAAGTGGATATAAGAAGTATATTGAGTAATATATAAATCAAATAAGTTAATATTGACAACAAGTGGAACTATGGATGGGAAATTTGGGAACTAATCTCCATACAGCTGTAGCGAGGTCAGTAGCGTGCTTATAGGGAACCTCTCAACAAAAGCAAAGTGCAAAGCGCATCATGGGCTGGAGCTTGTGACTGGAGTAAGTGGAGAGACTATTCTCCATCATTAGCTAATATTATGTATCAGAAAGTGACTGTAGAGGAAAAGAAGCAATTGGCACAGTTATATAATAATGAAATAACTAGTAATGGAAGATATGCATGTTGCAAGTACGTTTTGTGAAAGAATTGTATTTAGCAGCATATAAGACACAGGACTTTTAGAGGCAAACATACTAATACCAAATGTACACAGAGCAGTACTGAACAGACGATATCCACAATCTTCTCTTCAGTACTGCTCTGTGCACATTTGGTCTTAGTATGTTTGTATGTTTGCATCTAAAAGTTCTATGTCATATATTGATATTCATGACATGCTCTACACATTATTTAAAAATGACAAATGTAATGTTGTAGCTTAAAGCATTTTAACCCTTGTATTGAAGATGGTCCATGACTGTAACTGGTCAATATTTGGGTTTAAAATGAAAGCAGCTGATAGTCAAATGTGTGTTTTATACATTAATAAAAATGGTATGATACTGTAAGTTTCAGAACACATCAGTGAATTGGTGTAGAGATGTTAATAGCTTGGCAGCAGGAGATACACCAACACAAACAGCGCACAAGATGCATCAAGGGGCGAGAAGCAGTAATTAGTGCACATGGAGAAACAATTCCTAGTCAATAGGTGAAACAAAGACTCAAAATAAACTATAGGTAAAAGGAAACATGGGCATTGTTGTACACTTTTGATACAGTGGAATAACTAGTTCAGAAATGTATACAAACTAACAAATACATTCTTGAAGTTAATATAACTAGCGATATTCACATAAGGTGTCTGGAATAAGCACAATAGGTTTAGTTATCTGACCAGAGATCAATAAAAGTGCTTATTGGATTTAATCATTAACTGTAACTGCAGAGCAAAGCATCTGTAACTTTAAGAAAAGATTGTCTATAGATCATTGTTTACACAGTGGTAACCTTCTATAGCAAAACAAATCATCACCTGCAGTTTGTAGATGGTTTCATACCTGCAATAATAAATCGTAAACTACCTGACAACATAAGTGGCTAACCACTTAGAATGGGAAATGTTTCACTACTTAGAACTGGGAAATGTTTCACTACTTAGAACTGCATATGTCTAATAATCTGTAGCTATATATGATCAACTCACTGTGTAAAAAAAGCTGCAAAACTAACTACCTGCAACAAATGTACTGATTATAAAAGGTGGACTATTCATAGATGCAAGCAGTTTTTTCATTGTGACTGTATATAGCTAACAGCAGATAAATGCAACAGTGTATGGCCAAGCTATGTGCGTAAGATACTACAAAAAATTTATTGGTTATGAATAGAAAATTAGTGACTATCGGCATACAGCCACTTCTGAGAATTATCAAACTAGCATACTGATCACAACCTAATGATTGCAGCGTACTAAATATAACTACAAACAAATAGCTGTAGTAGCAACTGTAACTTACGTAGGGGCAAAATTCTACCTATGAAAATTAATAGGCTCATATAATTAACTATCTACACCTAGGGAATCCAATTATATACAAGATTCTGCTTTTACAGCACTGCAATCATAAGAGACCAATAATAGGACCAATAACAAGAAAAATGTAAGGGAGGCGGGGGGGGGGGGGGGGTGCAGATGGGTCTTTGGGAGAGTAGGGGTGGGAATTGGGGAAGGGGCAAATTAGTTTCAAATATACAAAAGAAAGGGGGGAGGGAGAAGTTAAACTATATATGCAAAACTGTGTGAGCTAACTTAACATGTGTGTGGGAGGGGGGGGGGGGGGGGGAGGGAGAGGAGAGTGTGCGGGCTGGGAGGAAGAGGTGTGATGAGGTGATAAACCATATGGGAAATGGAAATGGATGGTGGAATGGGATGGTGGGGTTGGGATGGAAAACAACTAAGATCATACATGCCCATATCAGAACCTTAGAACACGAAGGCAAAAAAAGGAGTTAAAAGCGACTACATATTAAACCAAATCGATGGATGGAAAGACAGCCAAAAACATGACTTCCTCATGGAGAAAGGTCCATAAAATATACCATAGAGGAAACAGAGGTCCTTAACTAAAGATTAAATGTCCTTCACCATATTGCTGCAACAGATAAAAAGTAAAATGCAGTCGACAGCCTGTGCATTGTACGCTAAAATGGCTGATAACTCAGACAGCAAACATAAATTAGAACACAAGTGATTGAAAAAAGGGCATTCAGTCAGGAAATGGAGAAAGGTCCATAAAATATACCATAGAGGAAACAGAGGTCCTGAACTAAAGATTAAATGTCCTTCACCATATTGCTGCAACAGATAAAAAGTAAAATGCAGTCGACAGCCTGTGCATTGTACGCTAAAATGGCTGATAACTCAGACAGCAAACATAAATTAGAACACAAGTGATTGAAAAAAGGGCATTCAGTCAGGAAATGGAGAAAGGTCCATAAAATATACCATAGAGGAAACAGAGGTCCTGAACTAAAGATTAAATGTCCTTCACCATATTGCTGCAACAGATAAAAAGTAAAATGCAGTCGACAGCCTGTGCATTGTACGCTAAAATGGCTGATAACTCAGACAGCAAACATAAATTAGAACACAAGTGATTGAAAAAAGGGCATTCAGTCAGGAAATGGTGAACCAGTGAAGGTCAATGACAATGAGCACGAAATGGTGAGGGATCACCACTTAACAAAAGGCAATGGCTAAAACAATAGTGCTCAATATGCAACCTAACTAAAATGATCTCCTCATGGTGAAAGGACTAAGAGGAGGTCAGCAAAGCAGCTGGAAGAGATTTAGTTCCCCAGAGGTTGTTTCCATGAAGGGAAGACCAGTTGTGATACCAAAGGGACACCATCTACTGACAGACATCAACACGGAGATCATCGGAAGGAAGGAAAGAACTAGTGAGTCAAGGTAGGAGGAATGCAGCCTCATTTCCCATCAGACCAACGTGACCAGGGAACCACATAAACACCACAGAGGCTAGATCAAGAGTGAGCAAATGGAAACTTTCTTGGACCCATTGCACTAAAGGATGGACTGTGTATAGCATACAAGAGGCTCTGAAGGGCACTGAGACAGCCGGAGCAAATGATACAATTGAAAAACCTGTGTCACTGCATGTACTGCATGGCTTGATACAGGGCAAAGGCCTATGCTGCAAATACTGAGCAGTGTTCCAGAAGATGATACCAAAAATCATCAGTGCCAAAGACGAAGGCACACCTGACCCCGCAATCACTCCAAGAGACATCAGCATATACAAATGTACTATCGTGAAGCTGTGCGTGAAAGTCAAGAAACTTATGGTGATAGAGTGAGTCTGGAGTAGTGTCCTTAGCAAATGAAGTCCAAGTTGAACATGGGCCACCACATGAAGCCAAGGGAAAGTGGCAGGTACCATGAAGTTAAGCTGCTAGAGCAACAACCAAAAGTGAACTACAGGATGTAACATAGAAGAGGGAAGCACCCCATACTGGTAATCAAAGGAGTCATCGAAGAATGAGGCATAGAATGGGTGGCCAGGCATAGCAGACAAACGGCATGCTTACCTGCTAATGAGAATATCGCGTCAGTATGTCAGCAGTAGTTTGGACAGCTTCTGCATGCAGACTCTCAACTCGGCTGCAAAAGGTGGTGGCCGAACAGATGCCACAAAGTTGGATTCTTTTTAAATGGCGAAAGATGGACAGATGTGCAGATCCATAAAAGAAACACTCATGGTCTATTTTTGAACAGACAAGGAATTGGTACAAACAGAGGAGGGTTGTCTGATCCACTCCGCAGGATGTACCACTGAGGACACACAGGATATTGAGGGACCGGGTACAATGGGCGGCCAGGTAAGACATGTGGGAGGTCTAAGAAAGTTTCCTATCAAACATGAGCCCCAGGAATTTCACGGTCTCAGTGAATGAAAGAACAGCAGGCCCAAGATGTAATGGTGGCAGAAGAAACCCATTGCACAGCTAGAAATTCATACAAACGGTTTTGTCAGTGGAAAAGTGAAAGCCATTGTCGATGCTCCATGAGTAAAGACGATCAAGACATGGCTTAAGATACCACAAGGAGACAAGTCCATGAAGTACTGAAATAGATTGCAAAAATCGTTAACAACAATGGAGTCAGAGATGCCCGGTGGGAGACAGGCCATGATAGGATTAATGGGGATTGCAAAGAGGACAGTGCTCAGGACGGAACCCTGAGAAACACTGTTTTCCTGGATAAAGGTGTCTGACAAGGCAGAACCCACACGTACCTTGAAAACTCTATCTTTTAAAAATTCCTGAAGGAAACAGTTCAGGTGGCCTCGGAAGCCCACATGTAGAGTGTCCTCCAGCAAGTGTCATATGCTTTCTCCAAACAGAAAGACACAGCCACAGTCTGGTTCTGGTCTTTCCGCAGAAAACCATCATGACATGGGTTAACAAAGTGACGAGATGGTCAAGTGCAGAACAGCGCATTCAAAATCCACATTGTGCAGTGGTTAGTAGACTGCAAGACTTAAGCCACTATACCAGACAGGTATGAATCATATGTTCCATCACTTTTCAAAGACAGATGGTGAGTGAAATAGTGCAGTAACTAGAAGGAAGGTGTTTGTACTTACCCGGTTTAGGTATGGGTATGACAGTGGCTTCACACCAGCATCTGGAAAATGTGCCATCTGCCCAGATGCAATTGTACGTATGAAGGAGAAAGTGCTTGCCCACAAAAGAAAGGCACTGTAACATCTGAATGTGAACATCATCCGGTCCTGCGGCAGAAGGTCAGGAGAAGTGAGAGTGTGATCTAGCTCCCACTTAGTAAAGGGGACATTGTAGCATTCATGATTCTGAGAGTAGAAAGGTGTCACCCAAGCCTCCTCTGATGGAAGAAAGCAGGGAGATAGCGAGTGAAGCTCAAAATCTTCACAAAATACCAGCACTATTGGAAACAGCAATAGGGTCTACTATTACATCATCTGCTATGGTCAGGCCAAAAATTGGGGATTGGGCCTTGGTTCCAGAGAGCTGACAGAGGTTGGCACACACAATGGAGGACGGAGTGGAATTGTTAAAGGTAATAGCAAATGAAATCCAGCTAGTTTTTTTACTATCTGAATAATGCAACGATACTGTGCTCACAACTGTTTACACTGAATGCAGTTTGACATCATAGGGTGATGGTTAAAAATATGGAGAGCATGTCTCTGTGTGGAATTGCATCACGGTACACCACAGTTAATAGTGACACAGTCTGGTAAAGATGAAGTACGAGGATTGCAACATTCTGCAACAGTAAGAATAACATTTGTGAGGTATTCTACTGGTCATGGCAACTGGGGAAATTATGTTCATCAAAGGTTGCCAGGGAGGGGTAAAGCCACCAGTCAGCCTTAGAAAGCTGTCAATTGGGTTTGCTCATGGGGAGAGGGGGGGGGGGGGGAGGGAAGTGGGAGTCAACAAACAGATAGCATGTGAAAAATGGTTGCTCGAATATGTGTCAGAGAGAATGGACCATTCAAGATGACAGGCTGGTTGGGCAGTGCAGAATGAGAGGTCCAAATGGGAATAGGTATGTGTGGGGTCTGAAAGGAACGTGGGTGCTCCAGTGTTAAGGCAGATGAGACTGAGTTTATTGAGGTCAGCCAAGACTGCATCTTTTGGACAGGTTCTGGGGCACGCCCAAAGGGTATGGTGAGCATTAAAGTCACCCAGCAGAAAAAGGGGTGAGAGGAGTTGCCCAATAAGCTGGAGGAAGTCTGTTCTAGTGACACCAAATGACGGAGGGATGTAGACAGCACAATCAGAAAAGGTGAAGCGAGGAAGGAAATGTGGACTGCAAGAGCTTGCAGCCATGTGTTCAGGGAAATGGTTTGACTGTGAACATCATCCTGGATTAGCAGCATTAGTCCCCCATGAAACAGAATGCCATCCTCAGGGGGAAGGTCAAAGTAGACCGGAAAGAAATGCAAGAGGTCAAAACAGTTGTGAGGATGAAATTTTGTTTCATGGAGGCAGAGAACAAGTGGACGCTGCAAATTCCAAAAGCAGACATAATTTCTCCTTGTTGGAACCAATGTCACAGATGTTCTATTGGAAGAGAGTCATGATGGGGAAAGTGGAAAGGGCAGGAGGGAAAAAAATGAAGGGTTGTCATCTTGGTGGCTGCCGAGTGCCAGCCTCCAAAGACTCTCTGCTACAGAGCACAGAGGCTGGAGGATCCTGCTCCACGAGATCTACAGAGGCATCAGCATTCTCCCTTGGTTAATCTGCAGATTCCAGGGCAGAAAAATGGTTGGCAGCACGCACCGGCAACACGTAGGTCGGACAGGTGATGGTATCACGCGGCGGATACTGTTGAAGAGGTTCTCCGAGTTGGCAAAGGAGAAAACCTTCTTTTTGATTTTGTTCCATTTCTTGAGGCTTTTGCGGTTGGCAGATGAAGATTCAGTTTTTTTGGTTGGAAAGACATAAAAAGTCTTCGCAGGAGTATTCCTTCTATCCTGTTCGGCCTGTTGTGGAGCAGGTGATTTCGCCGCAGGACGTGAAAATTTGATGGCTTGTTGCACAGCTGGAGGAGAAGGAGACAGGGATGCTACCATGACACTGGGTGGTTTTACAACCACAGTGCTGAACTTGAGATCGCAAGTCTGTGTGGTCATGTCCGTCATGGCATGAGATATAGCAGGAACGGGTACCGTAAGTGCCAGATGGTAAAATGCAGGGCTTCCTACTAGCCAACAACTTGGGAGCAACAGGGAAGGACTTTTTGCTTCACTCAGATCTCCTGGATGGCCCACTCATCAAGATACACAGACATTCTCGGGATGAGGCTGCATTATCGCCATTGAAATTGATACAGCGGGGAGGAAGAGGCGGGCAATCACCCTTGTGACCATCCCTACCACAAGTAACACATTTGTCTGGGTTTTGACATGGCAATTGAGTGTGGCAGTAATGTTGACACTTTTAGCAGTGCGTCAGCTTTGGAATGCATGGTCAGATTGTGATGACTTCATAGCCTGCTTTGATCCTCGATGCAAGCACTTCTCTACTGAACATGAATAAAAGTGCGCATGTAGGCACTAAGGAGAAAGGCAACCTTTCTCATCACCCAATAGACTGCAGTGATGAACTGATGAGAGAGAGAAGTTTGGATTTCTCCCTCAGTCAGACCATCAAGAAGCCTAGTGTAAATAACACCAGGTGAAGAATTTATCTTTCGACAGGCCTCAATATGAACAGGATAGCTACGGAGGAGGGAGGCTGCAGGCAGTTGTTCTGCCTGAGATTCACAATTAGTCTGCAAAATCAAAGTGGCATTATGGAAATGAGACTAAGATTTCACAGGGCCTGCAATTACAACAACACCTTTCTGACTAACAGACAGATTAACCATAGCAAGGGGCTGACCATCTCCAGTACGTGAAACCATGAGGAACCGAAGTGCAGCTGGGAGAGTCTTTGAATAATTGGCCTCATTCCATTTACATTTAGTAGGTGTAGACTGGGAAGAAGATGACTAGCTCATTGCGATAAAATCCCTCATGATTTCTAGTGTATCTCATAGGAACACTCCTTCCAGCTGGTGAACCCCCTCAGAGAGGCGCTCACCCACCTTAGGTGATCGTTCACACCTCAGGTCAGACTTCCCGAACTAGCAATTTTGGAAAATATCAGTTCAGGCAATCACCCCTCTCTGGGGCTGGACTGTGCCAGAACCTCAAACACCTAGGCAGATGAGAAGGGGAACGAAGAAAGAGAGGAAAAAAAATGGAAGGACTGTTCTGATAACAGGCTACTGAAAATTCACACCATATTTCCAAACATTTCCGAGGCATGTTCCCCAAGGGAGGGGTAAAAGAATAGCAGGAGAGGGACTGATTGTATATCAGGAACCAATAATAAAAAACTGCAATTACAGCAGAACAATTATGGGAAGCTGACCTGTGGAGCTGTTTGGGTAGACAGCAGGGGTGGGGTTTGGGGAGTAATGTAACAATGTAGTAAATTGGGTTGGGGGGGGGGGGGGGGGAGTTGTTGGAATGGTGGAAGCAGAAGGGGGAGAAGTGATAAACAAGAACAAGTGAAAAGAATTAGCTTGCAACAGCTAGATCCTTATGAGTGATAAGGTGGTAGCTATATATCAGACTAAGTCATTGCTACCTAATTATACTAACTTTCAGCAGCCTACTGAAGCTAACGCAGTAACTGCAAAACACTGAGTAGAGCCTACTAAGTATTACTGCAGTAGCACTAATTTTGGCTTACTGTATGGGAAGATTTTACTCATGAAAGATAAACAGTCTTTATAAATCATTTTATGTATCTCAGGAAGAGAATTAATTACATATTAGACAGATTATGAAGCACTGTATATTCATAGCAGAACACTGAAAGGGGTAGGGGGAGCAGTGGGGGAGATGGGAGAGGAAAACAGGGAAGCGTCAAACTACACAGAAAGGGTGTAGGGGGAGAAAAGAGGGAATAGCTTAACTGCAAGAGCATATCATACCATGTTGGGAGGGTGGAAGACAGTGGGTGCATTTGGGTGTGGTGGGTGGAATTGTGTGACTAACAAGGAGAAATAGTAATATTAGCCCGCATCTCGTGGTCGTGCGGTAGCGTTCTCGCTTCCCACGCCCGGGTTCCCGGGTTCGATTCCCGGTGGGGTCAGGGATTTTCTCTGCCTCATGATGGCTGGGTGTTGTGTGCTGTCCTTAGGTTAGTTGGCTCAGAGCCATTTGAACCATTTTAGTAATATTAATGCAAGTGATGTCTGCACATGATGTTTTACAAAAACCAGTTCCAGTTAGGAATAAATAAGTTGCAGTTTCAACCAATGTTGCTGTAAAGTAACACAAGGAAAACTCCAGGTAGAAATATCAACAATATAGGAAAAGACAGATTGCTACTTATCGTAAAGAAGATACATTAAGTTGCAAACAGGAACAATTAAAAAACATTTACATAAAGCTTTTGGCCACAATCTTCATCAGTAAAAGACACACACACACACACACACACACACACACACACACACACACACACACACACACACACACCACACCACACACACAGCTGTTGTTGTTTGGTAAGCATTTCACAAAAACTAGTAACATTCAGGAAGAATTAAGTTGCAGTTTCAAGCAATTTCACTGTTTAGGAAGTATAATAAATTTAAAATGGTAAATTAAGAGTCTTCTAGGAGTGTAGATACACAATAAAAAAAATTGTTTTTCAAAGGAGTTTGTTCATTCAATAAATGACACTCTTATAGCTTGGATTTCTTGTAAATTTCTATTTCTCCTAGGAAATTCATTTGATAAATGCCAGGTTTATTTAATGCATTACTTATTGGTTGCTCATTGTGAACAAGTAATTGGCTGATCTTACTATCAGTAGAAAAGGCTGCTGTAATACCTCATTTTTTAAGCAGGTTGGTCATTTGATAAGATATATTGCCAAGAAAAGGAATAGTTGCATAATTCGGTTTCTCTGTCTTGTGGTGTGAAGTATGTGATGTTCACCTGCTTTATTTCTTCGTTGATGGTCCTCGGTGATGACGTACTGCTTTGTGATACTGGCTGAAAAATGGGGGGGGGGGGGCTGTAGTTCAACACTGACTACTGTAAATGATGTATCCAACAGGTGCACAGTTGCGTTTCACAGTTCTTTACTTTCACTGCTCACAATCCCCCAATATACACAGTTAATATGGCCAGTCCACTATTGGTTAACTTTCGATAAGCCTCATTAATAGTTAGCAAGCAAACATCAGCATACTGTTACAATAGTTTACTGTTGTATATCTGTGAGCAGTAAAATTCTAAACATACAGTTCACAGTCTTTCAAATAATTTGGACAGACACTGTCATTGTTTTAACACACAGCCTAATGGTGTTACACTTATTTCACAGTTAAGTTGATGCATTGTTGTTAACCCGAGAGGGAAAGATGAAAGGATGTGGGTTTTAAGGGAGAGGGTAAGGAGTCATTCCAATCCCGGGAGCGGAAAGACTTACCTTAGGGGGGAAAAAAGGACAGGTATACACTCGCACACACACCCATATCCAACCAGATTATTATGTCTGCTTGTGTCTGTGTATGAGCGGTTGGATATGGGTGTGTGTGCGAGTGTATACCTGTCCTTTTTTCCCCCTAAGGTAAGTCTTTCCACTCCCGGGATTGGAATGACTGCTTACCCTCTCCCTTAAAACCCACATCCTTTCATCTTTCCCTCTCCTTTCCTCTTTCCTGACGAAGCAACCGGGGGTTGCGAAAGCTCGAAATTTTGTGTGTGTGTTTGTGTGTTTTTTATTGTGCCTATCTACCAGCGCTTTCCCGTTTGGAATGGCAGGTCAACAGACACTCAAACGAACACAAACATACACACAAAATTCAAGCTTTCGCAACAAACTGTTGCCTCATCAGGAAAGAGGGAAGGAGAGGGAAAGACAAAAGGATGTGGGTTTTAAGGGAGAGGGTAAGGAGTCATTCCAGTCCCGGGAGCGGAAAGACTTACCTTAGGGGGAAAAAGGGATGGGTATACACTCGCACACACACACATATCCATCCACACATATACAGACACAAGCAGACATATTTGCTAATATGATTCCGAATAGAGCCAAATTGATACTTCTAGAATACTAGTACTACTTCTTCCAAATGTTTATAATTAGTGCAGAATTAGACCTGGTGGCATATTCTTAATGCTGATGACCAAACTTTCACTTACATGGGAAAACAGATTATATTCATGTATGTCAATGGTAATTAGTAAAATGAAAAAATGAATTTAAGGAGGTAGGTGTCAAAACAAGAGAGGAAGTAACAAGATCCCAGCTTGTTACATCACAAGTACCATGTTTAGAAGTACGTGTTCTCTGTTTGAATCATTTCTGTATTAAACTGGAATCATAACCATTATTCGCTGCCACATATTCCAAATTCTGCAACTCTTTCTAAATAGCATCGACAGTGGAACTTCAATAATTCTATCAATCGTAGAGTTGAAATAGATAATTTTGTAACTTTCTGGATGACAAGAGGTACTGTGAACAATACTATTGGTAGTATTAAGTTTCCTAAATATATCAAGATAAATGTTATTGTCTTTGATCTTGATGGACAAATCTATGTAATTAATACTGCCTGTATCATCTTGTAATTCACAGGAGAAATTACTATTATTACACAGACTATTTAAAGTTTCCTTAATGTGTGGAGTATCTGCTGGCCGCCCTTGGTATACAAGAAAGATATCACCAACATATCGTTTATACAATATAATGTTTTTTTTTTATATATGTATGTTAGGAAACTGGTTACAAATTTATTTTCCAAGGTATTAATGAAGATATCAGCCATACACCCAGTTAGGTAGTTGCCCATAGCTAATTCCTCGTGTTGTTGGTATAGTTCCTTATTTGCCATACACTAAATAAATAAATAAATAATAGCTCCTTATTAAAGGAGAAAATATTGTATTTAAGTGCAGTTTGCAATAATTTGGATGGTTTCCACAATAGGTACATTGGTATACACATTTTCAATATCAAATTATAAATTTGGCCTCTGTATATGTCTGATGTGTGGATGGATATGTGTGTGTGTGTGTGTGTGTGTGTGTGTGTGTGTGTGTGTGTGTGTGTGTGTGTGTGTGTACCCATCATTTTTCCCCCTAAGGTAAGTCTTTCCGCTCCCGGGATTGGAATGACTCCTTACCCTCTCCCTTAAAACCCAAATCCTTTCGTCTTTCCCTCTCCTTCCCTCTTTCCTGATGAGGCAACCGTTGGTTGCAAAAGCTAGAATTTTGTGTGTGTATGTTTGTGTTTGTTTGTGTGTCTACCGACGTGCCAGCGCTTTCGTTTGGTAAGTCACATCATCTTTGTTTTTAGATATATCAAATTATACTAAGATAGAGTTGTTGGGCTGTATGATTTTTGATTGAATAGGTATTTTCGCATTTATAAAATCTGTTTAATAAAACTTTTAATTTTTTTACATAGCTGATAAGCAGATTTGCCAATAGAATTAACTATTCGTCAAATGGGTCAATGTTGTTTATGTATCTTGACTTGGACTCTAAGTGAAGGAGTTTTAGCATTCACATAAATAAGTTTATGTTTATCTTTAGGGTAAAATAGATGTTTACTAGTATTAATTACTTCCCTAATTTCTTTGTTGCAAGCATACACCAAATGTTGTTAGCATTAAAAATTTCTGTTTTTTGTACATAGTTCTTTTTATATGAGGTCTGTTCAAAAAATTCTGGAACATTCGTAATTTCATGCCAATGGTATGTTGGTGCAAAATGTTGTTGGCATCCCTGCACATGCCCGTGCTTAATGTGTAACTGCCGGAAGTTTCATTGTTGTATGTCTGTCAGCTATTGTTCAGTGCTGTATTAAGTAGAACATAGTGTCGCATAGTTTGCAAATTTGGAGATGGCAGAGTTAGAGGAGCAATGGTTCTGCATTAAATTTTGCATGAAACTCAAGAAAACCTTTGATGCACCAAATGATGCAGGAAGCCTACAGTGATGATTGCTTAAGCCATACTCAGAGTTTTGACTGGTTCACACGATATAAAAATGGCCAGACGGAAGTCAAAAATGATCCTCATTCAGGACACCCTTCGATGTCTCCCGATGACACGCATGTCAGGGATTTCAATGAAACTGTGCATTCCAATTGAAGACTGACTGTCCAGATATTGCAGAATTATATAACATTTCAGTTTGATAATGTCATGAAATCCTGTCACAGTGTCTTGGAATCACTGTGTTGCCACCAAGTTAATCACATAGCTCATAAGTCAAGACCAGAAAGACTGTCACCTAGCAATCTGCAAAAAGCGTCTGGATCTTGCAAATGAGAACTAAATGTTTTTTTTTTTAAGAGAATCATAACTGGTGATGAGACATGGGTCTATGGTTATGATATTGAGACCCTTTCACAATGGGTCAGGAAAGGTTCACCAATTCACAATGGGTCAGAAAAGGTTCACCAAGACCAAGAACAGCTTGTCAGGTCAGGCCAAATTTCAAAGCTATGCTGATAGTTTTCTTTGACTTTCAAGGATTAGTTCATCATGAATTCATGCTGTGGTGACAAACTGTTAATTGATGGTACTATCAGGAGGCACTGCAATGCCTGTAAGAAAATGTGGGAAGGAAATGCACTGAAATGTGGTGAGACAATTCATGGCTTTTCATCATGATAAGACACTCGCATTTTCATCCCTGTTGGTGCATGACTATTGCACAAATAACAAAATCACTGTGCTGCTTCATCCTCTGTACTCTCCAAACCTGGCTCCTGCAGACATTTTTTTTATTTCCAAAGTAGAAAATCCTGTTGAAAGGACGAAGATTTGCACCAAATAGATGAGATGAAAGAAAATTTGCAGAAGGCACTTTGTCTTATAAAGCAAGAGGTGTAGCAAGACTGCTTCCAGAAATGGAAATGGCATTGGAAGCAGTGTATCAACTGTGAAGGAGAGTGTTTCAAAGGAGACCATGCACAATAAGTAAAAGGTAACCACAGAAAAATTTTGTAGACAAAGTTTTGAATTTTTTGAACAGACCAAGTACACAATCACTGCTGTGTTTCTTTGATTACCAGTGCATTCAAAATCTTTTGGTCAGTAGTGGTATTCTTACTCCTGGAATCCACATTCCTATAACAATATCATCATTTTGTGTGCCACTTTAGTTTGTTGTTTTCTGTCTGTTTTAAGTGAATCTGGCCCTAGTTTAAAATAGAAATCAGTTCTGCAACACTGTTTTAAGCAAATGTTGGTCCGATATTACATTTCAAACCTTTATCAAGCAATTCAGTTTTCTATCATTAAATAAAAAGTCAGTTTCATTTATAGTTATACTATAAAATTCAAAGTTCAATTCAAGTACCTAAGCACGATTTGGTTTCAACTGCTTAGACAGAAGGCACTCTAACTTTTTAGTGGGTCTTTTCTGGATCAAAACTTTTTTTTTAATAGCCATTCATCAATATGAATAAAAACACTGTCTAATTGTAAATTATGTAACACACACGTTATATCGTTGTATAAACTGTAAGTATTAACATTTGTTTTGTCTGTTTCAAATGTTCGGTGTTCAAAACATAAACATTTAGAATTTTAACAACCTTTAGTATGGTTCTACATGTACACTCCTGGAAATGGAAAAAAGAACACATTGACACTGGTGTGTCAGACCCACCATACTTGCTCCGGACACTGCGAGAGGGCTGTACAAGCAATGATCACACGCACGGCACAGCGGACACACCAGGAACCGCGGTGTTGGCCGTCAAATGGCGCTAGCTGCGCAGCATTTGTGCACCGCCGCCGTCAGTGTCAGCCAGTTTGCCGTGGCATACGGAGCTCCATCGCAGTCTTTAACACTGGTAGCATGCCGCGACAGCGTGGACGTGAACCGTATGTGCAGTTGACAGACTTTGAACGAGGGCGTATAGTGGGCATGCGGGAGGCCGGGTGGACGTACCGCCGAATTGCTCAACACGTGGGGCGTGAGGTCTCCACAGTACATCGATGTTGTCGCCAGTGGTCGGCGGAAGGTGCACGTGCCCGTCGACCTGGGACCGGACCGCAGCGACGCACGGATGCACACCAAGACTGTAGGATCCTACGCAGTGCCGTAGGGGACCACACCGCCACTTCCCAGCAAATTAGGGACACTGTTGCTCCTGGGGTATCGGCGAGGACCATTCGCAACCGTCTCCATGAAGCTGGGCTATGGTCCCGCACACTGTTAGGCCGTCTTCCGCTCACGCCCCAACATCGTGCAGCCCGCCTCCAGTGGTGTCGCGACAGGCGTGAATGGAGGGACGAATGGAGACGTGTCGTCTTCAGCGATGAGAGTCGCTTCTGCCTTGGTGCCAATGATGGTCATATGCGTGTTTGGCGCCGTGCAGGTGAGCGCCACAATCAGGACTGCATACGACCGAGGCACACAGGGCCAACACCCGGCATCATGGTGTGGGGAGCGATCTCCTACACTGGCCGTACACCACTGGTGATTGTCGAGGGGACACTGAATAGTGCACGGTACATCCAAACCGTCATCGAACCCATCGTTCTACCATTCCTAGACCGGCAAGGGAACTTGCTGTTCCAACAGGACAATGCACGTCCGCATGTATCCCGTGCCACCCAATGTGCTCTAGAAGGTGTAAGTCAACTACCCTGGCCAGCAAGATCTCCGGATCTGTCCCCCATTGAGCATGTTTGGGACTGGATGAAGCGTCGTCTCACGCGGTCTGCACGTCCAGCACAAACGCTGGTCCAACTGAGGCGCCAGGTGGAAATGGCATGGCAAGCCGTTCCACAGGACTACATCCAGCATCTCTACGATCGTCTCCATGGGAGAATAGCAGCCTGTATTGCTGCGAAAGGTGGATATACACTGTACTAGTGCCGACATTGTGCATGCTCTGTTGCCTGTGTCTATGTGCCTGTGGTTCTGTCAGTGTGATCATGTGATGTATCTGACCCCAGGAATGTGTCAATAAAGTTTCCCCTTCCTGGGACAATGAATCCACGGTGTTCTTATATCAATTTCCAGGAGTGTAGTTCTTTGTATACAATTGTAAAACATTAGCACTGGAAACTCTGTAACTGAAGGCAGTTAAAATACTTACTTTATATTAGTGCAATTTACATACTTTAGACACTGTTTTTCAAATGTAACAGTGTTAGATTTAACAAAAATATGTATTTCAAATTTTACTAAAATTGTAGTAATATAAAAAATAACTACAATATTATGAAAAGGATAGATTGCTACTCGCCATACAGAGGAGATGTTGCAAACAGCTACAACAAAAAGATTGCTATACATTTCAGCTTTTGGCCAAAAGGCCTTCTTCTAACGTAAAGAAAAACACACACACACACACACACACACACACACACACACACAAGCATAATTTTCACACAGATGACCACTGTCACTGGCCACTGAGACTGGACAGCGTACAGCGTCTGTGCCTGAGGGGAAAATCATTCTGTGAGTGGTAGGGACAAGAAAACCCTGGGGCAAAGATGGGAAGGGATAGCAGGGTAGGGGTGGAGAAAGGTGCAGAGCTGCTTGTGGGAGCATGCAAGGATGTGGTGGGGACAGGGTAGGACTGCTAGGTGCATTTGGGAAATTGGAGGAGTGGAGAAGGAAGGAAAGGGGAGTAGAAAGAAGTAGGGGAGGGGAAAAATACTAGTGAGTGCATTGATGGCATAGAAGACTGCATAGTGCTGGAGTGGGAGCAGGAAAGGAGATAGTTACGTGGAGGATAGGGACTAGCAAAGGTAGAGGCCAGGAGGGTTACAGGAATGTAGAATATATTGCAGGGAAAGTTCCCACCTGCACAATACAGAAAATATGGTGTTAGTAGGAAGGATCCACATGGCGCAAGCTGTGAAACAGTCACTGAAGTGAAGCACATTGTGTTGGGTAGAATGTTCAGCAACTGGGTGTTTGAATTATCTCTTAGCCACAATTGGTTAGTGGCCATTCATGCAGACAGACAGACAGCTTGTTGGCTCTCATGCCCACATAGAAAGCAGCACTGTAGTTGCAACTTAATTTGTAGGCAGGGTCCATGGGGCAGACCTTGCAGCTAGGTCTATTGCCATGAGGTGAGGAGCTGGAACAAAGGCGGAGTAGGGATGGGCAAAGATATTGTATAAATTCAGTGGACAGCAGAATATCACTGTGAGAGGGGTGGAAAGGATAGTGGGTAGTATATTCCTCACTTCAGGGCACAACAAGAGGTACTCAGAACCCTGGCAGAAAATCTCTCATCATGCCCTGAAATTAGGAACATTCTACTATTATCCTTCCCGTCCCAGCCACAGTGGTATCCCACTGCCCACCAAACCTATGTAATATCCTTGTCTATCCCAACTCCATCCCTTCCCCCAGCCTCTTGCCTCTTGGCTTATATCCCTGCAACTGACCTAGATGCAAAACCTGTCCTAGACATAGTGCCACCACCATCTACTCAAGTTCTGTCACAGACATCCCTACCCCATCAAAGTCAGGGCTACATGTGAAAGTAGTTATGTGATCTACAAACTAAGCTGCAACCACTGTGCTGTTTTCTATGAGGGCACAAAAACCAACAAGCTGTCTGCATGAATGGCCAATGATAAATTCCTCAGTAGTATTTTTCTTTCAATCTACACACTTTGAAACACGACTATAAAAAGAGAAACTCTGAATTCATTTAAGTAGGAGAACCCTATAACTTATTATTGAAATTCCTCATGTTAAAAGCAGTGCTCTCTTATTAACTGTAAACTGCATCATATTAATGACATGTCAATAGCTACAATGGAATTAATGGCATCATATGCCAAAGTACAGGTGCCATACTGAATATGCAGTACAAGAAAGAGAGAGATAGTGATAGAGAGAGAGACAGAGAGAGAGAGAGAGAGAGAGAGAGAGAGAGAGATTGCCTACAACAATTTCTTTTATATTCTTTGAACAAATTCATTACATTAAGTAACTTACTGTAACTTGGATCAAACTTATAAGGAATTATTCCTTTAGGCCACAGCAAAGAAGGTATAGCAAGTGCATTTCTGGAACCAGTAGGAAATATAATGTCTCCTTGGTAAAATTTTCCAAGCTCTGGGTAACTATTTGTGCCTACAAAGAAACAACAGATTTCTTGTATAAGCTTAGCATACAAACTGAAGTTATTAACATATTCCAAGACAGAAGGATGGAGAATGAGTCAGCTTATAGATTTTGTAGAAATACATTTTCCATACACAGTGTTTTTGTGCTACAATTACAAACAAAAATCAAATGCGAATACTGTTTCAAACAAAACATAAGAAAATATATCTAAAAACAAATATGATGAGACTTACCAAACAAAAGCGCTGGCAGGTTGATAGACACACAAACAAACACAAACATACACACAAAATTCAAGCTTTAGCAACAAACGGTTGCTTCGTCAGGAAAGAGGGAAGGAGAGGGAAAGACGAAAGGATGTGGGTTTTAAGGGAGAGGGTAAGGAGTCATTCCAATCCCGGGAGCGGAAAGACTTACCTTAGGGGGAAAAAAGGACAGGTATACACTCGCACACACACATATCCATTCGCACATACACAGACACAAGCAGACATTTGTAAAGGCCTTTACAAAAACATTACAGCTTGGCTGAATACAAGTGCTACAAGACAGGGCCAGAGCGCTGCACCAGTGACCTCGAGCAAACTTTTAGGTAAGTTGGTCTTGTGTTGCTTTGCAGTGACCAGCTTATCAGGCACCCAGCTCTCTGAAACAGAAGCAGGTGGCTTTTCACAGATTTAATAGCTCATGTGTCACAGTCTTGTCGCCTTTTAGTCATTTTGTAAATTTCACTTTTTGGCTCTGTTGGACCGTTACCTATTAAATTAGCAGTGCCACAGACCAGCAGATTAATCAATTTATTTTTCCATGCCAAAACCCCAGTTGTTTCTCAACAATGTCAGAATAATTTATGCTATGATTTCTGCAGGAGCTAACTGTCAGCTATAGCAATTATCAGACAATATTTGGTAAACTATTTTCATGCACTGCATAAGCCGCATTTTGTATTAATGTTTGAATTAGTATGTTTTCAACAGTCAGAACTAGCTGCATATTATGTGCATGTTAACATTACAAGTATTTACATGGACTAACTGGTTGATACCAAATGCTCCACATACATCACATGCCAAATTCCTGTATACATTTTAATTTCCATGAAGACTGAATAATTATATTTCCAGTTTCATTTAAGTTGTTTTTGCATTTTTATATTGCTCAAGACTTGGTTTTAATTTCTGAAGATGTGCAACTCGGATATCTCATGTTTGCTTATTTAAAATTCCCCAACTGTGTGGACTACAAGAAGTTAAATATTAAATGTTGGATTTTCAAGTTACACTTAAATGGCGCTTATTCTATTTGGTCTCATTTGTTTGAAGCAATTAGTTGAGCTCAACAAATGAGTTGTGCTTGTTGTCAAACCAATGTGGAAATTCTTGTAATTCCTTGTAGGAATGTGCATCCACATCTCCCTTTCCTACATGAACATGTCTAAAGTTCATATTTTTGTTTTTGCATAAGCTGTGTCTCAGCCCTTAGGCTATTTATCCTTTCATTTAATTTTGTCATTTACTAACTGTGATTATGTGTGCCTCTCAAGGGAGGGCAGAGCTATTCAGTGTAATCTGTCTAAACCAAGTTAAATACTTTAGCACATTACAGAGCTGTGCACTATTGCTCAAGCAATAGGTAAGCCCTTTCACTTTCCTGGGTACATTTTGATTCAACTCTAGCAATCAGGGGCACAGCCATCAGATTCCGCTCAATTCTAAACTATACAGGCAAACATTCACTGTAGCTCTAAGTTAGTAGTATTGCACCTCATTTACATTCTGGCGACCTTGATGAACAGTTCACAACTATAATCCACACATCATCCTTTTACCTGCATGTTCCACACAGCGCACTTTCACCCTAACCCTTCACGTGTCACTCCATAAGCTCTATGTGATTTTTACATTTACTGTGTTTGTCCTGTATCAACATTCATGCAAACATTAAGCACAGTCATTTCACAGTAAGATTCAGCTGAACCCACTTCTGAAATGTCATCTGTGTCAAAAAGCATGCACCCATGCCTTACGACCCGCCAGCACAAGTGGCTGGTTTAAGTGACCAGGACACTACAGGCCAAGGACCCTTCATCAACACATCAGCTAAGCAGAATCCCTGCTCACCTCCCAGCATTTGACGCCCACGAACCATGCCCGTGGTTTTCTTCCACTGAGGCAGCCTTTGCTGACCCTGGAATCATGAACGATGCAACAAAGTTCACCATGATTATTACAAAACTTGAGTCCACCATCAAGACAGAGACTCACAATATCATTAGAAATCCTCCACAGCCTGGCAGCTATTTTAAGTTAAAAGACTGCTTAATCACATGGTCAGCTTCTTCTGAGATGCCACACTCTTGGGAAATGCTTTCTACAAATGAATGTTTCAACATAAGGCTCACACATCTCCTGCAGTAGCTCTGTGCCCTACCTGACTCCAATGTTTTTCCAGACAAGCTCTTACTTCATAACTGGCACTCACATTCACCAGCTGCGATCTATAGGGCACTCACTGTAATAGAGCACCAGGTATTTGACTCTCGATTCCCCCTCACCCCCTTCCCACCCAAGCTGCAGCTGCCAGTCAGTCCTTGTATCCACCATTGCCCTTGCTGGTTCCTTTTTGTCACCATGGCAGTAAGTCACCTAGCCGCTCCAAGGCACAATCCATAGTGACACTTCTACAACCTGTACCACAAGACATACAGTCCAATTTAGCACATATAAATGACACACATGAGCTGCGAGATGCTAAGCTAACCACTGCCCTCGTTTGATTGCATCTATCCACCTCTGCATCAGGTCTATTATAGCTTAGCCGTGCTTATTAACATGGCTCACACAATTGTGATACTCTTCTGATTGATGACTGCAAGTGCACACATCTGCACAAGCGCATTTCCCTGGGTCCATCCGGCAATCTGGAGGATCTGGCTGAGAACAAGTCCATGTGCTGGTATCACAAGTGTCCCAGCTGTAATGTCACCAACTGCAGACTATGATGCACATAATCCCTAGACTCGAATAGCAATCAGCAGTAGGTGAACCTGGATGTTGGCGATATCTCCATGCTGTTTGTGCTTGGCTACTGCAATCCCACCTCACCTGTCTCCTGCTGACTGACAATGTGTCGGACTTACCCATTTTCCCACACAAACTCTTGCCCTCATCTGGCCATTCCCCTCTCTTCCTCCTCGGTGCCGCTAACAGTTCTGAAATCACATCTTACAGTTTCTACACCTCTTAAGTTGATCTCCACCTTGGTAAGGAGTTCCCTTAGTACTTCGCTGTGACCGACGCCTCTGACCCATTTGTTGGTGCAGATATCATTTCACACTTAACCTTCTTCTCAACTTTGTATAGTGTTGCCTAGTTGACAGCACTTTGGGTCATTCCATACCCTGCACTTCCTATGTTGCCACCCCCATTAACATCAAACAACTACTCCAGTCCCTTTGCCAATCTTCTTTATGAACTTCTGCTTCTCATCCATCATTCCAGCCTTTCCGCCCCCCCCCCCCTCCCCCTCCCCAAATCCTGTGAATTGCACCATGACATGGTGCATTATATCATAACCACTCTAGGCATGCGTGCCCACTGTCATGCTTATCCTCTTCCACCAGATGAGCACAAATTTGCACAGGCATAAATTGTGGTCTCCATTGCTTCTGTGCTCCTACAGCCATTGAAAGGCCCTTGGTCCTCTGCACTCCATTTGGTGGTTCAATGTGAGAACTATTCTACTTTGTACCAGTCTTATGCAGCTATAGTGATGACATTTCCAGCTCCACCATCTTCAGCAAGACTGACTAGGCCAAAGCCTTCACATAGATCCCAGTAACACCAGAGGACATTGACAAAACAGCAATAACATTTTTCAGCCTTCTCAAGAGTGCCTTTATGACCTATGGCCTCTGCAATGAAGCACAAACTTGGCAACATTGCCTAGACAGTGTCCACCACAACGCACTGGGCTGTTTTTTATGCTTAGATGGTATCCTCATCTACCCCCAGCATATAACACAACACCAAGAGGGAAACTTTTTGCCACCTCAAAAAAGTAGGAGTCATTTTTAAACTGGAGAAAAGTGTTTTTGGTGTAGCCGTCAACCTCTGCCTAACAAAGTCTGAATGATCACCAATTTTCTGTACCTCACAGAATATAAGGAACTTTGGAGATTTTTTGCCAGCCAAGATTTTTAAATGCTTTCTCAAAACTGTGGCTTATATTTTAGAGCCCCTCATGGCTGCACTGCAAGGTGACCAAACAAAGACTAACAAGCTCATGCCTTGGACACTGTCCATGACAGCTAGCTTTGAAAACACATAATGTGACCTTGCTAATGAGGCCCTTATGGCACATCTCCAACTCACCACCCTGCTCGCTATTGTCAATCTACAATAGGCACCATTCTTCAACAGCGTGTCAGGGACTCTTGACAGCCACTGGCTTTCTTCTCGGCTAAGCTCTGAGCCACAGCGCAAATGGGTCATGTACGACAGGCAATTACTCGCCATCTTCAAGGTGTTTAAGTACTTTTGAGGGATGCACTTTCACCATCTTAACTGACCACCAATCTCTTATGGCAGGGTGTTTCCAGAAAAATGATGCCAAAATTTCACTCTGACAGCCCACCAGAAGGAATACATTGTGCAATTGTAAACTGATATATGCTATGTATCTGCCATTTATAACATTTTTGCTGACTGCCTCAGTTCCCCCAGTGCCCTAGCCCTCCTTTAGATTATGAGGTCCTAACAATGGCCCAATCCACTGACCCTGCCAAAGTCAAATTGCATCTGGACTCAAATACCGACCTTTTCCTCCAAGTCCATTAGATCCCCGGTGTGGTCCACATCTTGAACATTTGGTGATGGTTGGTTGGTTGGTTGTTTGGGGAAGGAGACCAGAAAGCGTGGTCATCGGTCTCATCGGATTAGGGAAGGATGGGGAAGGAAGTCGGCCATGCCCTTTCAGAGGAACCATCCCGGCATTTGCCTGGAGTGATTTAGGGAAATCACGGAAAACCTAAATCAGGATGGCCGGACGCGGGATTGAACCGTCGTCCTCCCGAATGCGAGTCCAGTGTCTAACCACTGCGCCACCTCGCTCGGTAACATTTGGTGAGATCAACTGACAGATCCCAAGTACATCAACAGCTCTAAAGACTGCACCCACCCCTATCTTCCCCCTATCTTCCATAAACCAGCATTTGATCACCTACATGGCCTAGCAGACTCCAGTGTCCGCTGCCCTTGTCCAAGAACGTTTCTTCTGGCCTATTACCCAACTGAAGTGTAACACCTAAGTCCACACCTGTGTTCTGTGCCAGCAAATGAAAGCGGACCGACAAGTGCACACACCAAATGCTTTATTTCACATGTTGAACACCTATTTTCTCAAGTACACATAGAGATTATCGACCCTCTTCCATTTTAAAACAGATGTTGCTATTTTCTGACAGTTCAGATTATGCACTGGCCACAAGCCATTCTCATCTCCGACATTTTGGTCGAAACTGTTGCCATGGATTTTGGGTGACCCCACAATGTTGTGCAGACACCGATTCACCTCTGGTCTATTCAAGACCCTTATAGAGACTTGCAGCAGCCTTGTTCATTTCGCCATTGGTTACCATCCCACTGCCAAACCAACAGCATAATGGAATGTATCCACCAGACATTGCATCTGCCCTCATCCGTTATGATGTAAAAACTCCGCCATCATGCCACTGGTCATGCTAGGTTCAGCAAGTCCCCCAAAAGGCTGACTTGGGAGCGTTCACCTGACTTAGTTTACAGGCAGCCAGTAGCCCTACCTGGTGATTTTATTGGACCTCAGTCTCACTTTGCTACAGCCTGTATCCCAGCTTATGTACAGCAGCTTCATGATTACTTGGACCAGTTATGACCAAATTCTTCAAAGTGCCACAGTGAGCACGAGGTTTTTATGAAACATGACCTTGCAATGTGCATGTGTGGAATGTTAAGCATTTATGCTTGCCAGTCCCCACTTTGTGCCCATAGTACTCGTGCCCTCACCTTAACGTGAAGAGTGGTGACAAACCCTTTGAATTGTGTCTCCACAGTGTCCCATCATTTGTTTCTGTTGATCGATTCAATCCAGTGTTTGTGATCACCCTGCAGAATGCCTGTGTGCCCCCAGCAGTTACGGTCTACCTGCTGCCTACTGCCACCAGCAACACTGCTGGTGTCATAGCCAGTGATGCCACCGGCGCCACCCCTCTAAGAGCCACTAAACCATCACCTGTTGCCTGGGCACCACATGCAACAACCTCCCTTCCTTTCAGTTTACTTCCTGCTCTTGTTACTCAGTACACAGATTTTGTTGCAGAATACACAGAACCTGATGGAGGGAATGCAGTACCCAACACGGAGCCTGTCACCTCACTACTGCGACCCAATGTAGCTGCAGGCACTGCTCCTCCAGCTCCTGGCGATGCTCGAGTGCCTTTGACACCAGCAGGTCTGCTGCCTCTGTTGTAGCACCGGACACTTCCTGTAGTGTCCAGTGGTCAATACCATAATCCACTTCTGTGAAAGCATTACACAAGGGCTTCGGGCAGACAGCAGCAGCAGAACCAGCCATTGCTGCAGGCATTTGTGCACTTCAACGTGTGCTAAATCACATGTGCTGGCCACACGGTACCTTGTCGTCCACGTCCCATCTGTCTGGGTTACCACGTGCAGCCTCGCAACTCCTTGGCAGGCTGCACACACTGTACACCAGTCACTGTGCCATACAGGTAGGTCTTTTTTCAAGTTAAAGCCCAAGCTACCTCACACTTATATGGCACGCCTTTGCTTTGCTGACCAGCACACCGTCCTCCGGGTTGCCTGTCGCATCATCTGGGGTAGCTTATCTCTGTAATATGCGACTGCTGCACCACCCCTCCACTGGCAGCTGTCAGCTGCTCTCAAACATCTGCCATGCTAACATGCCTGGTTGTCATCACCTTGCTCCTCAAGAGCCACAACCGTGTGACGCCACCACTGACGCCCCTGGCACTGCATTTGGCATTTTCATCCTAGCATCCTCCTCTTGATGGTGGGGATGGAGGTCTCCTGTGAGGTGCTCTCTCATCTCAGGACCTGTGACCCTCACAATCTTCTCTAGAAGATGATCCTCTCCTAGGAGTCGGACAGGTCGACTCTACGATGTGCTCTCGTTACGGCAGGCACCATAGAAATATCTTTCCACCACCATTGGGATTGATCCCCACAAGTTTCTCCCCAGGAATTCCCATCCTTCTGAGAAGCGTGATGAGATTCCGCTAAATTTTATGTAATTCGGTCTTGTGTTGCTGTGCATTGACTAGTGTCAGGCATCCAACTTTCTGACACAGAATCAGATGGTTTTCCTGCATTTAATAGCTCATGTGTCACAGTCTTTTTTTGCCCTTCGGAGAGTCCACTTTTTGGCCCTGTTGGACCCACAGTTATTAAATTTCTAGTTCCATAGGTCAGCACATTAATCAATGTATTTTTCCATGCCGAAACCCCAGTTGTATCCAAATGAAGTCAGAATAATTTTGTGCTACGCATTTCAGTAGGCACTGTGAGTGGCAACCATTACGAGATAATATTGCTAAACTATTTTTCATGGACAGTGTGAGCCCAGTTAGTATTCATTTTGAGTTTAGTATGTTTTCTATGCTCAAAACTAGTCACGTTTTGTGTGTGTGTTTGCATTACACTCATCCATTTGGACTAACCATTTGATACCAAATGCTGTGTTTAAATTGTTTTTCATGCACAGCACACATCGAATTCTCATATTCAGGCCAGTTTCTATGAGCATCCATGAGGACTGAGTAATTATATTTCCAGTTTCATTTAAATTGTTTTTGTATTTTCAAAAAATGCTCCAGATTTAGTTATTTCCAGAGACCTGCGGCCCAGAAATTTCATGTTTATTTATCTTAAGTTTCTCCAACTATTTGGACTACAAGGTGTTAACTACACAGTCCAGTCACATTAATGTCACCACCTGTCAAAAGCCTGAATAATCACCTTTTACAGCAAGGACATGTACGAAGAGTGTTAGTGAGGCACCAGAAGGCACTGATAAGGGTGTGGAGCCACTCTGACTCCAGTGCCATGGCCAGCTGCGTTAGATTTTTTGGTTGAGGATCCATGGCATGAGCAGGCCAATTGATGTGATCCCATATATTCTAAACTGGGTTTAAATCTGGGGAGTGTGTGGACAGTAGAATACAGTAAATTCATCCTGGAGTTCTTTGAACCACTACCACATATGCTGCAAGCTGCGCGACTCGTGTTGTCCTGGGTGGTAGATGCCAAGAAGCAACAGGTAAGCCTTTTCATATTCCTGGGTACATCTTGATTCATATCTGCCAGTCAGGAGCTCAGACATCAGACTTCATTGCTAGTTGGGTCAAGTTTATTCAGGATTCAGGTTAGTTTTGTCAAAGGTCAAATCACGATCAATAATGTTCCTTTTAATTCTAAGCTTAGCAGGGGAATATCAACTGCAGTTCAACTTTAGGTTGTATTGTACTTCATTTGCACACAGTCAACATTATTTTATTCACACATCATGTTCTGTAGACCCCACAGCAAGAAATAATTTTCAGCAATGGAGATTGTGTCAAGATAAACATGACGAACTGCCTCTGTAATGTACAGATCGTTAAAGACAGATAATATTCATTATTGTTAAAGGTCATACTCTACCTCACAATTAAGAATTTTTTGAATTAGTGTCTTACATAATTACACTGGTTGAAACTGCAAGCTGTGAGGAGAGATGACTACTTACCCAGCAGAAGAGAGACAGAGCAGTGGACAAGTGTGTGTGTGTGTGTGTGTGTGTGTGTGTGTGTGTGTGTGTGTGAGTGTGTGTGTGTGTTTGAGGGATTTTTTTTGGGGGGGGGGGGGAGGGGGGGGGAAGGAGGAGCAGGTGTAACGTTTGGAAAATGTTGGTGTGTATTGTGTCAGTGTGGGATCCATGTATTTATGCAGAGATACAATGTGTGACCATGTTTAAGGTTCATAATAAAGATTTATATTGTGGCTCCATAAAATTAGCTGTCCATATTAAACACACTAGCCAAAAATACTGCCCCAAGTTTATTTTTGTCTCTCTCATTTTGTTATTTTTGCTGTTATTCCAGCCTTCAGGCACATTATTAGATTGAGCTCTTCCGTGGTTTTTAGTTGGTAGATCATTCAGCTTTACCCTGCATGCCCTGTAACACTTTCAGTCATTTTCATCTCATTTTGCAGTGTCAAGTTTAATGTAATGCCCACTGCAATTTAATTTGGTTATTCTTTAACAAAATTTTGGGGAACAATTTTCACTGGGCTGCTCTTCCACACTGGAGATATATCAATGGCAATATGGATAGCTTATCACAGGTGTAGTCTGCTCACATGTACATGTGTGACACTGCCCTCATATATCCCTAAATCCTGCAGCTGTTAATGTGTGGTGGTTTATTCACCACTGACTTCAAATGGTACACTAAGGATTCTTATATTTCTGATACCTGTGACTATGTTAGTGACTGTTCAACGGGTAATCATAAAGTTTTAATCTTCACTTTGACACACTACAGTTACATAATTTTTTGTTTGTTTGCAGGAATATGTCTGCGGTTCTTGTAACAATGAAATCTCACACCACAGTACAAAAATTCACTACTCTAGGAGCCAAAAGAAGATGGTAGAGTCCACTGATAAAGTGGAGTATCGTTTTCTGCATTTGGAGGGCAACAACATACACTCCTGGAAATTGAAATAAGAACACCGTGAATTCATTGTCCCAGGAAGGGGAAACTTTATTGACACATTCCTGGGGTCAGATACATCACATGATCACACTGACAGAACCACAGGCACATAGACACAGGCAACAGAGCATGCACAATGTCGGCACTAGTACAGTGTATATCCACCTTTCGCAGCAATGCAGGCTGCTATTCTCCCATGGAGACGATCGTAGAGATGCTGGATGTAGTCCTGTGGAACAGCTTGCCATGCCATTTCCACCTGGCGCCTCAGGTGGACCAGCGTTTGTGCTGGACGTGCAGACCGCGTGAGACGACGCTTCATCCAGTCCCAAACATGCTCAATGGGGGACAGATCCGGAGATCTTGCTGGCCAGGATAGTTGACTTACACCTTCTAGAGCACGTTGGGTGGCACGGGATACATGCGGACGTGCATTGTCCTGTTGGAACAGCAAGTTCCCTTGCCGGTCTAGGAATGGTAGAACGATGGGTTCGATGACGGTTTGGATGTACCGTGCACTATTCAGTGTCCCCTCGACGATCACCAGTGGTGTACGGCCAGTGTAGGAGATTGCTCCCCACACCATGATGCCGGGTGTTGGCCCTGTGTGCCTCGGTCGTATGCAGTCCTGATTGTGGCGCTCACCTGCACGGCGCCAAACACGCATACGACCATCATTGGCACCAAGGCAGAAGCGACTCTCATCGCTGAAGACGACACGTCTCCATTCGTCCCTCCATTCACGCCTGTCGCGACACCACTGGAGGCGGGCTGCATGATGTTGGGGCGTGAGCGGAAGACGGCCTAACGGTGTGCGGGACCGTAGCCCAGCTTCATGGAGACGATTGCGAATGGTCCTCGCCGATACCCCAGGAGCAACAGTGTCCCTAATTTGCTGGGAAGTGGCGGTGCGGTCCCCTACGGCACTGCGTAGGATCCTACGGTCTTGGCGTGCATCCGTGCGTCGCTGCGGTCCGGTCCCAGGTTGACGGGCACGTGCACCTTCCGCCGACCACTGGCGACAACATCAATGTACTGTGGAGACCTCACGCCCCATGTGTTGAGCAATTCGGCAGTACGTCCACCCGGCCTCCCGCATGCCCACTATACGCCCTCGCTCAAAGTCCGTCAACTGCACATACGGTTCACGTCCACGCTGTCGCGGCATGCTACCAGTGTTAAAGACTGCGATGGAGCTCCATATGCCACGGCAAACTGGCTGACACTGACGGCGGCGGTGCACAAATGCTGCGCAGCTAGCGGCATTCGACGGCCAACACCGCGGTTCCTGGTGTGTCCGCTGTGCCGTGGGTGTGATCATTGCTTGTACAGCCCTCTCGCAGTGTCCGGAGCAAGTATGGTGGGTCTGACACACCGGTGTCAATGTGTTCTTTTTTCCATTTCCAGGAGTGTAGTAACAATCCAGGCCAAGTTGGTAAAAATGTACAGAAGCCATACAAAAGCATATGTCACAGCAGTACATGCCACAGATGCTTCCCCCTGTGGTCAATCAAGTCTCAATAATGAGAATGAAATGGCAGACCACCCTTCTGTGAAGTACAGGGAATCACAAGATGACTTGCAAATTCCAATTGAGGTGACAATGGAAAAAGTGAAAATCAGTCATGGATCAGTTCTCAGCATATTACATGACAGTTTGCTTCAGCTGATTCATCTTCAGCAATGAAGCAACATTTTTTGTGAATGGCACAGTGAACAGGCACTATGCCGAATCCGAGGACAGAGAATTACCATGCTATTGTGCAGCGCATTCAACATTCATCAGAAGTTAATGCATTCTGTGCAGTCTCATCATTTAAAGTTTACAGTCCCTTTTTCTTTTGTGGAAAGACCATTACAGGACACTTGTATCAGATTATGCTTGTAAACTGACACATGCCACAACTGGAGACTGACAGTGTGGACTTTATCCACCAACTTCCATGATGTTCACGGGTTCTTAAACAGGGAACTGAGAAACTGATTGATCAGTCATGGTGTGTTGATGATCAGCAGTTCATGTCAGGGCTTCCAACATTTCCTAACCTATCCCACATTTTTGTGTGTGTTTATGCCTGCTCTACCAACAAGCCTATCAGAACTGCAAACTTACATCAACAGTGCTTTTGAACAGGCTGATAGGGAATAAATTGATGTGATATCTGCAGAATCAGTAGTGGGATACATGTGGAGCACTTATAACCTGCAAAAAAAAGTTTGAGTTGTTCTATTTGTGTGCAATGTCCTCTGACAATATGTCAAATAATATATGTATATCAAATATGTGGAATCAATTCTGTCATTTGTAATAACTTTGTATACCAACAACAAAGCCAATTGTATTTCACATACAGGCATGACTTACAACCCCCCTTAAAATTCGGTCGTAACAGTTTTGTCTGCAAAGTGTGAGGGCTCATTCCATTCCAACACTGAGTTTTAATTTTTCATGAAGTGTGTACCTTTTCTTGGAGCCAAAGTATTTATTCTGGAAACAACCCTACATTGTGGCTGAGTATTTTCCTTTGGAGTCAAAGTTTTATCCTGGAAACAACCTCTAGGTTGTGGCTAAGCTATTTCTCCATAATATCCTTTCTCCCAAGGAAGATTGTTGGATGTGCAGGAGAGCTTCTGTGAAGTTTGAAAACTGTGATTCAGGTAGTGACAGAACTGAACATGTGAAGGTGAGTTGCAAGTCATATCTGAATAGGTCAATTAGTAACAGGTTTACAGTGACAGGCTCTAAATTACTGTATGAAATTCCTGTACAGAATAACAGGTTTTTACCACAATAAAGCCTTTTCACAGAGATTTCAACATCTGAACTTGCAGAAAAGTGCAAACCTTTCTGTAAAATTGTTGAAAAAAATGTTAAAACAAATTTAAATTAGTTTTCTGTTCATGTCACTGAATGACTGCTGCATTCTGTTTGAATTAGTCCTCATTATTAACCACAACTATCACAATGGAATATTAAATCAAACAATGGAAAATCCAGAATGGAATGTAACAAGTTGCGTTTGCTTGTGTGTGTGTGTGTGTGTGTGTGTGTGTGTGTGTGTGTGTGTGTGTGTGTCTACTGCTGACAAAGGCCTTAATGGCCGAAACCTAAGAGTGTGTGAATCTTTTTATTGTGTCTATCGTGACTCAGCATCTCCACTATATGGTGAGTAGCAACTTTCCTGCTCTGGTATTGTTACAATGGAATATTATATATGTACTGAGATAGAAGAGTTATAATCAAGCTGCATACAATAGCCTGCATGAATTTCAAAAGCAGACAATCTGGTCATTCTGATTGTTCTTTTCTATGGTGAGAACACTGTTTTAGATGCACAAAGCTGCAAAAAATGTGACACTATACAACAGACCAAAATTAAACCAAGGAAACAAACATCCACAGTTCATTGGAGAATATTCTTATAGTGGAGACAATAGCCTCCACTTTCTGCAATTTTCATCTATCTTCAGTCATAATTATTTAAAATGTTTGACTTCCTTTGTGGTCTGGCCAGTCTGAGATAATAATTATAATCATTTGTGTTGTGTTACAGTTAAGTGTGTAGCTGGCAACTTTTGAAAAGGGCTATAAGTAAAACTCACGCATGACAAAAAAATCTAACGATTTTTGGCATAACCCGGCTTGACGAAAATAATACTACTTCTGAGCTACAAGATACAATAATTCATGTTCTAAACAGGATACTTCAATGAAATCATATCACCATAAGCCAATGATTTGTAGATGAATATAACAATCAAGAAGAAATCCATGTTAAACAGCAGCAGGCGTGTTGAATATTGGTCTGGAGCAAACATAACAGGACTTCCCTGATGATAAATTAAGCAGATATGCAATAATTGAAAAAAGCTTTACACACTAAAACTTGTTTAACGTAACACAGACAAAAAATAAGGTGATCTACACTACAAACTACATGCTAGTTTGACTTTAAAGTCATAGCTGTGGCCTTTTTAGCTTCCTGAAAAAAGTCTGGAGAAAATATTTTGTCATGACAAGAAACAGAACGCCTGGTCCTTAAAATAGAGAGACTCCAGAGATTCATTGGATGTGGATGACTTGAATTCTGTTCTATTTTTCTTCACAAGGCTGGAAACACTTTCACATTCTGGGATATGGTGAGAATAGAGAGCATTACTCAAGAAATTCGGTTATACTTAAGAAGTCCATCAGCTCCATGAATTCTTGATATTTGTGCCCAACTGGTATCACTTGCAGCATCATGATTTGCAGCCAAAGTGTCATCTACCTGAAGACCTGTGAACTTCCTCCGAAGCTCATTAACCACCTCGTGAATGACAATTTTTGACTTAACAAACTTGGTGAACAACTGCTTTAGCAAATCCATTAGAAATTCCAATAAAAAGTGAACTTGTGAGGAAGAAGTTTGAATGACAACATTCAATTTACCAAATACAGGAATAGCCACATGAAGAAAACGCAAAAGACCTTGTTCCAGTTTGAGGAGAAACAAAAACAATTTTTCCTCATGTGTTGTAGCAGAAGTCTTAATTTTTAGGATGGGAGTGTCTCATTTGGAAGAATAAAGTTATTCTTTTAGGGGCACATGCAGTAGCAGAATCTTTGGATCCACTTTGTTCAATTCTAGGTATTTCGAAAGATGTCAGTCTTGTAGAAATGTTATGGGTACATAATATTACTTCCTCCTAAAAAAAAAAAAAAAAAAAAAAAAAAAAAAAAAAAAAAAAAAAGCAAATCCCACTGGTCCAGTAGTCTAACCAAACATTCGTCTAAAGATAACCACCTAGTACATACATGCTTCAGAATTTTCTTTGTCTCTTTATTGTGTGAGTTCTGAAATTTCTGAAGACGTTCTTTTCTTTTGATACTCTTTTCTAAGGAATAAAATATAATCAACAAGGATCTCATTCACTTTAAGTGGTAATCTTCCAGCATCTTTCTCAGTTGCTAGATTAATCAGGTAACAAATGCAACCTATGATGCCAATACTTGGTTGAACTTCCTTCAGAACTGCTGGATCTTCATTTTTGTGTCCTATTGTAACAGGAACATTGTTGGAGCAGAAAGCCATAGTTTTCAATTGGTATGTTATGAGAATTTACCTGTGATAACATCAGGTTACCTAAATTTCGCCCTATTGAATCCCCGTCTAATGCTGGTATGGATAGCACAGTGCTCACTACTTTTTCCCACAGAATATCATAGAATGTAACAACAATAGGATAAAACTTGGGTTTGTATCATTTCCAAGGAAAATGGTCCATTCTGAAGGCACTTAACAACTTCAGATGATGTAGTTTTTGCTATTTTATTTACAATGCATGTTGTTTTCATGTGACCACAACTATATTTCTTTGCAACTTCTGATGTGGGAGACATCATCTTAAAGCACCAGCATGATCAGCCACACTTAAGGGCACATGGTGTTCCACCAAAAAGAAAGTAAACAGACAGGCCACCCTAATTACGTCACTATCAACATTTCCAGACTTGGCAAAAAAGGTGTTTATTTTCTTGTTATATCCTTTCGATTCAACATAACTTATGTGTTCACCATGCTTCACATAACAATTTAAATTGTTTCTTCCACCATGTACAATATTAATATCACACCCACACATTAATATCACAACCACATATTAATACTGTGTAAAAGGCAAATTCTCCTCCCTTTCTTGATTTTAGTACGAAAGGAAAATCAACAGAATATGACTCTTTAATTGTCTGGAAGTACTGTTTCTTGATGGATTTATTCATGAATCCTACAACAGGAATATAATGTATGAAAATGTCCAATAACAAATGTCAAAAGGAACCTGGATCACTGAACTTCACATAAACTTATAACATGAACACTCAAGGCAGTCAAAAACCATTTAATGAACACGACGTCAACTTTGGAAGAAGAATATGCACATGGAAAAAAACCATACGCACACATGGAACAAATGTAATTAGTCCACACATGGTCAGAGAATATAGGTTAAATCACAATGAGGGAACTCAGCGGAACAAAGAATTTGTGGAGCAGAGCCTGTCGACACATTCACTTGAAAGAACAAGAACTGTTATCCATGCTTTAAATTCAATTTGAATGACAAAACCGACATCACGGTTAAAAGCACCAATCATATCAATGAATGAGTTATCGACTACTACAGACTTGCCTTCGACCCAGGCAAACAATTGACTGTACAGAGATGGAGTGATTACCAAATGTTAATGTTTCAAATTTTTGTCTGCAAAGTTGTAAAATGCTGCAGTTTCATAAATTTTACAGATACATGTAAAAGTTGCAATGTTTGCAATCTGTTGTCTATTTTTAAGTCCAGATCCCAACATTTCTTTCTTTAAATTTAACTCTGGTAACCAGTTTCAGCCTATAAGATTGTACTCAGACCAAAGGCTCAAGATGGCCTGAGGAGACAGTTCACAGAGCCACTGTGTAGCACTAACTTGACAATGTCACAAACTACTCCTTTTTTCTTCTTCTTCTTCTTCTTTTTTTAGAAAAGAAGCTGTCTGGGCTGCTTTTCACTAAAATATTAAACATGAATGCTGTCACTGCACAACAGCATCAAAAATTTTATCTATAAGCCATGAGCTGATTTCACATAGTACACTATTTGCTAACTCATTTACACTCTATTCCTTGAGGTTCATCTTTTAACAATAAAGAATTTATTTTGAAAGGTGGTGGTTTGCTAAAACAATATAAAGAACAAAACACTTACCATTTACAAGTACCCAACATCAAAGCAGAGAGAGCCAAATCTTAGTCCCTTCCATTGGTCTTCGACATTATTTCATGAGTTGCAAAGTTTCACCAAATGTTAGAGCACTTTAAATCAGAATATTATTTACCATGACCCAGGAGCCCTCAGCACTTTTAGTACTATGGTCAGGGAGAACCGAGCACGAAGTACAAGCATGTAGGAAACTTTACGAGACAAGTCGGACAGCTGCATCACCATCTCCAACACCAAGGGATGGCATTACACCAGCTGCTGGGATGATTCACCATTGCTGAAGCTGCCCTTGAAGTAATGCAGCATGGTGGAGCACAGAGGAGTCTAGTAGCTTCTCTGTTGCTCTTGTTGTGATAAGCTCCACAATATCTCTCTTGGCTGCATTGTTGTTTTTATCGAGTGCTGACACAGACTTACATTGAGAATCCAGTCAACCCACTCTCCCAAAAAAACGAGAAGGTGACCCTACTTATTGCCTGGGTTTAGTGAAGTGCAATTGCTATTTTCACTAGATGTCTTCCTACAAGCACCTAGGGAACTTAATAAAGTTAATTCATACCCCTTGCCTCACGTCCATCTCTTCAGCTCCGTGAAGGGTGCTAGTAAGATATTAAAAAAATTCCCATTACTTTTATGGACACATAAAAGACGGGCCCATTCTTTCGGGAAAGAAAATTGCATTGTAAGCTAAGAACCAGTGGCAGTATTATTCCACCACTCTATCTGGAAGCTGTCCAATGGGCAAACACCGAGCAGGATGGTGCAATGGTTAGCACACTGGACTCAAATTCTGAAGAATGTTGTTTCAAAGCCCCATCAGGACATCCAGATATAGATTTTCTATGATTTCTCTTAACCATTTAAGGCAAATGTGAGATGGCTTCTTTCAAAAAGGCACAGCCAATTTTCTCTCCATCCTTCCCCAATCCTAGCTTGTGCTCCATCTCTAATGACCTTCTTGTTTTTCAGTATCTGCAGTGCCTTTCTCTACCAAAACCAAATTGTTCATTTTAAACATTACAGCTTTTGTCTTTTTGTCTTGTCTTGTCATGTCATGTCATTTGGTCTGTGGCTCTCTTTTCTATTCTACATAAAGCTTCATGTTCTAGTTGTGTTGTTATTAAAGTTTGCAGTAGTGGAAAATAACCTCCTCCTCAATAGTATTTGAGGGCTTTTTTCCAAAATTAGTTCATGTGGAGGGACACTCGTTGATTCATGCCACAAAATACTTATGTTTTATGTAAAGGTTCCCACGTAATTAGCCCACATTTCACCTCAGTAAGCTTGAGGAAAATATGATGAACATCTTTGGCCTGCTTGATTTCATAAAGGGCAGCAAATTTCCTGCAACAAACTGCAGTCCATTGTCTGATAAATATCCTGTTAGCAAGCCCACATACGCAAAATAATTCTCCTATAGTTTACTTCCTAATACTGATGCTGTAGCCCTCCTGATCAGGTAAAATCTCACATATTTTGTGTAGGTGTTCAGTACAACAAAAATAAAGACCACCCAACACAAAAAGCATGTATGGGACCAAGAGATCTGCTGCAATAAGCTGTCATGGCACCTGAGGTATGAAAATTCATATATTTGCTTGAAAAGGTATGGATGCAGATCTGTTTCTCTGACACTTAACACACATAGTTACCCACTTCTGTTCTCTATGCCATAAGTTTTTGAATATCATATCTCCTGTAGTTTGGCAATGCATTTTGCATCTCATAAAGCCCATAACAGCATCAGAATGCTGATCAGAAAAACACAACATGTATTTTTCCCTATCAGCCTTCCTTCTCCTAAATAACACAGCCTTATTTGTATTTGACTTTAACTTTTGGGAGTTTCTTTGAACATACGAACTATTTATATATATATTCATTTGCATTCTGCTCTCTCCCCACAAACTTCATATACCTCTGATTTCACATTAAATAAAACAAGTTTAGTCCCTCCAGTCACTCTTCCTGATAATCACCTTCCCTGGCAGACTGGTAATCATGACAAAACATCTGGAGTTATGCTGCTTTTTCTCTTCACAAACTTAATTTTCATTTCAATTTGTTACAAATGTACCATCCACTTAGCTAAGCGAAAATGCCTCAGGCTGTATCTCTTCAAGAAACTAAGGGTTTTGTGGTCAGTAAGAACAATTTGATAACCCATCACATTTCAGAAAACCATACAGGATAACCGATGCATCTTGCTCAGAAACCAAGTAATTCTTTTTCACAGCAGATACTGTTTTGGTGGCAAAGGCTGCAGGATGTAGAAGATACACTGGCTGCTGAGGCCAGACTGTGAGCAATAGTGCATGATGAGAGAAGTAATCTGGTTGGTGAGTGTAAGTAGGAGGCTCGGGTGGAGCGGGTGTAGTATGTACGAGTGGAGGATCTAAAAGTGTTGCTTGTGGGTGAATAGAGGATGAGATTTGGGGGGGCAGGGGGGGGGGGGGGGGAGGGGACCACAGTTATTAACAAAGGTTGTGGCCTGGACAGTTACAGGAATGAAGGATATACTGCAAGGGGAGATCCCACATGCACTGTTCAGAAACACTGGTGTTGGTAGGAAGGTTCCAGATGTCATAGGTTTTGAAGCAGTCATTGACATGTGGAACATTGTATGGGGCAGCGTGCTTAGCAACTGGGTGGTCCACCTGTTTCTTGGCCACAGTTTTCAGTGGCCATTCATGTGGACCAACAGCTTGTTGGTTTTCATGCCCACGTAGAATGCAGCACAGTGGTTGCAGCTCAGCCTGTACCCACATGACTGAATATGTGATGCTTGTGACAGGACTGCTGTAGGTGTTGATGGATGGTACAGGTCTTGCATCTAGGTCTGTCACATGGATATGAACCATAAGGCATGGGTTAGGGAGTAGGGGTTCTGTAGGGATCAACAAGGGTACTGTATAGGTTCACAGGGTAGCAGAATACCACTGTAGGAGGGGTGAGAAAGAGAGGTAGTCAAAAACCTGGTGGAGAATGTGATTCAGTTGCTCCAGTCCTGAGTGGTACTGAGAAATGAGGGCAATGCTCCTCTGTGGCCGGATGGTGAGACTCTGGGAGCTGGTGGGTGACTGGACAGATAAGGCATGGGAGATCTGTTTCTGTACAAGGCTGGGAGGGTAATTACAATCCTTGAAGGCCTCAATGAGACCCTTGATATATTTCAAGAGGGACTGCTCATCACTACAGACACACAGGTGGCCAGGCTGTATGGAATGGGTGGCAGTTGTCAAAGTGGAGGTACTGTTGATGATTGATAGGTTTGATATGGATATAAGTACTAATATAGCCATCTTTGAGGTGGGTCAACATAAAGGTAGGTGGCTGAGGAGGACCATGTGAAGCGAATGGGGGAGAAGATGTTGAGATTCTGGAGGAATGAGAATAGGATATTCTCACCCTTGACCCAGATCATAATGATGTCATCAATGAATCTGAAGTAGGTGAGGGGTTTGGGATCCTGGGTGGTTGGTACAGATCCCTCTAGATGGTCCATGAATAGGTTGGCAAAGGGTGGTGCCTTGCAGGTGCCCACTGCTGTACCCTACATTTGTTTGTAGGTGATACCTTCAAAGGAGGAGTAATTGTGGGTGAGGATATATTTGGGTGTGGTGACTGGGAAGGAGGTTGTAGGTTTTGAATCCGTTGGGTACTGGGAAAGGTAGTGTTCAATATTGACAATGCCATGGGCATTAATGATGTTAGTGTGAAGGCTGGGGGCATCAATAGTGAAAAGCAGGGCACTGTGTGGTAAAGAAATAGGAACTGTTGGGAGTCGGTGGAGAAAATAGTTGGTACCTTTTATGTAGGATGGTAGTTTGCGGGTAATAGGCTGAAGGCATTGGTCTACGAGAGCAGAAATACTCTCAGTGAAGGCATAGTAACTGGCAACAATGGGGCATCCTGGGTGGTTGGATTTGTGGACTTTAGGAAACAGGTAGAAGGTTGGAGCGCAAGGAGTGATACGTGTGAGGAGAGAGAGAGATTCCAGGGACAGGTTCTAGGGTGGGTCTAAGAATTTGAGGAGAGACTGCAGATTGTGTTGGATTTCTAGAAGGGGGTCATTGTGGCAGGGTTTGTAGGTGAAGCCATTCTGCCAGGTAACCCTTGTGGCTCAAAGCTCAACAGTGGTGGAGCCTTTGTCAGTGGGTAGGATTATAAGGTCTGGATCAATTTTTAGGTAGATTGTGGTTTGTTCTGTGGATGTAAGGTTACCTTACATGTTGAAAGATTTAGGGAATGATGGTGAGGCAAGGTTTGAGATTAAGAAATTCTGAAAATTTAACAATTTTGATTTGGGACAGTGGGGATGGATCACGATTGGATGGTGGAGTGAAACGAGTTGTGAAGGGTTCAATGGCTACATCAGTACCTCCATCCATTTCAAACCTACTAACACCAGCGATACCTCCACTTCAACAGCTGCCACCCATCCCATAACAAGAAGTCCCTTCCCATTGCCGTCACATTTGCAGTGATGTGCAGTCCTTCTCAAAATAAACCGAAGGTCTCCCTGAGACTTTCATATACCGTAATTACCCTCCCAGTCTTGCACAGAAACAGATCTGTACATCTCTCCAATCACTCACCACCTCCCAAAGTCCCACCATCTATCCAAAAGGGAGCATTCCCCTTGTGACTCAGTATCACCCAGGACTGAAGCAACTGAATCAAAGTCTCTGTCAATATTTCGACTACCTCTCGTCATACCATGAAATGAGGGATGTCTTACCCACATCCCCCCCCATCCCTCCCACAATGCTTTTCTGCCATTCACTGAATCTACACAATATCCTCATCCATACCTACAAAACCCCTATTCCTACCCCTTGCTTCATGGTTCATATTCCTGCAATATACCTAGATGCAAGACCTGTCCCATACTTTCACCCACCACCACCACCACCTATCCCATCAAAAGAAGCACCACCTTTGAAATAAGTCATGTGATCTACAAGCTAAGCTGCAAACAATGTGCTGCATTCTATGTGGGCGTACTGTACACATGAAATCTACCGACAAACTGTGGCCACGACACAACTAGACCATTCAGTCACTGAGCATGCTGCCCAACACAACATTTGTCATTTCAATTACTGCTTCACAGCCTGTGCCATCTGGATTCTTACTACTAACATCAGCTTTTCTGAATAGTGCAGGTGAGAACTTTCCCTGCAGTAAATACTTCATTCCCATAACCCTCCTGGCCTCAACCTTCATTGATCACTACCCTTCATCCACCTATCCCCTCCCCTATCCCCATTACATAGCCTTCAATTCCAGCAATGCAACCAGTCTTTTTACTTCTCTCCTTCTCTGATCCCCTCCCTCCCACCTCTTGCACTCCAGCTAACCTCCCGACTGTACCTAGCTGCCCTACCCACTTCCCACCTCATTCTTGTATGCTCCCACAAGCAGTACTTACTGACCGCCACCCCTACCCTGCCCCCCCCCCCCCAATCCAATCCCAGCCTCCTCCTTACCATTACATCACCACCCAGATTGATTCTCAAAATATCCACTGTTGTTTGCAGTCTGGCCTCAACACCCAGAGACAGTAGTCATGTGTGAGAGTTGCACTTGCGTGATGTGTCCGTGTATGTTCCTTAATCCAGAAGGAGGTCTTTTGGCTGAAAGCTTACTTGTTTAGCAATCTTTTTGTTGTGCCTCTCTCTGACCCAACAATCCACTAAACTGTGAGTGAGTAGCAATGCTTTCATTGCATTCTGAAACAACAAACAGAGGGTTTATGTAGTCTTATATGAATAATGATGACTTTTCTAAAGAATAGAAATATTTTTGTTCAGTCCAGATCAAGCAAACTGTGCATTAAAACATATATTTTCCTAAGCTATCAAACTTCTTGATTTTGCATTAATGTTCACAATACCTTTAGTTAAGAGGAGAACTCAACATCTTTAAAGTACATTCAGTCTTAGAAATCCTATAAAATATTTTATAAAATTTGTAGATGTTTGATAATAATATTTGTATTCAAAACTTTCTTACTGACCCTTATTTTTTTTTTTTTTTTTAAATTTCCTCACCAGTGTGTTTTTTCTACACCTGTTTCAGAATTTTTTTTTTCCAACTAGCACTTTGAATACTCTAATAGAATATGAAAAACAGCTGGTTTCCTTAAGTTCTTTCCAACACTGCACTTGCCTAGAAAGGTTATCTGTCATTTTAATAGGACCTCCTACAACTACAGAAATTTGTGCTTGTAAATGTCTGAAGTCCAGAGAAGAGATTATGGGAGTTGTAGATGGATATTGTGCATATCTTCAAGAATAAAATCAAGAATAACATTTCAAGGATAAAACCTACATACTAGAAAATATTGGACAATGCACGCTGATCTGAATGAGAGGTACATGCAAAATAAAGAATCTTTAAACTATTTAATATCTCATTGCATGTACAAGAACTTTCTACTTTGCCTTCACAGTAATTTCAGTGAAAGTAGTGGTTTCTCATTTCACTAGTTCATTTATTATTACTTCTCAACAAAGTACCAAGGATTTTTAATTAGTAAGCAAAGGATATCTGATCACAGTTAATGTATCAATAATGTATAAATGACTTTTACTTAAATTTGCTTCATTTCTCAAATAACTTACCTACTGTAGCAGCCTTTGTGTTTTGAAGAATATTAAAATCAGTGGTTTCTACATAATACAGAAATGTTACAATTAAAAGGGTGACAATCATCTTTGTACACAGGAAGAGTATCCGAAGTGTGTGTTCAGGGTTCTGCAGTAGGGTACTGACTGCAACATTTTCAGCTAATCAAAAGGAAGCAATACTGCCATGGCACTTTATCAAACTACTATCTGTGACTGGAGAAAGTTACTTATCAATCTGTGCTCTCTCGCATAAGTAATTTCAACATTAGCATGCTTTAGCTTCCAAAAACAAGCCCGACTTCTTGATAAAAACTACACAAGACTCTTTCTGCTAATGAGTCATAGTAATTTCAACCAATTATGTGCCCCCATCACTGGTAATGTCTGTAGTAATTATGTGAGAGCCATATTTAAAGAAGTCAGTTTCAATTCAGCATAAGCCCAATCGAGAGTTGCTCCATTCAATTAGTGTTGAAGCACATTTTCTTCACAAAACACATATGCTTGTTAGAATTGTTGGCATGTTTAAACGAGACAGAAGGAACAGATCACATCACAAGTGACAGCATACGCACATGAAATACCACATAATGGACACAACGAATGCCAGTGATGCCAAACGAAAAGCTGACAATTTTGAAAGAGTGAATATTATATGACAAATAAGTTTCCACACACTTTCTATTACTTGTAGAGTGAACATTAAATTTTTCCTCAAAAATAAAATGCTCTTTCTTGTTTGTATTAACAATGATTGAACCATCCACACTAATTTCATACAAGATAAATAGCAAAGCTTCTGCCACCAACTAATTTAAATCTACATTTACACTCCCCAAAGTATATGAGGGAGGGTACTTCTGAGATCATCGCCATCCATTTACACATTTCCTGTTGCCACTTCATTGCAAACACTGTAAACCTTTTTTTTTTTTTTTTTTTTTTGGAATCTATGAGTGAATAAGTGCCAGTTTAACACGGACTAAGCTTTAAATATCCTTTGCAATAGCTTAGAGGTATAAAGAAACACATCCTCCCTGGTCTAAGTTGTGGAGCATTATGTTGGATTCTATCTTAATACAATGTCGTTAGAGCATTATATTGCCTGAATGAGGAAAGACAACCAAACCTCTTACTTCTAGCTGATCAATGCATGGTGCTGTAGTTCACCCTCTTTGTTTTTTTAACCTTTCTGATTATTTCACCAGCCGGTGCAGTAATTTGGAAAATGGGTTTAATTATAAAGTCATGAAATAATTCTCATCATGAAGCAGTGTAGTCACAATAGCAATATACACAAGTGGAAACTATGACACAGAATATTAATAAAATATAAATAATATTTAACAACAGACTAGCTGCAACAACAAGAAAAGGCACATACATTCGCAAGTGAGTGAGCTGTCTAATAACTACTGCATTTGGGGATGATGGTAAGAAATTGTAATTATTATAAAAGTCACTCACATGTGACAAATATAAGGGAAAGACAGACACACACATATTTTCTTAGATTTACCTTTTTTTGTGGCCTGGTTACAAAGAATGTCGGTTATTGTGGAAACAAGAATCAGATAAAAATTATAAAAGAAGGAATTGGACTTCATTAGAAAAAGAGAAATGATGAAGATTGCACATATTAGTGTCGCAGTAAATAACCAAATTAAAAAAAGAAAAAAAGAAAATGGCAGCCACAAGGGAAGAAAAGGACATGTTCACCTACCTTCACTTTTGTAATGCGCCGTCACGAAGATTGCCGCAGCTATCTGTATCCATCTCGTATAAATAATAGCAATATTGGTCCAGGAGAATGTTTTATTAGGCTTCCACAAATAATGATAAATGCAGAGATTTAGTTACACAGTTTTCTCAGCAAATGGGAATTTCCTATGGCTCTGTTGAAACAGCTATGACATTGGTAAAGTTGCAGCCCTATAAAGTAGCACCTGTGCAAAGACTTAAACTTGGGGACCCGGAAAAGAGATTGAAGTTCTGTGAATGGATTTTGAATATCGTGCAAGACAGTGAAATTGATCCTAATCTACCTTTCTTTTTGGATGAATCATGGTTCCAGTGGGTATGTTCATTTAAAAAATAACACAGCCAACTGATTCAGCTCATATCTGAGAGGTCACTTTTGTACGTCCTAAAATAAGAAACTTTTCAGATACAGTATTTTGGCTCAACAACCCCTAAAGTTCATGATGAGCAATAAGACCCAAAACTGACAGGATTGATAAATAATTCAAAATTACGCATTTTTCATCATCATATATGGGAATCAAAAACACATATTTTCTAGAAAAATGGGGATATAAACTTCTTCGATCGCTGCTTATGCACAGATAAGATAAAGGCTATTAAATAAAAGTGTCATGGTCTAGCTACGAAGGCATCTACAGCCTTCTGAGATGCACTGTGTGTGTGTGTGTGTGTGTGTGTGTGTGTGTGTGTTTTAGGTTTTAGTAAAGAATTAAAATTTTAAGCTTTGTTGTATGAAAACAGTACCAAGTGAGACTGTTGTGAAGACAAGCATTCAACACAGGAAAGAACTGTTGTCACAGCTTGTAGTATACATAAAATAAAGGATTTAAACATTGTGCTTTATTCAATTGTAGCATCTGGAAAATTGTTGCCTAAAGTTTCCAGTGCTTACAAGAAACCAATGATTAATTTGGTCCTCAGTGTGTAGAAAAGTCAACTGTTTAACTGACTCATTAAAAAATGTTTATGTAACTTGCTCCAAATCCACGAAACTGGCAAATCTACACTACTGGCCATTAAAATTGCTACACCACGAAGATGAAGTGCTACAAACGCGAAATTTAACTGACAGGAAGAAGATGCTGTGATATGAAAATGAATAGCCTTTCAGAGCATTCACACAAGGTTGGCGCCGCTGGCGATACCTACAACGTGCTGACATGAGGAAAGTTTCCAACCGATTTCTCATACACAAATAGCAGTTGACCGGCGTTGCCTGATGAAACGTTGTTGTCATGCCTCGTGTAAGGAGGAAAAATGCATACCTTCACGTTTCCGACTTTGATAAAGGTGATTGTAGCCTATCGCGATTGCGGTTTATCGTATCGCGACACTGCTGCTCCCGTTGGTCGAGATCCAATGACTGTTAGCAGAATATGGAATCGGCGGGTTCAGGAGGGTAATACGGAATGCCATGCTGGATCCCAACAACCTCGTATCACTAGCAGGCGAGATGACAGGCATCTTATCTGCGTGGCTGTTAACGGATCGTGCAGCCACGTCTCAATCCCTCAATCAACAGATGGGGACGTTTGCAAGACAACCATCTGCACGAACAGTTCGACGATGTTTACAGCAGCATGGACTATCAGCTCGGAAACCGTGGCTGCGGTTACCCTTAACGCTGCATCACAGACAGGAGCCCCTGCGATGGTGTACTGAACGACAAACCTGGACACACGAATGGCAAAACATCATTTTTTCGGATGAATCCAGGTTCTGTTTACAGCATCATGATGGTCGCATCCGTGTTTGGCGACATCGCGGTGGACGCACATTGGAAGCATGTATTCGTCATAGCCATACTGGCGTATCACCCAACGTGACGATATGGGGTGCCATTGGTTACACGTCTCGGTCACCTGTTGTTCACATTGACGGCACTTCGAACAGTGGACGTTACATTTGAGATGTGTTACGACCCGTGGCTCTACCCTTCATTCGATCCCTGTGAAACCCTACATTTCAGCAGGATAATGCACGACCGTATGTTGCAGGTCCTGTATGGGCCTTTCTGGATACAGAAAATGTTCGACTGCTGCCCTGACCAGCACATTCTCCAGATCTCTCACCAATTGAAAACGTCTGGTCAATTGTGGCCAAGCAACTGGCTCGTCACAATACGCCAGTCACTACTCTTAATGAACTGTGGTATTGTGTTGAAGTTGCATGGGCAGCTGTACCTGTACACACCATCCAAGCTCTGTTTCACTCAATGCCCAGGCGTATCAAGGCCTTTATTAAGGCCAGAGGTGGTTCTTCTGGGTACTGATTTCTCAGGATCTATGCATCCAAATTGCATGAAAATGTAATCACATGTCAGTTCTAGTATAATATATTTGTCCATTGAATATCCGTTTATCATCTGCATTTCTGCTTGGTGTAGCAATTATAATGGCCAGTAGTGTAATTTACAACACATATCTTGAGAACATTTTAAAACCATAAGTTGCAGATAACAAGTTTTGTCTAATATTGATCCCTAGTATAGACAGACTCAGACCATCATGTACAACTGTATGATTATAAATGACAAGGATGCATCAACTTAGATGATAGAAGTAATATTGCCAAACTGCAGAACTGTGTGCCAGCCATGTGATGTTCATTTTTATTGCCTAGCTAGAAACTTTATTTTGAGATTTTAACATTGCAATCTAGTTCTGGAAACCTGGCAGGAACTGCCCTACAGTTTAGGTGCAATAATGTTCCACAGTGTAATTCAAGATCAACTTTCAGCACTGATTTTTGGCGATGTTACTGCAGGCACGACATGCATCAAAATTAATTCCTGAAAAAGAAATATTTTTAAATGTAAACTAAGTCTGTCTTCTGTCAAATCATTGGAAGGAATGATCTACTTGCACCAAGACTGCATTCTTTACATGTTCTTGGTGCTGCAAGAATATTGGCTTTGAATGTTTATTTGAGATTACAATTACTAATAACTTACATTGGAATGATCAGATAGATAATGTGGGGAAAGCCAACCAAAGATTGCTATTTATTGGCAGAACACTTAGAAAATGTAACAGGTCTGCTAAAGAGACTGCTTACGATACATTTGTTCTCCCTCTTCTGGTCCCATTTTTTATTACCACAAAATAGGGGAGAGAGTGTCACAGATACGATACAGGAATTGCAGTGGCAGTCACTAAAACAAAGGAGTTTTTCACTGCGGGAAGACCTTCTCATGAAATTTCAATCACCAACTTTCTCCTCAGAGAGAGAAAATATTTTGTTCGCACCCACCTACATAGGGAGGAATCACCCTAATAATAAAATAAGAGAAATCAGAGCTCACATGGGAAAATTTAATTGTTCATTTTTCCTGTGTGCTGTTTGAGAGTGGAACAACAGTGATGGAGCTTAACGGTGGTTCGATGAACCCTCTGCCAGGCACTTAAGTGTGAATTGCAGAGTAATCATGTTGGTGCAGCTGTAGACGAGAACCATCCATCTACCTGTTCAAAGGAAATTGAGGACATGTAACAGAGTTAGAGGAAGAGAAATTTTAAAGCGACCAGGATTAAATGTTTAAAACATTGGAGGTACGAATTAAACAACACCTTCAGTCACAACTTTTTTGTGTTTTATTAACTACACGATGCATTTCAGACCCTGTGTGTCCATTGTCAGGCGTAATTTGTCTTAATACATGTTTTATTTCTTCTCCTGAATGAGGAGAAGAAATGAGGAATTCAGGAGAAGAAATAAAACATGTATTAAGACAAATTACACCTGACGATGGACCCACAGGCTCCAAAATGCATCATGTAGTTAATAAAACACGAAAAAGTTGTTACTGAAGGCTTTGTTTAATTCATACCTTCAATGTTTTGAATACAGTCACGCTTTAAGCTGCAAAATATGGATAAAATTAAATTAAATGTTTCATTCTTTACTTGTCAATGTTATCTGAGAAATTTATTTGCCTACTTTATTATTCTTTATTGATTCACTTTACTTATTAACCTACCTATTCCTACTAATTTCAAAACAGAAAAGAATACACATTTGGAAACCAAACACCGTGTGAGGGTCAAAAGATGGAAATTAATAATTCAGGAGTTCATAAAACACTTGCTCTGTAACAGCTGATATAACTGACAAATCATGGCTAGTTGATAGGCAATCAAATTTAAATTATGATATTATGGTTAGTCAGAGTACTGACCCAGTTCTGGGCTTGATATGTTTGGATTTTTTATTAGAGATGCTCCTGGGGCGTCTTGCAATGGAGAAAGACCATCTTATGGTGAAACCATATCATCGTAAGTAGTTACAGAGTCTACAGCGCTGTGTATCACACCACGGAGCCCCTTCACAATGAAGTTCCATGACAATGATCAATGCTGACCTAAGAGTGTTGAATGAAGTAAAGGGGGATTATTAATTCTTTCAATAGCCTTGGAAGAATTCAGTCATACTTGTATTACTAACAAGTTGTAATTTGAGTTGTGAATTCAAGTCTGTCTGTAATCTGGCAAATAAAACCAGATAGTCTTCCCGAATAGCTGAATAGTTCTTCTTTGTAAAAAGCAATTTTCACGTAGTACTTATGGAAGAAGTGGTGAGTTCCGTGAGTTGAAGGTAAAAGTGAGCATCAAATGGCAGAACCATCACAACAGCCAGATGCTTTGGTTGCTACACCAGCAGCACTTGCAATGAACTGTCTTTACCTTATGGGTGCATAAGTGGCAGTTGTAAAAGTTTCTTGCCTCGATTTCCAGGAATATAGACTTTTGCAGATCCAAACATGATGAAAAATGCTCAGTTTATAATTACCCATCGATCCAGTCAATTCTGAGTTGATTGTGTGACATGAACTTTAGGGGTGGTTTTCTCAACAATAACTTACTGTATTTTATTTTGAACTTTAGGTGCGGTTTTCTCAAAAATATCTTACAGTATTTTATATCTAAAAACAAAGATGATGTGACTTACCAAACGAAAGCGCTGGCAGGTTGATAGACACACAAACAAACACAAACATACACACAAAATTCAAGCTTTCGCAACCAACGGTTGCTTCATCAGGAAAGAGGGAAGGAGAGCGAAAGACGAAAGGATGTGGGTTTTAAGGGAGAGGGTAAGGAGTCATTCCAATCCCGGGAGCGAAAAGACTTACCTTAGGGGGAAAAAAGGACAGGTATACACTCGCACACACACCCATATCCAACCGCACATACACAGACACAAGCAGACAGTATTTTATTTTAGTTTGTACATAACTGACCTGCCAAATACGAGCTAATTTGCTTGGCTGTGTCTGAGGTCCTCCCCCTGTCAGTGAATCGAGTTTTATTTGTAATACATGACTCTCAGGATCATTTATTCAACAATTATTGTGGACAACAGGTGTGCCTTTGATAGTATACAATACAGCAGGGTCATGTACACTTCTGTACCGTAAAAATACTAGTTATATGAAAGTGAATACCATTTTAAATGGTCTTTTATATCATAACAAAATTATCTTTTACATGTGATCTTCAAATAAAAGAATTAATTTTTAAAATGATTTTTCTTCTGCAGTCACTTTTTACTAATATTTAATAGCACAAAACATTTTGGCAGTATGCTGCCATCATCAGACTGTTTTCGTTATTCCTGATGTTCCCTATGAGATCAAAGTTATGCCATCTGGGCTACTTGATGCTCTAGCCTGCTTCGGACATATGATGGATAACCTCCTTCGATACCTTACAAGGTCTATCGTTATTTGCTAACTGAATGATATTGTCATTTTTTAAGAAATTCAAGGAACATCTAAGCCACTTGACAACTGTGTTGAAGTGTGTTCAGACTGTACGATTCAAACTGTATCTGAAGATGTCTTCTTCATTGAAAAAGAAATACAAGTCTTGGGGCACCTAGTTAATGGGAAGGGAGTCCACAAGAGAAAATGAGACCAGTCACAGATTTTCCAGCTCTTTGGCACATTTGTGATGTGATCAATTTGGTCAAAATGTGTCTTACTACTGGCGATTCATAAAGGATTTGCAAGTACTGTTGCAGGGAGACACCAAATTGCCCTGGAACAAGGTACAATAAAAATCCTTCCTTGTCCTTAAGGAGATGCTAACATCTTTTCCAGCTCTGGCAATTTATGACAAGAATACCAAAACAGAACTTCACATAAGAGCTAATGGTTAAGGGATAGCTGCAGTCCTAGTTCTGCTTCACAAGGAAGGTCATGAAAAGATGATTGCTTATGCATGCACAGTACTCTCGTAGTCAGAGACGAACTACTCAACAAATGAAAAAAGAGTGCCTTGCAGTTGTTTAAGCAATCAACAAGTTCCAACCATGTTTATTTGAAAAATCATTCACCATTGTGATGGATCACCATTCCCTTTGCTGGCTTATTGGCCTGAAAGTTCTGGCGATTCAAAAAGTGATATGGTCACTGTGTGTGTGTGTGTGTGTGTGTGTGTGTGTGTGTGTGTGTGTGTGTGTGTGTGCTTTTAAGTCATCAGTCTACTGACTGGTTTGATGCGGCCCACCACTAACTTCTCTCCTGTGCCACTCTCTTCATGTCAGAATAGCACTTGCAATCTAGAGACCTCAACTATTTGCTGGATGTATTCCAGTCCCTGTTTTCTTCTACAGTTTTCACCTTCTACAGCTCCCTCTAGTACCATAGAAGTAATTCCCTGATGTCTTAACATATGCCCCCATACTGTCCCTTCTTCTTTTTAGTGTCTTCCATATGTTCCTTTCCTCACCGATTCTCCAGAGAACCTCCCTTATCCCTTACCTCATCAATCCACTTGATTTTCAACATCCATCTATAACACCCCACTTCAAATGCTTCAGTGGTTTTCCCACAGTCCATGTTTCGCTAACATACAATGTTGTCATCCAAATGTACATTCTTAGAAATTTCTTCCTCAAATTACGGCCTGTGTTTGATACTAGTAGACTTCTCTTGGCCAGGAATGCCCTTCTTGCCAGTGCTTGTCTGCTTTTGATGTCCTCCTTGCTCCAACCACTGTGGTTTATTTTGCTGCCTATGTTTGATTATCAAAACCATTTTTTAAGTTTCTTGCTGTTCTCGTTTCTGCTATTTCTCATTACTTTCGTCTTTCTTCGATTTACTCTCAATCCACATTCTGTACTCAGACTGTTCATTCCACTCAGCAGATCATGAACTACTACTTCACTTTCACTCAGGACAGCAATGTCATCAGTGAACCGTATCATTGATATCCTCTCACCTTAAATTTTGATTCCATTCCTGAGCTTTTCTTTTATTTCCATCTTTGCTCTTTGATGCACAGATTGAACAATAGGAGCAAAAGATTACATCCCTGTCTTACACCCTTTTTAATTGGAGCACTTTGTTCTTGGTCGTCCACTCCTACTATTCCCTCTTGGCTCCTATTCATATTGTATATTATCTGTCTCTCCATATAGCTTACCCCTATTTTTCTCAGAATTTTGAACATTTTGCGCCACTTTACAATGTCAAATGCTTTTCCCAGGTCAACAAATCCTACGAAATTGTCTTGATTTTTCTTCGGTCTTGCTTTAATTAATAACCGCCGAGTCAGAATTGCTTCTCTGGTACCTTTACCTTTCCTAAAGCGAAACTGATCGTCATGTAACACACTCTTGATTTTCTTTTCCATCTTCTGTATATTATTCTTGTAAGCAACTTGGGTGCATAAGCTGTTAAGCTGATTGTGCAATAACTCTCTCACTTGTCAGCTCTTGCAGTCTTCAGAATTATGTGGACGATATTTTTCCAAAAGGCAGATTTTATGTAGCCAGACTCATACATTCTAAACACCAACGTCAATAGTCATTTTGTTGCCACTTCCCCCCCCCCCCCCCCCCCCCCCCATGGTTTTAGGAATTCTGATAGAAAGTTATCTGTCCCATTTGCTTTATTTGATCTTAAGTCCTCCAAATGTCTCTTAAATTGTGATTCTAATACTGGATCCCCTATCTCTTCTAAATTGACTCTTGTTTCTTCTTCTATCACATTAGACAAATCTTCCCCCTCATAGAGGCCTTCAATGTACTCTTTCCACCTATCTGCTCTATCCTCTGCATTTAACAGTGGAATTCCCATTGCATCCTTAATGTTTCCATCCTTGCTTTTAGTTTCATTGGAGTTTGTTTTGACTTTCCTATATCCTGACTCAGTCCTCCCGACAATCATTTCTTTTTTGGTTTCTTCACATTTTTCATGCAGCCATTTTGTCTTAGCTTCCCTGCACTTGCTATTAATTTCATTCCCTAGTGACTTTTAAACTGCAAAAAGGTGGGAATTTAAGGAGATGGGACTTGGATAAACTGAAAGAACCAGAGGTTGTACAGAGTTTCAGGGAGAGCATAAGGGAACAATTGACAGGAATGGGGGAAAGAAATACAGTAGAAGAGAAATGGGTAGCTTTGAGGGATGAAGTAGTGAAGGCAGCAGAGGATCAAGTAGGTAAAAAGACGAGGGCTAGTAGAAATCCTTGGGTAACAGAAGAAATATTGAATTTAATTGATGAAAGACAAAATATAAAAATGCAGTAAATGAATCAGGCAAAAAGGAATACAAACCTCTCAAAAATGAGATTGACAGGAAGTGCAAAATGGCTAAGCAGGGATGGCTAGAGGACAAATGTAAGGATGTAGAGGCTTACCGGTATCTCACTAGGGGGTAAGATAGATACTGTCTACAGGAAAATTAAAGAGACCTTTGGAGAAAAGAGAACTACTTGTATCAATATCAAGAGCTCAGATGGGAACCTAGTTCTAAGCAAAGAAGGGAAAGCAGAAAGGTGGAAGGAGTATATAGAGGGTCTATACAAGGGCGATGTACTTGAGGGCAATATTATGGAAATGGAAGAGGATGTAGATGAAGATGAAATGGGAGATATGATACTGCATGAAGAGTTTGACAGAGCACTGAAAGACCCGAGTCGAAACAAGGCCCCTGGAGTAGACAACATTCCATTAGAACTACTGACAGCCTTGGGAGAGCCAGTCCCGACAAAACTCTACTGTCTGGTGAGCAAGATGTATGAGACAGGCGAAATATCCTCAGACTTCAAGAAGAATATAATAATACCAATCCCAAAGAAAGAAGGTGTTGACAGATGTGAAAATTACCGAACAATCAGTTTAATAAGCCACAGCTGCAAAATACTAACACGAATTCTTTACAGACGAATGGAAAAACTAGTAGAAGCCAACCTCGGGGAAGATCAGTTTGGATTCTGTAGAAATACTGGAACACGTGAGGCAATACTGACCTTACGACTTATCTTAGAAGAAAGATTAAGGAAAGGCAAACCTACGTTTCTAGCATTTGTAGACTTAGAGAAAGCTTTTGACAGTGTTGACTGGAATACTCTCTTTCAAATTCTAAAGGTGGCAGGGGTAAAATACAGGGAGCGAAAGGCTATTTACAATTTGTACAGAAACCAGATGGCAGTTATAAGAGTCGAGGGACATGAAAGGGAAGCAGCGGTGGGGAAGGGAGTAAGACAGGGTTGTAGCCTCTCCCCAATGTTATTCAATCTGTATATTGAGCAAGCAGTAAAACAACACAAAAGAAAATTTCGGAGTAGGTATTAAAATCCATGGAGAAGAAATAAAAACTTTGAGGTTTGCCGATGACATTGTAATTCTGTCAGAGACAGCAAAGGACTTGGAAGAGCAGTTGAACGGAATGGATGGTATCTTGAAGGGAGGATATAAGATGAACATCAACAAAAGCAAAACGAGGATAATGGAATGTAGTGGAGTTAAGTCGGGTGATGCTGAGGGAATTAGATTAGGAAATGAGACACTTAAAGTAGTAAAGGAGTTTTGCTATTTGGGGAGCAAAATAACTGATGATGGTCGAAGTAGAGAGGATATAAAATGTAGACTGGCAATGGCAAGGAAAGCGTTTCTGAAGAAGAGAAATTTGTTAACATCGAGTATAGATTTAAGTGTCAGGAAGTCATTTCTGAAAGTATTTGTATGGAGTGTAGCCATGTATGGAAGTGAAACATGGACGGTAAATAGTTTGGACAAGAAGAGAATAGAATCTTTCGAAATGTGGTGCTACAGAAGAATGCTGAAGATTAGATGGGTAGATCACATAACTAATGAGGAAGTATTGAATAGGATTGGGGAGAAGAGAAGTTTGTGGCACAACTCGACCAGAAGAAGGGATCGGTTGGTAGGACATGTTCTGAGGCATCAAGGGATCACCAATTTAGTATTGGAGGGCAGCGTGGAGGGTAAAAATCGTAGGGGGAGACCAAGAGATGAATACACTAAGCAGATTCTGAAGGACGTAGGTTGCAGTAGGTACTGGGAGATGAAGAAGCTTGCACAGGATAGAGTAGCATGGAGAGCTGCATCAAACCAGTCCCAGGACTGAAGACCACAACAACAACAACAGTGACTTTTACTTCTGCATTCCAGAACAATTTTGTACTTCCTTCTTTCATCGCTCAACTGAAGTATTTCCTCTGTTACCTATGGCTTCTTCGCAGTTACCTTCTTTGTACCTATGCTATCCTTTGTAACTTCTGTGATTGTCCTTTTTAGAGATTTCCATTCCTCTTCATCTGAACTGCTTTAGAGAACTTCAAGCACATCTCGGCATTCCTTAGTACTTGTGTATCCCACTCCTTTGTATATGTATTGATTCTCCCTGCGTGGCTGTAAATATGAAGATGCTGACTGCCTTTCAAGGAATCGTTTGGTGGAACGCAACGCCATAAATGAAATCTCAATCATCACTGTAGTGAATGACATTTATGCTGAAAAGAGAGAAGATCCAGCATTGCTGAAAACCATAGCTCTGAAGGAGGAAGAACTGCTCAAAGAAGGGTTCCAATGAATAAATGGAACACTGTATAAGAGGAACTATGAACCAATGTACCAAAAATGGTTGCTTGTCATCCCAGCTCATCTAAGGCCAACTAACTTGCAATTTTTCTATGAAACTTCAACATCTGGTCATTTGCGATTCAAGAAGACTCTTGACAAAAGCAGTCCTAGTATCACGGGCCAGGTCTTTACCAATCCTTTAGACAATATATGGGCCACTGTAAGGAATGCCAGTAGCAGAAGCAGATGCTGCAATTACTTCCAGGGTGTCTGTTACCAATTCCACCTGCAGCAACACCATTCCATCAAATTGGAATCTCTTGGAGAGGTTCCTGAAATTGACAAATGGAAATTACTGGATAATAGTCTGCATCAACTACCTCACCTGCTACATTGTGATGATCGTGGAATAGTTTTCCAGGCAAGACTAGTGTCAAAGGTAATTTCAGATCATGACAGCGCAAACAAGCTCTCCTGCGAGCTTCTGTAAAGTTTAGAAGGTAGGAGACGAGATACTGGCCGAAGTAAAGCTGTGATAACGGGGCGTGAGTCGTGCTAGCTCAGATGGTAGAGCACTTGCGCGTGAAAGGCAAAGGTCCCGAGTTCAAGTCTCGGTCCGGCACACAGTTGTACTCTGCCAGGAAGTTTCATATCACCGCACACTCTGCTGCAGAGTGAAAATCTCATTCTGGAAACACCCCCAGGCTGTGGCTAAGCCATGTCTCCACAATATCCTTTCTTTCAGGAGTGCTACTTCTGCAGGTTCGCAGGAGAGCTTCTGTGAAGTTTGGAAGGTAGGAGACAAGATACTGGCAGAAGTAAAGCTGTGAGGACAGGACGTGAGTCATGCTTGGGTAGCTCAGATGGTAGAGCACTTGCCCGCGAAAGGCAAAGGTCCAGAGTTCGAGTCTCGGTCCAGCACACAGCTTTAATCTGCCAGGAAGTTTCATATCGGCACACACTCCACTGCAGAGTGAAAATCTCAAGATGACAACTGCCTACCGACTACAGACACACCTACCATTTACAGATGAATGGACTCACAAAACATCTTATTAAGATGTTGGCAAATATGCTCTTGATGTATGTTGATGTTGAACAGAGAGACTGGGATAAAATACTACCTGTCTTGACATTTGCATACAACACAGTAAAGCAAGGTATTAGTGGCTTCACTCCATTCTTTCTGTTACATGGCCAGGAGGCTGGAATGACAGTGGGTACACTGTTGCCACTTCAACTCTGGATGACTACGTGAAACATCTCATCACCAGGACCAAACAAGCAAGACAGCGGACTTGCATATGGACTCTGGATGCCCAGGAGAAGGACTGAGAGCACTATAACACCAAGCACCAGTCAGGGAGATACAGCCAAGAAGATATGGTGTGGTATGGATTTTTACGCTTGTGTGGAAAGTGTGACTATTGGAAAAATTAATAAAGTGCTACTTTGGACCATATCATACCCTTCATTGCCAGTCAGATGTCACACAAGAATTTGAAGATTATGACCCTTTACCAAGAAGATAAAAGCACACAGACCATGTCCATGTCCTCTATATGACGTCCCACTACAGTCCTGAGACACAGATCAACACTGGGAGCTTCTCATTCAGTTTCCTTGAAGACACACTCTAAGACTGAAAATCTTCAAAGGGAGGGGCTACCTTCAATGCTCATAGTAGTGAAGAGGACGTGACAAGATGACCAGAACTCAAGGATTCACCTGTACGGTCATACAGAGGACCATTATCAAGGGGTTGGGTTGTTTAAGGGAGAGGAGATCAGACAGCGAGGTCATCAGTCTCATCAGGTTTGAGAAGGATGGGAAGGAAGTCGGCCGTACTTTTTCAAAGGAACCATCCCAGCATTTGTCTGGAGCGATTTACGAAAATCACGGAAGACTAAATCAGGATGGCTGGATGTGGGATTGTACTGTCGCCCTCCCGAATGCAAGTCCAGTGTGCTAACCACTGTGCCACCTCGCTCGGTCCATTATCGAGATCTAGATCCAGGGTACTGTAGCAGGCTTCAATGAGAACTTCTGAAGCAGCAGGTGGCTATTTCTCCAGGAGAGGGAGCACTGCTGTGCTGCATGCAATGTGACATTGTGATCAGCCACTGGCTGACATGCGAAACAGTTACCAGTTCAAATGCAATCACCAGTTGTTATTTGTTATATAGTATTTGCCATCTCTGGAAAGTCCATGAAATTTCTTAAGTTTGTGTATTCTGGTATGCAGTGTTTCTGTAAACAGCAGCATCCACTGTCCAGGAGTTCTCTCCTGCTTGTTATTATGTTGTGTTTGAAATAAAGATGATAATCATGCTATCAGATTTGGAATTGTGACTGTGGTTACAATGCGACAATATTCTGATAGTAAAATAGCCCCCATTAAGATCCCCAAGCAGAGCCTATTCAGGAGGATCTTGTTATTAGGAAAAACAAAACTGGCATTATATGGGTCACAGGGTGACATGTCAGGTCCCTTGACTGGGAAGATGAGGTATAGAATTTGAAAAGAAAATTGGATGGGTGGAAGATAGATTTGGTGGGAATCAGATTAGTGAATTGCGGTTGCATCAAGTACAGGCTTTCTAGTAATGAGAGTATAGGGTTATCAACATAAATTCAAACAGTGTTGTGTGTGAGTTGGTCTCATAATGAATAAGAAAACAGGAATAGCATCTTGGCCAAGATAGACAAAAAGCTTAATTAAAACTTAATAGTTCCACAGATAACGAAGAGATTTTATAAATGTATGATGAGATAAAAGAAATTATTCAGTTTGTTAAGGGAGAAGACTATGATTAGAATTTAATAGTAGGAAAAAAAAGACAAGGAAAATAGTAAGCGAAGCTGGACTGAGTGAAAGGAATGAATAGGGAAGCCCCTTGGAAGAATTTTGCTCAGATCACAATTTAATTCACACAAACTCTTTGTCATAAGTGATTATGCAGTGGAACAACAAATTAAGAAATCAGATTTTAAAACTGAGAACAGAACTCAGATAAAAATTCATTGGGCACGAAATGCAGATTGAAAATACAAAAACAGCAGAAAGGAAGGAAACTGGACATGGATAAATTGAAAGAGCTAATGGTTGTTACTGCTTAAAGGGCAATTATTGACAAATAGAAGAAAGGAACGGAATACAAGACGTGTGGGTACCTTTGAGAAGCCAAATAGTGAAGGTAGCAGAGGATCAAATAGGCAATGAGATAAGGCCCACCAGAAATCATTGGATAGCACACTAGATACTCAATTTAATTGATGAAAGAAGAAAATATAAAATTTCAGAAAATTAGGTACGTGGAAGGGAAGCAGATGTCTAAAAACTGACAAGGGGAGGCCACAATGCTGGGATCACAGATTTATTTCAAACATTGTGCTTCTCCAGTAGGCCAAAAAACAAGATAATATGCAAGCAGTAAAGTGCACTACTCTGGCAATTCCGAGAAAATCGCAAGAGAAGTTGTGTGTGTCTATTACGTAAGGGGCGTACCTGTATATAAGTGCAGCTTGTGACAGTTCATAGTGGCATAGTGGTCAAGTGGTTAGCATTCGAGTTTACTAAGATGAACATGTATGAGGTGATGGTTCGACTCCGCTCAAACTTAATTTTAAATCTATACTTATTTCATCATTGTTTATATTATTTAATTTATATGACATTGGATAGGTAATATAATTAAAAAACCAATTGTGTTTCCATGAAGTTTTAGTGAATTACATGTTATTCAACTACTTACAACTTTTAATTAAATTTAAGTATTAGAACAAACATATTTATTACAACAAAATGAAAACCCTTAGCTGCTTACAGGCGTTGACATACACCAATGGGGACAGATGAAAATGTACGCCCCAACCAGGAATCGAACCCGGGATCTCCTGCTTACATGGCAGACGCTCTATCCATCTGAGCCACCGAGGACGCAGAGGATATTGCAACTGCAAGGATTTATCTCTGGCACGCCTCCCGCGAAACCCACATGCTCAACGTATTGTCCCGCACTACATACATAGTGCCCTCGCCCATTATACTCATTACTCATGGCGCATTGCCGATTCCCGTAAGAGTTCAGGCACTGTTTGTGCATCCGCACAGAAGAAGAAGATGGTTAAGTGGCCAGTGAGCCTTAACTATACAGGGTGGTCCATTGGTCGTGACTGGGCCAAATAACTCATGAAATAAGCGTCAAATGAAAAAACTACAAAGAACGAAACTTGTCTAGCTTGAAGGGGTAAACCAGATGGCGCTATGGTTGGCCCGCTAGATGGCACTGCCATAGGTCAAACAGATATCAACTGTGTTTTTTTTAAATACGAACCCCCACTTTTTATTACATATTCGTGTAGTACGTAAAGAAATATGAATGTTTTAGATGGATCACATTTTTTGCCTTGTGATAGATGGTGCTGTAATAGTCACAAACATATGGCTCACAATTTTAGACGAACAGTTGGTTACAGGTAGGTTTTTTAAATTAAAATACAGAACGTAGGTACATTTGAACATTTTATTTCAGTTGTTCCAATGTGATACATGTACCTTTGTGAACTTATCATTTCTGAGAACGCATGCTGTTACAGCGTGATTACCTGTAAATACCACATTAATTCAATAAATGCTCAAAATGATGTCTGTCAACCTCAATGCATTTGGCAATATGTGTAACGACATTCCTCTCAACAGAGAGTAGTTCGCCTTCTGTAATGTTTGCACATGCATTGACAATGCGCTGATGCATGTTGTCAGGCGTTGTCGGTGGATCACGATAGCAAATATCCTTCAACTTTGCCCACAGAAAGAAATCCGGGGACGTCCAATCGATGACAATCCACCTGTCATGAAATATGCTATTCAATACCGTTTCAACCGCACGTGAGCGTTGTGCCGGACATCCATCATGTTGGACGTACATCGCCATTCCGTCATGCAGTGAAACATCTTGTAGTAACATCAGTAGAACATTACATTGGAAATCAGCATACATTGCACCATTTAGATTGCCATCGATAAAATGGGGGCCAATTATCCTTCTGCCCATAATGCCGCACCAAACATTAACCCAACAAGGTCGCTGATGTTCCACATATCGTAGCCATCGTGGATTTTCCATTGCCCAATAGTGCATATTACGCCGATTTACATTACCGCTGTTGGTGAATGATGCTTCATCGCTAAAAATCTGTCATCGTTCCGTAATTTCCCTTGTGCCCAGTGGCAGAACTGTACACGACGTTCAAAGTCGTCACCATGCAATTCCTGGTTATGAGATTCCCGATTATTGCACAATTTGTCTGCTACTGATACGCGCATTAGCCGCGACAGCAGCTAAAACTCCTACTTGGGCATCATCATTTGTTGTAGGTCGTGTTTGACGTTTCACATGTAGCTGAACACTACCTTTTTCGTTAAATAACATAACTATCTGGGGATCAGTCCGGACACTTGGATGATGTCATCCAGGATACCGAGCAGCATACATAGCACACGCCCGTTGGGCATTTTGATCACAATAGCCATACATCAACACGATATCGACCTTTTACGCAATTGGTAAACGATCCATTTTAACATGGGTAATGTATCACGAAACAAATGCCGTTCGCACTGGCAGAATGTTACATGATACCATGTACTTATACGTTTGTGACTATTACAGCGTCATCTATCACAAAGCGAAAAAAGTGGGCCCACTAAAACATTCATATTTATTTATGTACTACACAAATATGTATTAAAAAATGGTGCTTCTTACTTTAAGAAATGCATTTGATATCCGTTTGACCTACAGCAGCACCATCTAGAGGGCCAACCATAGCACCATCTGGTTTCCCCCTTCAAGTTAGACAAGTTTCGTTCTTTGTAGTTTTTTCGTTTGACGCTTATTTCGTGAGATATCTGGCCTGGTCATGATCAATGGAAAACCCTTATATATACTAAGATGGTATCTGTTCTTTCGGATATGTCCGAAAGAACAGATACCATCGGTGACCATGCAGCTCGTTAGAATAAATTACAATGGAATGAAAAACCTTAGCTGCTTACAGGCATTGACATACATCAATGGGGACAGGTGAAAATGTACGCCCCAACCGGGACTCGTACCCGGGATCTCCTGCTTACATGGCAGACGCTCTATCCACCTGAGTCACAGAGGACACAGAAGATAGTGCAACTGCAGGGATTTATCTCTGGTATGCCTCCTGCGAAACCCACGTGCTCAATGTATTGTCCCGCACTACATTCGTAGTGCCCCCGTCCATTATACTCATTACTTGCGGCGCACTGCTGATTCCCGTAAGAGTTCGGGCACTGTCTGTGCATCTGCACAGAAGAAGAAGATGGTCAAGTGGCCAGTGAGCCTTAACTATATATATACTAATATATACTATACTAATATATATACTAATATAAACATACTTATAACTATCAACAAGTAAATGAAGAAATGCAAAGAATTTTCCTGAAAAAGTATGCTTGTCATGATTTGCGGAATCCCTTATACACGCAATCTGGTAAGGTACCCGGAACTACTTTGCACCTCGACGCTTTGACCAGTAGGCACAGAAGCAGGCGGCATTTGGCAGTTAACTTGTGTAGCAATAAGATGTTGCTGATGTAGCAAGAATGAAAAGTGTAGGAGCAAATTTTCTGAATATCACAGAATTTACACTTGCACTACAAAATAAAAAGCTGAGCATAAGTCAAACAGTCGCTTCATACACGTTCGTCTTACGAACCTCGAACGCAAACCATTGACCACTGTGTACTCTAACATCCAGCACCTATGCACAGATACATCAGTTACATAATACATGCATAAAACTTCTCTAGCAATTTCTCAGAATTGCCAGAATAGTGCCTCTTACTACCTGCACATTATGTTGGTTTAATGGCTTACTAAAAGTGTATAAAGTTTGAAGTAAATCCGTGATCCCAACGTCATGGTCTCCCCTCATGAGACCAACAGAATATGCAAAACAGGAGGCATATATGACTGTGGGCAAGACAGATGCTAAAGAGGACTAAATTTAGCTCCATCCAAACAGGCCTCAGAAGGCCCAATGGTACCAACTGGACACCGTGTCATTCTCTGCCAATTTGTGGTGTCGGATGCAGGTACGGAGAGGCACACAGCACTCTCCCGGCCGATGTCAGTTTTCGTGACCGGAGAAAGGTAAATGCAACCTACAGAAGAATTACAGAGACCTTACGAGAACAGAGACACAGCTGTGTGGATATCAAGCTAGTATCGAGTAAGGAAGGGAAACATGAAAGGCATATATACAAAGGGTATACATGGGAAATGAACTTGAAGACAATATCACAGAAAGTGACACTGCACTGAAGGTACTACAGAGAAACAAGAGCCCAGGAGTAAACAATATTTCCTCATATTATTGAGGTCCTTGGGAGAGCCAGCCATAATAAAACTATCCCACCTCTTACGTAAGATGTATGAAATACAACAAATATCCACAGGATTTCAACATGAATGTAATAATTCCTGTTCCAAAGAATGCCGGTTTCAATAGGTGTGAACATTACCAAGCCATATGATTAATAAATCATACTTTCCAAACAGTAGCACAAATTATTTACGAAAGAATGGAAAGAGTGGCAGAAGCTGATGTCAGAAAAGATCAGTTTGGCTATCAGAAAAAAGTATGACCCCATAAGCAATACTGATGCTACAACTACTCATAAGAGGCTAGACGGGAAAAAAAGTTAAACTACGTATAAAGCATTTGTTGATTTACAGAAAACTTTTGATAAATGTTGACTGGAATACACTGAAATTCTGAAGTACCAGGATTAAATACACAGAGTGAAAGTTATTTACAGCTTGTGCAGAAGACTGCATTTATAAGAATCGAGCACAAAAGGGAATAGCTGAGACGGGAATGAAACATCCCCGATGTTATTCAGTCTGCACTGAGCAAGCAGTACAGAAAAACCACGAAGAAATTTGTTAAGGGGATCAATGCTACAAGGAGAAGAAATAAAAACAATAAGGTGTGCTGATGGCAAGATTCCGTAAGGAACAGCGTAAAATGTAGATCAATTGTCCAGAATGTATAGTACCTTGAAAAGAGGAAATATGATGACATTAACAAGAGTAATGGAATGCTGTCAAATTAATTCAAATGATCCTGAGGTAATCAGTTTACGAGATGAGACATTAAAAGTAACAGAGCTTTGCTATTTGGAAGGAAGGAAGAGTGGGGTTTAATACTGCATCAACATCAAGGTCATTAGAGACAGGGCACAATCTCAGAATGTTTCAAGGATGGGGAGGAAATCAGCTGTGCACTTTCAAATGAACCATCCCACAATTTGTCTGGAGTACATCTGATATAATTAAATTTTTTTTGAGACATTGGAGTGTCATCTTCATCTTCGATAATGACAGAAGCTGAAGAAATGAATTAAAATTTGTGCCGACTGGGACTTGTACTGGGGTCTCCTTGTGCTAGCTACCTGGATCCCCGTGCCACCGCAGCCATATAGCAGAAACAGCTGCACAGACTACCCTAGTCGAGTGCCCTCCCTAACACACATTTAAATTCACATCTTCAGCTTATTTTCCCTTTCCCAGATCACCACTATTGCTGAGGCTCTCTGTTATTAGAATAGCATTCCAGCATTGGAGATAATGGGGAAATCATTAATTTCTTCAGCTTCTGTTATTATCGTAGACAAATATGTGACTCAAATATCTCAACAAAAATTTCATTAATTCATATCTATAGATCACATATGTTTGAGGTACAGGCAGGATTTCCCCATTACGTCCAATGCTGGGGTGATATTCCAATACCGGAGAGTCTCGGCAGTAGTGATAATCTAAGGAGGGGAAAATAAGCTTAAGAAGTGAACTGAAGTTTGCGTTAGGGAGAGCACTGGACTAGGGTAGATCATGCAGCTGTGTTAGCTATAATGCTGTGGTGGTGTAATTACTAGCACACCTGTCTATATGCAGGGAGACCCAGGTTCAAGTCTCAGCTGTGGCACAAACTTTAATTCATTTCTTCAGCTTCTGACATTGTCTGGAATAATTTAGGGAAATCACGGAAAATCTAAATTTGGATGGCTAGATGTTGACTTGAACTTCTGTCCTCCTGAATGTGAGCACAGTGGGCCACCTCACTCGGTTCGTTATTTGCGGACCAAAATAACTTATAAAGGCTGAGCTAGAGAGGATATAAAATGCAGACTGTCTATAGCAAGACCAGTGTTTCTAAAAGAGAGAAATATTTTACCACTGAATAAAAAATTTAAGTGGTAAGAAGTCCTCTCTGAAAGTATTTCCCTGAAATGTAGCCTTAGACAGCAAAATGTTGAATATTAGATGGAAAAATTGGACAGCAAATGAAGAGGTATGGAATCAAAATGAGCTTTATGTCACTAACTGACTACAAGAAGTTGATTGAAAACATCCTGAGGCATCCAGGGATACACTTTGCTGCTGGAGGGATGCGTGAGAGGTAAAAATTGTAGACGGACACCAACGTTTGATTACAGTATGCAAATTAAATTGGATGTAGGTAGCAACATTTATGCAGAGATGAAGAGACTTGCACACGACAGGATAGTAGGGAGAGCTAAAGAAATCGGTCTTTGATCACAACCACCATATGTCAGTGTCATAATGTCCTCAGCTTAGTCACGACAGAATCTCTTAATTCATAAATAATCTAGGCCCTACTTGTGGTTGCATGCAGACACTACATGTTCACACTGATTACACTGGAAGTACATACTTTCTAAGCACTAATTCATTTATATTTTTGATGCACAAAGCCATAAAAGTGGTTATACCCACAAAAGCAAAAGTAATTATTCAATGACATTTTATATGGGCAGGTAGATTGAATGATAGAAATTTAAAAATATTAGCACTTTATTTACAAGAACAAAGAAAGAATAAACTAATGTTTTAACATATTTTCCTTTTGTCGAAAGTTTTAAAGAGTGCCGGGTTTCTGAGTTTCTTAACTCACAGAATGACTAAAAAACAAAGACAATCAATTACATTGCTCTGGCACCTCTGCTTCATCTTCAATTGCCTTCAGTCAGATGGACTATGATCTTCATATTTAGATTTTTTCTTCTTTTTCTTTTTCTTGTGGTGTTTGCTTTTCTTCTCAGATCCTTCTTTCTCCTCCTTGGTGTGCTTCCAATATGAATAATAACTATTAGAGATACTCTCTTCCTTATCATGAACATACTCCTCTTCTGATGCATAAGTGTGGGCAGTTTTATGTTCTTGAGCCGTTTGCTTGCCGTATGAAAATTCACTACTCTCTGAGTCGCTTCTGTGAAAGTTCCTGCTCACTGCTTTCAATTTATAATGTTTGTGTTTCACATCATGATATTTTTGTTTCTCAGAGTCACATTTGCTTGTTTCACCATACTCAAATTCGCTAGTGCTCATAGTCTCATACATTCTTTTCTTTCCATCTTTGATTCTCTTCTCTGATCTAGAAAATGAACTTTCGTGTGACCTGTGAGATTCAGGTCTATGGCCATGTTTTTTGTGATGTTTGCTACGTTCTGTTTCATAATAAGTAGATTCCACTTTTCTTGCTCTTTCATTGTCTCCACTTTCCCAGTCGCTACTCTCGGATCTCTCTCTCTTTTTCTTGTAGTACCAATTAGTACTTTTTTCTCTTCTGCTTTCACTTTGAGTGCCTGAATGATCATCATAAAGAACCTGACTCATGTCTGTATTTGTTGAACTTTGTTCATACTTATCATATCTTAAACCCGCATCTCTTCTGTAAGACCCATTATGAACCTTTGACTCAGGGTCCCTCTTCCTAGTACCATATTTATCCTTTGTGTACCATTCCTGTGAATCGTGCCTTCGTACCCTAGAAAAATCTCCACTGCTGTCATAAGCATTTATTTCACTTTTTGTGTCACGATTATTCCGCTTCCATTCCGGTATATCGATCTCAGTCATATCATTCTCCACTTTTATAATAGCAGTTTCTGAACTTCTTGTACTTCCAACATCTTCTTCGTTTTCTTTACTATTGATTTCCCGAAGGAAATCCATCTGATTTTGTATAACTTCCCGTAATATCTGCAAGAAGAAAAAGACAAGTAAACACATGCACAAAGCATATCTTTGTCACTTATAGGTTATATCAGTTCAAATATCTATACCATTCAAATACAAAATCCATCAAATATATGCTAATTAACAAATATCTAATCATCATGTTTTATAAAAATGTATCCAATTGTTGTCCCTAGTCTTAATATGTCTAAAGCAAACTACAAGGTCCTTTGGACCTAGGTTTCAAAATCTGGTCGACAAGAAAAACAAAAAAAATATCAAAATGCCAGAGTCATGACATCGAAATTGGCAAACTTGACTTCTAAGCTATATAAAGATTTTTTAATCAACAGTGTAAAGCCATATGTAAAAAAAAGGATAGGTTTCTCTTACTGACTTATTCTTGGGATGGACAAATCTATTCCGCATTGTACAATGAAATTTTATTAAATGGTAGACATCTGACTACTTACACTGCACAAGTACTTCCACCAACATGCACCTTTTAGTAATTCCTAGTGACATTTATTTGCACCGTCAAGTAAAAAACTTAATTAAGCAATTGTAAAACTGCACCTACCTGATCAAATAAGAATGCAAATTCAGTGATGGAAAAATTGCATAAAAATTCATTCAATTGTTCATCAATTGTCCTCACAGTCTTTGAGGAAATGATCTTGAGAAACAAAATTTACACCTGTAAAAATGCAGCATTTGTTTGGTGTGCTCAGCGCCACGAAAATGACTGTTCTCCATGGTTTTACGATGCTTATCACTCAGGTTCTACATCTGCATCTACATCTATACTCAGAAAACCACCAGGCAGAGGGTAGATACATCACATTGTGCCAGTTATTAGGCTTTCTTCCAGTTCCATTCATGTATAGGACGTGGGAAGAATGACTGTTTGAATGCCTCTGTGCATAAAGTAATTATTCTAATCTTATCCTCATGATTTGTATGTGAGCGATACATGGGGGTTGTGGTACATCCCTAGCGTAATCGTATAAATCATTTAAAGCTGGTCTTGAAGCTTTGTTAATATATTTTCTCAGGATAGTTTACATCTATCTTCAAGAATCTGCCAGTTCTGTTCCCTCAGTCTCTCTGTGACAATCTCCCACAGATTAAAAACAAATGTGAGCATTTGTGCAGCACTCATCTGTATACATTCAATATCCCCTGTTAGTCCTATATGGTATGGAATCCACACACTTCAACAATTTTCTAGAACTGGATGCACAAGTGATTTGTTAGCAATCTCTTTTGTAGACTGATTGCACTTCCCCGGTATTCTACCAATAAACAGAACTGTACCAACTGCTTTTTCTCACGACTGACCCTATGTGATCATTCCATTCCATATCCCTACAAAGTGTTCTTGCCTCATGTGTCCTTCTCTACCAGCTTACCACCTCCAGCTGCCCTGGCAACTGCTCTCAATAACTGATCATCAATAACTAGTCTCGTCACTGCTATGACAGTGTGCCTTCGCACGTGCTGTGTGTGTGTGTGTGTGTGTGTGTGTGTGTGTGTGTGTGTGTGTGTCCTTTTGCTAGAAAAAGAGCAAGAGCTTGAAAGCTAGTGTGACGACTCATTTCTGTTATGGGTTCCTATATGCCATACATCAGTCTGTTATAGGCGAGTTGTTACCTCTCCTCTATTTTATGTATTGTTCCATCAAGAAATTTGCATTGTTGTTAGGTATTAAAATAAGTTGCACAGTATACCTCAACATGGCTTTTTCGGTTAGTATGAACTTTCTTGCTACGATAACTAATTCTTCGTCGCTTTGCATCCCTCATTTCCATTAACAACTCCAACTTCGTTTTTGCACGTGTTCCCTCATCCTTCTTATAGCTGTAAACAAAAATGAAAAACTTTGAACCAAATTACAATTCAGTCACTATACATTAATGAAATAATGTATTAAACCACAACAAAACAGAAATTTTCCTCTAACAAACTAAACCTTACACAAAGGAAATAAAAACATAAAACAAAACCCTTTTAAGGAAACCAAAGGAATGATCCAACTGGCATATATTTTTAGTATAGTAATTAGAGTTGTAGCAATCAATAAAATACACAATGGCCCTTGTAGAGCAGTCCACAGTTACAGCACCCTTGCAGTGCAAACAATGGTTACATCCACAAATATCATGAGCCTTCTGTCAGTTCATTTTTACAACATCAAGAGTGTACTACAATATTATGTGCTATAGAACATACAATCCCACAACTTTCAGTGATTCTTGTTGCGAGAGGAGGTAGACTCTCCATAACACCTTGTGTTCTCCTGTAAATGCTGCAGCCATTATATAAGTTCACCATTGCTACTACACACAAGATTTTCTTACCAACAGATCTTAAATGGCTGTGTCTGAAGTAGTTACATATTCAGGAGCCAGGACTGATGACAAATATCACTGCATAATTTTTAGTGTTGAATGTTGTTGTTGTTGTTGTTGTTGTTGTTATTGCGGTCTTCAGTCCAGAGACTGGTTTAATGCAGCTCTCCATGCTACTCTATCCTGTGCAAGCCTCATCATCTCCAAGTACCTACTGCAACCTACATCCTTCTGAATCTTGCTTATTGTATTCATCTCTTGGTCTCCCTCTACAATTTTTACCCTCCACACTGCCCTCCAATATTAAATTGGTCACCCCTTAATGCCTCAGAACATGTCCTATCAATCGGTCCTTTCTTCTTGTCAAGTTGTGACACAAATTCCTCTTCTCCTTAATTCTATTCAGTACCTCCTCATAAGTAACATGATCTATCAATCTAATCTTCAGCATTCTTCTGTAGCACCACATTTCAAAAGCTTCTATTCTCTTCTTGTCTAAACTATTTATCGTACATGTTTCACTTCCATACATGGCTACACTCCATACAAACACTTTCAGAAAAGACTTCCTGTCACTTAAATCTATACTCGATATTAACAAATTTCTCTTCTTCAGAAACGCTTTCCTTGCCATTGCCAGTCTACATTTTATATCCTCTCTACTTCAACCACCATCAATTATTTTGCTCCCCAAATAGCAACACATCTACTACTTCAAGTCTCTCATTTCCTAATCCAATTCCCTCAGCACCACCTGATTTAATTTGACTACATTCCATTACCCTCATTTTGCTTTTGTTGGTGTTAATCTTACATCCTCCTTTCAAGACTCTGAGCATTCCATTCAACTGCTCTTCCAGGTCCTTTGCTGTCTCTGACAGAATGACAATGCCCTCGGCGAACCTCGAAGTTTTTATTTCTTCTCCATGGATTTTAATTCCTACTCCAAATTTTTCTTTTGTTTCCTTTACTGCCTGCTCAATATACAAACTGAATAACATTAGGGATATGCTACAACCCTGTCTCACTCCATTCCCAACCACTGCTCCCCTTTCATGGCCCTTGACTCTTATAACCACCATCTGGTTTCTGTACAAATTGTAAAATGCCTTTCATTCCCTGCATTTTACCCCTGCCACCTTCAGAATTTGAAAGAGATTATTCAAGTCAACATTGTCAAAAGCTTTCTCTAAATCTACAGTGCTGAATATCAGTTCATTATTACTGTGCAGGGTCATTCAATAAGGCTATGGTCACCCACAAATGGCACATGGACCTACAAACTGACAGCATTATGAAGAGGTAGTCTGATAACCAGTGTGACCTCTCAATATATATTCAATGTGATTAACTTTGACAATGACTTGGATCCACCATTCATTTACAAAATATATAAGTGCCAGCTCCAGTGGTTGTTACCCAACATACCTCAGGACATTGAATACGTGTGTAATAATCTCCACGTAATAAGTGTGTAATAATCTCCAAACGAATAATAATCTCCAACTGGCCTGCATCAGAATTTTATAATTGTACACCAGACTGTTATCCATCTCTCAGGACATGCAGCTTCACAACATTTCTGTTGTGCCTTCCAAGAGTTAGATTTCTGATTTGTGTTTATTACATATTATAAATTAGGTGTGGTTTTGTTCATTGTTTCAGTGCCATTAACACATCTAAAGGTCTTGCGGTCAGTACTTGGTCAATTTTAGGATTTTTATCTGTCACTTATCACTCCTTTCATCTCTAACAATAGTTGTTAATGTGATAAATGCACCTTGGTTCTAAGTCCATGTTAAGGGGAGGAGCCCTATGACTGGCTGGGTACGTCAGTTTGAAGGTCGGAAGAATACAATGGCATGCCAACTCCAATAGGACCATGATTATAGTCTCAGTAAAAATACTTGGTAGTTGACACTTCACATGTTGGAGCTGTCATTCTCCAATCAGAGTGCACACCGTCACACTTGACCTGTTCACTTTTGCCAAACTGTCACAACAAATGGTCAGTTCACTTACACTGTTAGCCCTAGTGCTGTATATGAAACTTGAATATTTTGCTACAAGGTTTGCGTTTATTTGATTTTAGTGTGATTGTCACATCTGATGAAATGCAAAAGAAAAGAGAGAGACACAGGACTCTGGATGCAAACACATCAGGAAAGAAAGTCGGGCAACGAATTGCGTTTAAAAGACACTAGCTCGTGTGTAATGTGTGGGAATACTTTGAGTAGAAGGTGGAAAATCAGAGAGACCTCTTACCAGTTCCAAGGTAGTCACACAAACCACAGCCACAGTTAATGCTAGAGAATCAATTGTATTTCGAATTGGTAAAGAAAAAACAAGATGGAAAGAAGTGAAACAGGACTCTCTTATCTTCACACACTTGGAAAGAACAGAAGTATTCAGAAATGAGTAACAAATCTGGATTCCTTCCCACAAGAAGTAAGTCAGTGTCACATATATGATTATAATCATAACAAAGATCGGCCTACATTAAATAAGCTTTGTACGACATTGAGTGAGGGCGAACCTTTTGAAGGCAGCAAATCGTTGTCATGACAGATTCTGCAGTCTCAGTTTTAAATACCAAAATAGTTCAGGATGTAAAATGTAGGTGGGATGAGAAGACACAGTCAGATGATTGAACTATTTAGCCAATGACCATCAAGACTATTGAAAGTCACCATATGATTCATACCATCTTGCTCATTATGTTTGTTTGATCTCCAACAGTCCCCTCTTGTATTTCATAATAGACCAACCAACAACTTTATAGCCTGAAAAATTCTTTCTTTTTTTGGTTGACAGAACAGGGAATTAGTAGTCATAAGGCTGTTATAGCATCACTGACTTTGGGTGTCAGCAGGAATATAAGAAAGCTAGGAAGATTTCTGCTTATTAAATGTGACATGAAACAGATTTTAGACTACCTGGGCAATCATCATCAAACACTCATCCACAAGACTGAGAATACTGGGTATAAACAGGCAAACTTCAAGGCAGTACGTCTTGCATAGGTATGTAATGGGTACAGTTGGAAGGAGTGGGGAAAAACCATGGTGGTTCAAGGCAGTGTTAGAAAGCTGCTCCAAAAGCAAAGAGAGCTCTGCTGCATATTTAAACACAAACAAAGCCTCTTGGAGCACGGCAAAGTGGAGGGGTGGGGAGGTGATCAAGACCTGAACCAATCCAAAATTAGCGTAAGGATAGCCTATGTGATGCATTCAACAAATTCAAAAGTAAATTTCTATCTACTGATCATACAGTAAGCCCTAAGGAGTTTGGTCTTACACTAAATCAGAAATGGATCAAAGCCATCTGTTCACACACTCACAGACCATAATGGCACTGAAACAGAAGATGATGGAGAGAAGAAAGAAATACTAATTTTTTTTCCAAAAATGTTTCACTGAGGAAAACTGTACTATGTTCCCTCCTTTCAATTGCTGTATGAATACTAAAATGACAGATATTGAAATAAGTGAGTGCCGGATAAAAAAATCAACTAAAATAGCTCAACAGAGGAAAGGTGATTGAACCTGATGGGTTGCCTATGTAAATCTATGAGGGCTATTCAGAAAGTAAGATCCAACTGGTCATGGAATGGAAGCTACAGTGAAAATCAAAAATGTTTTACTTGCTGCAGTTGGCTACACCTTCCAACTACGAGGGTTGCCCAGAACATAATGCACCGCATTTTTTTTCAACAATTCTTTATTGAACATAATGAGAATTACACATACCACAGAATGATGTTTTATCTACACACCCTGTTTCTCCACATAATCTCCATTCCATTCTATGGTCTCCCTCCAGCACAAAACAAGCCCTTGTCAGTACCAACCCTCGTCCTGGTGGCGGAGACAGTGCTTCACTGTGTGAATAACCCTCTCAAAGTCCTACAAATGTCTTCCACGAATGACACCCTTTTAATGGCCCACACAAGTGGTAATCCAAGGGGGCTTGGTCAAGGCTGCAGGGTGGATGAGGTAAAACTATCCACCTCTTTTTTGCGATGTGTTCAGCAGTCCTCAGACTTGTGTGGGACTGAGTGTCATCATGTTGCAGCAAAATATCTCCTGGGTTGCTGTGCTGCGGAAGTCACCAGAAGTGTGTCTTGAGTTTTGTTGATATGTTGGCATATGCTTCTGAGTTAATGGTACCACCTATTGCCTTCACATCAATGAGAATCACACCTTCACAGTCTCCGAGCATGAGGATCATGATCCTACCAGTGGAAGCAGTTACTTTGAATTTTTTCTTCTGTGGGGAGTGGGAATGGAGCCATTCCATCAACTGTGTTTTGTTTTGGGCTCAAAATGGTGAACCCAGGTTTCATCACTTGTCACAATCCAAGACGAGAACACCTCCCCCTCAGCTTCAAAACATTGCAACAAATCAAGACAACCATTTTTCCTGTGCAATTTGTGATCCACAATTAGACACTGTGGGATCCATCTTGAACACCCTTTTGAATATCCAAGAGTGTGGATAACTGCATTCACACTTCCTTTGTTGATTGACAGATGCACATCAACTACCGACTTGTAATGCATCTGTCCTTGCGAATGACAGCATCAGCTTGCTGCAACTTGTCAGGTGTGACAGCCGTGGATGTTCTCCCCGACCGTTGCAAATCGTGGCGAACCACCGAACCGCCTACTGATGACCTGACCCTGCGTGAACAGCGACTAACTGTAATTCTGTCAACAGCAGATGCTCACTAGACTTTGCACAAGCGTTTGTGAATATTTCCCACAGTTTCTTTCTCTGCAGTCAGAAATTCAATGATTGCTCATTGCTTGTAACATACATAATTTACAGACACCATTTTGAAACTGTTCTGCAGCTATGTTATCTGTCAGAACTGACAGACACTTGGCGTGCTCACTCAGGAAACTTTAAATAACACATATGTAACATTTCGCATTCGTAACATTGTTTTCGGCTGAGAAAAAAAATGTAGTGCATTACTTTCTGGGAAACCCTCATACATCTCTACATAGTCACCAGACATTTGTCATAGTGTGGTAGCAACTTTCCAATACCCTTGTTATGGAAGGCACCCCCCTGTGCCTTCTGTCAGTTCTCTACACTGATCTGCAGCTTGCTGTCTGTGCCAAAATGTTGTCTTCATAGCCAGTGGTTCATGTGAGCAGATATGAAAATCAGACAGTCTGGCCTGTATGGTGAGTGATCAGACATTTCTCACTGAAAACATTGTAGGGGTGTTCTCATTGCCCCTGCACTGTGAGTCTGAGAACTGTAGGGCAGCAGGCAATGCACGACAGTTATATTCTGTGAGCTGGATGAAATCAGACGAAATCTCTGTGGCGAAGCAAGCTGGGATAATTTTACCTCCCCTCTTGTTTTTCCACCTGCCTCCTTAAATTCATTTTTTCAGTTTTAACTGATTATCATTAACATATGTGAATATAATCTGCATTTTCATGAAAGAGAAAGGTTGGCCCTTAGTCCAAGTATATAACACCAGATCTAATTTTGTGCTTAGTTTTATGTATGTAATTGATTTTCTAATGTATTTTGACTATTACTAGTTAGTATCTTTTATTACAGAGTGAAATCAGTAATTGTTTCGTAACTTAAATTCTATTGTTGACATATAAACAAATATAAATTCTATACTAATTATAAACATTTGGAAGACGAAATACTAGTAATCTTAAAGTATCTATTTGGCTCTATTCGAAAACATGTTAGCAAAACCAGCCCTTCATTAATTCCAAAGTAATTAACAGTTTTGTCAAAAGTATTGTTTACATAATGATGTATGTTAATTTCATCATTTAAACAAATAATTCAGCCTAAGCCTTGTAGTAGAAGAAACTGTTAAAAGGAACAAATTTTTTGATGTGTTCAGTTAATTTAATGAGTTAAGTTTTAGTTGTAATTTCAGTAAATTAAGCTTCGAACAATGTGTGGTTTAGGCCCCTATTATTGTGGTGATATGTAGGGGCCCGATTTTTGGTCCCGAGACAATCAGTCCACGGCCGAGTTTCAGATGAGGAACTTGTGTTGGTTGAAACGACATCAATGCATCAACTTAACAATGAAATAAGTGTTACACCAATAGACTCTGTGTTAAAGCAATTTATTCGTAAAACTGTGAACTGTATGGTTAGGTTTTTACTGCTCGTTGATGTTCAACAGGAAACTATTGTAGCAGTATGTGGATGTTTGCCTGCAAACTATTAATGAGGCTTATCAAAAGTTGGACAATAGTGCACTGGACATATATAACTGTGTATGATTGGGGGGTTGTGAAAAGTGAAAGTAAAAGACTGTGAACAGCAACTGTGCGTCTGTCGACTACATCATTTACAGTAGACAGTAGCTGCACATCCAACCCCTAATTTTTCAGCCAGTACGTCGACACTGAGGACAATCAAAGAAGAAATAAAGTAGGCGAATTGCTACATCTCCCACAGACACTCATACTTGGTGGGATACACTATTTTCTATGCATCTTTATGTGCTCACTGTGCACTCAGAACTGAAAAGAGTAACATGACATGATCAATGAGCATACTGTTGAACCCATTTATGTAAATCTTCATTGGATTTTCACTGAGGTTTCCATTTGGCGACTGAATGGAGCTCACATTCTGAACAGCCCTCGAACATACAGTATGTGAAAGAAATTTCTCTTCTTCCAGCAGCAGTATACTGTAAATCAAAGGAAGTATGAAGTGTTCCTACTGACTGGAAACATAAGCACATCATTCCCATTTTCCAGAATAGTTTTCAACCTGACACAAAAAACAATGGGTCACTGAATTTTGAAATACTGTTTTATGCTTGTGTATTTTGATCTCTCTGGTGACCAAAAATCTGTTTTATAGGAAACAACACAGATTATATAAACAACAGTTGCGTGAAACACAGATCGCTCTGGTCATCCAAGAGATCCAGAAGTAAGTAGATTCTGGCACACACGTTGATGCCATAGTCTTGACTTCCAAAAGGTGTTCGATAAAGCTTGCAATGTTACCTAATGAATGAAATATTTGCATATGGAATACCAGACTAGATTTATGACTGGAATGAGAAGTTCCCAGCAATTACAATACATCATGTCATTCTTAACGGTCAGACATCTTCAGAGGCAAAATTAACTCCAGGCATGCCTGAAAGGATTTTTATAGGATCATTATTATGCACAGTGAAAGTGGTACACAAAGTACCCTTCACCAAACACTATAATGTGGCTTGCTGAGGATGGATGTGGATGCCGGTCTTTCTCGATAGTGCTCTGGTTTTGAAAGGCACTTTCATGTTTTCATTTCATATAGTTGGGCATTTGGATTTTGATTATTCCCACAAAAGAAAGAACGGAAAGAAATATTTATGGGGAGTGGCGAATACACGTAGAACTTCTAAGGAAAGTTATGTATGAACAATAACACTACAATAAAAATTTGAATTAATGGAAAGCTACTCAAAAATTACTAATGGAAAGATTTAATTTCATGTACACAATGAAATACATCTCTTCCAGATTCAACTTTCACTCTGCAGTGGAGTGTGCACTGATATGAAAGTTCCTGGCAGGATTAAAACTGTGTTAACACTGTTCACTTTACTTCATGGGACCTTCATCATGATTTTTTGTATCCAGGCCTCATTCAGAAAGAGTGACACAATGAGAAATGTAACAATTACTGCAACCTTTACAGCCTACTAAATGTAGAAATAAGTCAAAGCATTAATATCTTACAATTAGTGATAGTCTTATGTGTTTAATTAACCTAAATTGTTGCCCAAGATGAACACACATCATGAATACATAAGAGAAAATAAATTGATAGTATGGAAAGTTCTCACAGAACGTACATATTTTAGGAGTCAAGGGGATCACTCTGTGAATAGGAGAAGCATTGAGTCACAAGAGTATAAACCGAGAAGAAAAACACTGGGAACAAGGCTGACTGACAATACAGGAGAGAGAAAGTTACGAGACAGTAACAAAGAGAGGTCGATAAAAGGTTTAGGATAGAAGAAAGCCACAAGGTGCTATAAATAGTAAGGGAAGTTCAGGCAGAATGTAGATAATTTAAGAGTAAAGAAGACCACTCACTGAATAAGCGTTGAACTGATGACAGGCACACACATGAAAGAGAAAGCTTTTCTAGCTCCACAATTATTTATGAAAAATAAATTAATGCAATTCAGTTATAAAAATAGTTAAAACAGAACACAAAGTAATTAATTTTAATGTAAACCATTAAACTCTAGTAAACACATAATGTAAATGGTATTACCCTCTGCTACATGGTGTTGCCATTTGGTAACTAACTGTAAATTTACATATAATGCTAAGGAAACTGGTTGTATATGCATGATGTTGACATCTGGCAACAAATAGAATCTGGCTGCATCAAGCATTACTATATTGGCAGAAACAGTTCGAAACTGATCATCTCTGCTGAAGGTCAAGTGTACATAAACACACATGAAAGTAACTGAAAGAGTAAATTATTTCTGACATTTAGATCACAAGTAGTTACATTTTTAAGATGTGTAAAATGATTTTTAATGATAGCACAGATTTTGTTTCCTCTGTAACACGATGATTAATAAATAACAAATAATTTCAGTTTGTTGTTATATGGCAACAGTTACTGAATAAATCGAAATTTATATTTTCAACCTGTTACATGGTATTTTGTGTGCCAGACCCTAACCCCAGATATTTTTTTCACTTTAATTGGTTCCCTAAAAAGGGTCATGCAATACAGGGTTAATTTCTGTCATAGAAATAATTAAAAATATTTCGTATCTTGACTAAGAATATTATGAAAAGGATAGTTGCTACTCACCATATAGTGGAAATGCAGAGTTGCAGACATGCACTACAAAAAGGCTATCAGAAAATGAGTTTTCAACCAACAAGGGCTTCATTGGAGATGTAAAACACACACACACACATGACCGCAGTCTCTGGTGTGTGTGTGTGTGTGTGTGTGTGTGTGTGTGTGTGTGTGTGTGTGTGTGTGTGTGTGTGTGTGTGTGCATTCTATCTCTGATGAAGGCCTTGTTGCTCATGTTTGCGACTTAGCATCTCCGCTATATAGTGAGTAGCAAATAACCTTTTTGTAATAGCGTTACACTCAAAACCGGATTTTCCATGATTGAATATCTTGACTAAGAGCACAAAAGTTTCAGGTACTACGAGACTTTATAAACAAATGAAATAAATAATATAAGATATCAACTTACGAGATACTGAGCTCATCTGCTTTCAGAAATGCTGGAGGCATTGTATTCGCAACAGCATAATTATAAAGAGCAAGCCTTTCAGAACTGCTAAAGTCAGACATTAGCCTCTCTGCTGTCTGTGGCACATTTCTCGCCTCAAGTGTTGAATTATCTGAAAAAAATACCATTTCATCACATTTACAACAAATCTATTTGCCAACTGCATCACTGTGACTAAGTTCATCACAACAACTTCATTACAACAATATTATATTTGTGCTCATCATGAAATACAAAATAATGATGAAGGACACATTATCTTTGCTTTCAGCCTTGTACAATAACAGTCTAATGGGATATCTATCTTTTTTCATCATTTTAAATCATGTTGTTTTGAGAACAAAATGAAGATAGTTCATCCCATCCTCCATCGAATATTTCATACAACATGAATTATATCAAAATCAGTTGCTGCTCGTGACACAGAGGAAGCAATCAGTGGCAGACAATAACATTAAAAGTAGGCTACGCTAATGCGCAAAATCAGATTTACACACACACACACATACACAGCATCTGTTGCTTTCAGGCACTGAACCTGAGGCCTGACTTATCACATGTATCTCTATTTTATAACATACTTACATTAATTTACTTTCTCTCAGGCCTCAGAGCCCAAAGACGACAGAGGTAGTGTGTATGAGTTGTGCATGTAAAACCTGAAGAAGGACTTCGTCCATTAGCTTAGCCTAGTTTTAAATGTGCCTATCTGCTGCTCAACATTTCCTTTACGTGGAAAGCAGTAATCTAGCCTAATCTGCGTTGTTGTTATTCCAGTCAGGATTTTCAATTGTTTAAATACTTCATACAATTTGACAGACTAAATATGTCTGCCTGTTTGAACTACACAACAAATCAAGATTGATAACTCAGCTATGCCAATTTGCTTCTAAATTTACATCTATACTCTGCAAACCACTGTGGAATGCATAGCAAAGGGTACTTTTATTGCACCATTTATTATTAGTTTTTTCCTTTCTATTTATATACAGAGCATGGAAAGAATGCTTACTTGAAGGCCTTTGTATGTACTGTAATAAACCTATTCTCTTTGTGATCACTATGGTAGTGATACTTAGAGCTTCTTGTATATTCCTAGATTCATCACTTAAAGCTGCTTCTAGAAATTTTCCAAGTAGGCTTTTATGGGACAGTTTGCATCTGTCTTCAAGACTCCGCCACTTCACTTTGCTTAGACTCTCTGCGACACACTCCCAAATGTCAAACAAACCAGTCACAATAAGTGCTGCCCTTCTTTGTATAAGTTCAATATCCCCCGTTAGTACTATTTGGAACGCATCGTACATACTTGAGCAATACTCTAGGATAGGTGGTATGAATGTCTGGCATACAATCACCTTTGTAGACCGATTTCATTTCCCTGGTATTCTACCACCTGCTTTACCTATGGGATCATTCAATTTCATATCTCTACAGATTGTTACTCCCAGGGATTTGTACAAGTTGATTGATTCCAACTGTGACTCACTGATATTGTATCATACAATAATGAGTGTTTTTTTTATTTATTTATTTTTTTTTTATTTTGTAAGGTGCACAAAAATATGTTTCTGTACATTTCAAGCAAGTACGCAATCTTCGCATGAAATCTTATCGAGATCTGACTGAATATTTGGGCTCCTTCTTTTAGATAGCATTTCAATAGAGACAACTGCATCACCTGTGGAAAGTCTAAGATCACCTGCAAGGTCATCAATATACAATGTGAACAGTAAGGGTACCAACTTGCTTCCTTGGGGAACACCTGAAGTTACTTCTACATCTGTTGATGATTCTACAGGCAAGATAATGTGCTGTCTCATCTCCACCAAGAAATTCTCAATTCAGCGACAAATCTCAATCAATACGCCATATGATCATACTTTCGATAATAAATGTATGTTTGGTACTGACTCAAATGCCTTTCAGAAGTCAAGAAATACTGCATCTATAAGACTGTCCTGATCCGTGACTTTCAGGATGTTATGTGAGAAAAGTGTGAGTTGAGTTTCACACGAATGATGTTTTCGGAATCTGTGCAGGTTGACATGGTGGAAGTCATTCTGTTTGAGGCATCTCATTACATTTTAGCCCCAAAAATGTTATAATATTCAACAACAAATACATTACAAGTATATTGGATGGTAGTTTTGTGGATCACTTCTGATGCCCTTCTTGCATATGGGTGTGACCTGTGCTTTCTTCTAACTACTGGGCACAGTTTTCTGTTGGAAGGATTTTCAGTACATTTTATTTAAAACAGGGGCTAACACAGCCACAAATTCAATATAGAATCTGATATGGATTCCATCAGGCAGCTCTGGAACTTTGTTCAGTTTTAAAGATTCCTGATATTTTTCAATGCAACTTACACTAATATCTTTTTCACTCATCTTTGCAGTTAGTTATTATCATGTTACACAGATCATTTGCATGATACATCATAATGATGTGGAAAGAGTTATTTTACATTCAAATTACACGTTCACTTGTAAGTGTGGCTAAATGCTGATAATTTAAAAGGTGGTGTCTTTTTTTCTTTTTTTAGAGAAGTTAGTAATTCCTACCCACCACCTTCTATACATTATAACTACAGAAATTCTTCAACAGAACGGAAAGAGTTGTCCAGCGGTAACTTTTTCAGTTTGTTATCAAATTTTACTTTGCTAACTATCGGACACTTTATATCACTGGGTAAGTTATCAAAAATGTTGGTTGCAGTATTGTGCACCCCTTTCTGCACCAAGACAAACCTTAATATGGAGTATTGAATGTCATTTTACATTCTGGTACTGTAATTATGTACATCACTGTTCCTTTTGAGCTACAGTGGATTATTTACAACAAACTTCATGGGAAATAAATATTCTGTGAAACAGTTGTCAGAATGGCCAGCTCCCTAAATAGATGTCTACAAGATGATCATCGGTGAACACTGCATACTGTTCTTACAATATGTTTTTGAGCAATGACGATTTCTTTCTTAAACATGAGTTATTACAGAATTACAGAACATTAGTCCATAAGTCACTCAATGAAACTATGCAAAATACGTCAACTTAGTGATTCGTCTCTCCCAAAGATTTGCAATGATTCTAAGTTATTTTATGCATTTCAAAATCATATTTTTCCAGTTTAAATTCTCGTCATTATGGATAGCTAAAGTTTTTGAAATTTCTATGTTAGTTGTTATTTCTACACTACATATCATACATATACATTTTTTTTATAGAACCTCTAAATGTGCAGAACTGAATACGTTGTGTCTTTCTGAAATTTACAGTAAGACCCTTTACAGAAAACCAGTCAACAATAGCTTTAAGACACTATTTACTATTTCTTCTGTTGCAGTATGCATGCTAAGGTTGGTTAGAACAGTAGTGTTATCTGCAAAAAACACTAAATCTGCTTGTTGTATACTGGACAAAATATCGTTTACACATACGAGGAACAACAGCGAATCTAAAACAGCCTTGGGGAATCCCATGTGTGTTTTCTCCTCAGTCAAAAGAATCTTCCCTGATTACATTGGTTGAATTAGTAAGTACAACTTTCTGCATTCTTTTGGTTAGATATGACGTTATCCATTGGTTGGCTGTACCACCAATTGCATAAAACTTCAGTTTGTCTAGATGAAAACTGTAATTCACAAAATCAAATACCTTTGATATGTTCCAAAATATACTAAACGGTATTATTTTGTTATTTAATGCTGGTAAATTTGATGAGTGAATGTGCAAGTAGCAGGGCTGATGATAAAATATCAATATATCGATATTTTTTCCAAAAGATATCAATATATATCGGCAATATTTTTGTCACTTATATACCGATATCGAAATGGCAATATCGAGTGCCAATATTTTAATTTTATATCATATTTTTTCACAATTTTCAATACATATTTGAAGTTTTTTTTTTTAATTGTAGTAGAACATAATTTTACTTTCACTGTGTGAAGGATTCTTACTACCTTTTCAGCTTTCATCATGTCCAGTCTTTCCCTCTGACTGTCTGAAGCAAGTACATATGGCCCAAAGAAGAAGTCCAATTGCACTGAGGGGCAGCAGTGAGAGTGGAATAACAAGGTATCTCATATGAAGAAATAGCACACCAAGTGTGTTAAAAAACAATTTTTAATGCAATTAGTGTGCTATTTCTTCACATCAGCACTCTTCACAAATGCTTGCTGAAACTGATGAACAAAAATCTAAATGACAAGATTGGACTTTGCAGGGGAAAGAGACGTTTGAGAGGAAATGCTGATGTAATCGGCGCTTGGTGCTACCAACAGAAACTGCAATGTTTAACTTCACCACACTATTTTGACCCAACTGCTAGTTCGTTGGTGTTTGCAGAAATGAAAAAAAAAGGGATGTCAGCAAGAAGAGTTCCAGACAAATCACATGTGAGACGAAACCAAACGATGGACTCATCAAACACCTTCTATTGTGCCACTTACCTGTAAACGATAATGATCGTATGGCATTGTTGGCCGGGAGGCCCCATGCGGGGAAGTTCGGCCGCTGTATTGCAAGCTCTTTTTAGTTGAAGCCACTTCGGCAACTTGCGCGCCACTGATGATGAAATGATGATGAACAACACACACCACCCAGTCATCATGAGGTAGAGAAAATCCCTGACCCCGCCGGGAATCGAACCCGGGACCCTGCGCGCAGGAAGCGAGAACGCTACCGCCAGACCACGGGCTGTGGGCTCACTTACCTGTAGTTACCATTGTTAGTAAAGTGGTTATCACCAAGCATGAAAACGTGAACGTGCATTTTTTTTCCTTTCAATTGTTGCACTACAGGGGATAAGCAAGCTGCTACATCGTTTATGCACAGAATATCTAATAATAAATCAATACTTAAATATACAGCTCTAAAACTGGCAGTGTATTTACAAAGTGCACCCGATATTTTTGCCGTTGATATATCAATAATCAACGTACCAAAGGCCGAGACATTTTCTTAATTATTGATATATCGGATTCCGGATATTTTTAAAAATATCAACAGTCCTAGTAAGTGGCATTCTCAATTGAGCAATTCTTCTGAAATTCAAATTATGATTCACTGAGGATATTATTATTGCTCAGGTGGGATGCTATTCTAGAATACATCTCCTTAAAAATTTTGGAAAAAGGCGTCAGTACTGGAACAGGTCAGTAGTTATTGACATCACTATCACCTTTCTTATAGAGGGGTTTTACAATGACATATGAGACATAATCAAAAAGTAATGAGATTTTTTTAATTTTACAAGTTTTACAAATCTGATTTTCAACATTTTTTTTTAATATGGTTGGTACACAAGGTCCTGATGTATGTTTGCATTTTCAGTTGTAATGAATATTTAGTTTATGGTTGACAGTCGGGAAGGTTATAGTTTTCATGTTTTCAAGTGCTTGGCGGATTTTTACTTACAAAAAATATGCATCGAAGAATTTGCATTAAATTTTGCTTGAAAAATCGAATAAAGTGCAGCATGATATTCGAAATATTGACTGTGGCTTTTGGCGAATCTATTATGAGCAAGACAAGAGTTTATTAGTGGTATAAATGTTTCTCAGAGGGTCAAGAAGGCGTTGAAGACAATGACTCATCTGGATGGACTTGCTCATCAATTACTGATGACAATGTGGAAAAAATAAAAGAAATGGTTCTAGAAAACTGCCGAATCACCGCAAGACGGGTTGCTGATGATGTCAGCATATCCTTTGGCTTAAGCCAAGCAATTTTTTCAGATGTTTTGAACATGAAACAGATGGTAACAAAGCTTGTTCCAAAATTGTTGAATTTCAACCAAGAATGTCATGTACACATTGCTCAGTACGACATTGAAACCAAGGCTCAATCGCCCAAATGTAAACTGCCTGGGAAAAAAAAAAAAAAAAAAAATCAACAAGTTCAGACACATGGGAAGTTGTTCTCACTATTTTTTTTTTTAAATTACAATGGGGTATTGCATCATGTGTTCCTGCCTTGTGGTCATATGGTGAATAAGGAATACTGCCTGAAACTTGTGTGCTGTTTGTGTGACCAGGACTGTGGCAAAAGCGCTCGTGGAAATTGCATCATGATAATGCTCCCACTTACACCTCAATGCTTGTTCGTGATTTTTTGGCAAACAAACAAATAATTTTTTTGCTTAGCCACCGTATTTCCTGGGTCATGGACCCCTGAAACTTCTTTCTACTCTCAAAGCTGAAGACAACTATGAAAGAACGTCATTTTGCCACCACTGCTGAGATGATAACAGAATCGCTGAAGGAGCTGAAACCCACAAAGGAAAGTTAGTTCCAGAAGTGTCTCCAAGATTGGAAAAAAGTGCTGGTACAAGTTATTATATCTGAGGGGGATTACTTGACGGGGATGTAGTTGATTTCCATTATCTTTTGATCATACCCAATGTTTCAATCTCTCTGGAAAAATGCCATGAGTTAGTGATGCATTACATATTTAATGTAGGGTTTATTATACTTGTATGAATCTTTAGCACTCTGCTTGAAACACAATTATATCCAGATGAGTTTTTGTTTTTTAGAGAATAAATAATTTTCTTAATTTCAGAAGGTGAAGTTGGTGAAACATAGAGAATAAATAATTTTCTTAATTTCAGAAGGTGAAGTTGGTGAAACATTCACGTGACTGAACCTTAAGAGAGTTGTTTTTTCAGTGAACTGCTGCAATTCTTTTCTTGAATAGTTTGTCCTTATATTTTCAACTACATTTAAGAAATTATTGTTAAACATATCTGATATATGTAACTGATCATTTGTAGCCCTTCCATTTTATTCAACAGTGATGTAATCCTGTTCTGTGGCCTGTTATCACGCCTCTCATTTCACTACATTCTGTATAGCCTGTTGTTGGAAATACTGATTTCTGACATTAGGTCAATGTTCCTTTATTTTTTAAATAACTTTTCTCAGTAAATTTGAGTGGTTTTTGTAGTGTGTGACTATTGCAGGATCACACAGTTTCTTTCCTTTTCCTTTTTTTCTTTTGTTATATGGCTATTTAATGTCCTTTCTGATAAGTTCTTTCGGAAAGCTAATTTCAAATAATTATTAAAATTTGTCTTGTAATAGATTAAATTTTATGTTAATATTTGTGGTATGTGTGTTAAATGAAGTGGTATGTGCGTTAAATTGGGGCAACACTCCTAGGTTTCCCATTCTAAAGGAACATTTGAAAATGGAAGCAAGCATTTCTGCTTTTGTTTTCCTACCCCTAATTTCAGTTCCTGTCTTATCCATGAGCTCCTGGACACTAATTTTTGTACCACACACAGCTTTGACATACAACGAACACTTCTTTGCCTTTTGTGATATGACAATATTCAGCTGCAGCAGATGTTGAAGGGTTCTTGCATTGCCTTCTTGACAGCCAAACACGTTTTATTCAGCACTTCTCTACCTATAGCCCTATGCTTTGTTTTAAAACTACTAAACTATAGTCTCTATTTCCTTGGCTGTTTGTTTATAGTGACTGCATTGTATGGAGGATCACTCCTACCATGAATTGTTCTACTCGCTACGTATCTATCAAGTGCATGGTCAATTGTTCTTTTAAAGCTATAGATCATCTACATGCTCCTGATCTGAGGAAAAGTTTCAAATTCCTCACTAAGATATGACACTACTCTTCATTACCTAGTTTACGGAGCATATAAAATCTTTCTACTCATTTTATTTTCATTTTTACTTTAGTAATCACTGTTGCTACAACTGTCTTATTGTCACTGATACCAGCTCTAACATGGAGATTCTCTTAAATATCATGTTTATTTGCTGCCATTTGATTCCATATATCATCATCATATATGGTGATCCAGTCTATCTATTCTAGGCAGTTTTCAGAGAAGCTGTTCAGTAATGTTTTGCGAGATGTGAACGTGTTAAGGGGATAGCCCCAAAAACTGCTTGTTTTTGGCTTGAAATATTTTCTGGGATGTCTACTTTATTGTAGTATTCATCCTGACTTCCTAAGAAACTCCATTACTGAGTTACAAAGTGATTTGTGAAAGTGTCTCTGAAATCACTCACATTCTAAACTGAATTCTCTATCAGTGTACAGAGCCAATTTGTGACATCTTCAAAAATGTATTATTTTCAGTGCATGCTTTTGTCTTAATTTTGTGAATGAGGATATGAACCGGCCGGAGTGGCCGAGCGGTTCTAGGTGCTACAGTCTGTAACCACGCGACCGCTACGGTCGCAGGTTCGAATCCTGCCTCGGGCATGGATGTGTGTGATGTCCTTAGGTTAGTTAGGTTTAAGTAGTTCTAAGTTCTAGGGGACTGCTGATGACCTCAGAAGTTAAGTCCCATAGTGCTCAGAGCCATTTGAACACTTTTTTTTAAGGATATGACATTCATTTCAACACATCAGAATTTTGTTGGACCTTAATATTTTTCAATTATCCTATGTTTTCTGATAGAAAATATATTGTAAATGACTTATAAAAAATTATTTTGTTACAGGTCCAATAGAAGGACTTCGGGAATTCCTGCCGACACCAATGTTCCAACTGCTAGGGGTCATTCCATCTGGTGCAGCAGTTGCAGGAAGCATCCAATGTGGTCACGAAAATATTTGTTAAAGACAAAAGTGTAGCATCTACAACAATATCATCATCAGACTTTTATTTTACTTGAAAAAAATCACTAAAATCACATATTTTTCATGCATTCAAATTGGGCTACGCCCTTAAATGTACTGTAATGTAAAATTTTGCACTTCACAAAACCCAGAAAAGTAGTATCGTGTGACTACAATAGCAGTGAGCCACAACTGAAATCTGTCAGCTCATACACACAACACATTTGCATCTCAGAGCGAGGTCACTGCATGTAACATGAAAAGGGGCAGGAGAAGACCTTTCATTTTGCAACAGTTGGCAGTGTGCAGGTCTTCTTGGCTGCTACATCCAGCCAATAATTATTGTAAGTAAATGAATGTCTCTTGAATGAACTTAATTGCCTTCCCTGTTCACTAAATGCACTGGGTGGCTTGCAGTTCAGACTTCAGCCCAGTTGGAATTTTATAGACTGAATATGTCTCATCTACTCCAGCGTCCTCAAAATACAGTTTGTCTGTAAAATGAAGTGGGAGCAGCACTTGCAGTGGGAGAAGTGGCCTTTCCAGGAGAACATTACAACTGACATACAGGATCACTAAGGATGTGTTTCTCACATTAGTTACAAACAATGGAAACTCCAGGAAGGAATAATGACAATATTATGAGAAGGATAGTTGTTACTCACCATAAACGAGGGCTGTTCAATAAAGAATTATCATAATTTTTTTATGGTTATAATTTCTCATGCTAAAATTTAATCTTATAATAGTCTGTTAGCTTAATGTGCAACAAACACGCCGCAGTAGTTTCATTGTCGGGACTCCTGGTTCTCACCTGTGAGAGGCAGGCAAGGTCACACATGTTCAGTATCACCTACCACTGCAATGGAGGTAACACACGAGGAACAATATGACACTTTGAAATTCTCCTTTCGTCTCAACAAATCTTAGCTGAGGCCTATACAATGTTCCAGGAGGCCTACAGAGAGTCTGTTCTTCCCCACAGCACAGTTCGAAGGTGGTTTAAAATGTTTAAAGAGGGGAGACAATCAATTCCAAAGGAAGGTGGACCCGGTGCTCCAGTTACTGCTCTTATGGAAGAAAACATCAATACTGCTGCTGTCATTGTGAGAGAGGATCAACGAATTACCTTAAGATCACTTTCTGAAATACTGAACATTTCATTGAGTGCCACCCACATGTTGGTGACAGAAAAAATTACACAATATGTGCACAGTGGGTTCTAAGACTGTTGATTCCCAAACAAAAGGGCATTCGAGTGCAGGTCTGCATGGAGTTAAAGTTCATGTTAGAGGAAGATCCGGAGTTTGTTTCAAATTTAATCACTGCTGATGAAACTTGGCTAAATCATTTTGACCCTAAGAGCAAATAGCAAAGCTCAGGGTGGAAATCTCCTTCATCACCGACCGCAAAAAAGGAAAAGTGGTTGCTTCCGCTGGGAAAGTTATGGTCATCTCATTCTTTGATATTCATGGAATGGTTTATCAGCATGTTGTACCTGCACACACACCAGTAACTGGACAATACTACAGGGATGTCCTCCCTGCCTGCCAATAAGGTACTGGTTTTTAGTGCACCACCTGATTATGAAGTGCTGAAATTCCACGAGTTTTTCTTCATAATTTTTCGACAGCTCCATCGCAACTGAAGTTCACCTTTGAAGTGAAAAGCCCCAATGCTTCATAAAAGGACCAATCCAGTTGTGGCTAGGCTTAAAATTTTTGATTTTTCCACTCAAGCAATTTTATATGCCCTAATTTATAAATTTTCAGCGTTCACAGGCAGGCATTTCTGATGCTGTTCTGGACAAACTCATTTAAAATTACTTCAAGAACATGATATTAGCCACATTTTGGTCCACTAAAGGAGTTTCTGCTACTGGAACACTCAAATAATTTGTCTCTTTACAGTCGCCATTGTCTGACATTGTTCTCATCTATTTTGTATTGCAGACCTGCAGCATATCCTGAATCGTTATGCATTGTTGTTATTTAAGTAAAGAAATTTATTATTGTTGCTACTAATATTTGAAAGGCCACTACACTGGGAGATGAACAATACTGAATTTCTATTTCCTTTGCTGGAGATGATTAAAATTCAATGGTCAAAACTAAAAATAAAAAAAAGGTAAAATTATCTTCTATCGCTTTTTTACTAGCCCAGAGGTTTTGCACCAGTATTTATCTTTGTTCCTGGAAAGCATGCTTGTCTATAGCGAAAGTTAGCTGTGTAATTAATGCATTACCAGAAAATTACTACACTTCTCCCATAATAATTGTGTTATTGTTGAACTGAACAAATCTCTTCCATCCAGGAATTTCTGGCACTTGTTGAATGGGCTGCACTGAGTGGAGCAACTTTCAACACATCCACAGTACGTCTTGCACGGTGGATGCAAATATGTCTGATGGAATGGGAATGATCATGTTAATGTCTAAAACTGTAATCTGCTGTAATGCATTGCTTGACTTGTACTGGAATATCTGAAACACCTATGTGACCTACTTCTTTTGAAGAGAAAGCCAATTTAAGCCTCTGGCCCTCTTCAGATGTTGGGAGAGGTGAGGCTGGAATTCTGCATTTGATATCCCCTTGCTGTGAAATGTATTCCAGCCTCTGGCAGCGGACACAACAAAATTGACTTTGTCAAATACATATTGACAGCATATTTCACTTTTGGCACATTCTTCAGTGTATTAGACAGATAACAGTGTCACCCATTGAGCTTAATAGCTCACTTACAACTGCAAATAGGTACTCATTTAATAAATTGAAAATAACTCCCCTACATAAATACAAGATCAGCGAAGTTAATTTGTCTACTCACCTAAGAGAACTGGACAGAAAATGCTAGGGACACATGGTCTGTCTGTAAACTAAAAAACAAGCAGCACTCATGGGGGGGGGAGGGGGAAGTTGCCTTTCCCAGAAGCACACTACAGCTGCCATACAGTAGAGTAAATCATATGTGTATTCCATGTGCCCATGTAGTGTTAATACACTCTGCGGAACATAAGCACAACTGGGCATGATCTGCACACTGCATCGCCTGTGATTCACAAGATATGCTGCAGAAGTGTCAGTATAAGTTGGTGAAATACCCTGTAGTTGCGGCTGGTGACACAGTGGGGTGTAGAGAGAGGGGCGACGCACTTGCTCGCTCTTCAGTTTGCAGATTTATGAAGAAAGAAAATGCATAACCACAATCTGGTGATCTACTTTCTCTCATACATCTACCATCTGTCACCCCCCTTCTCCAGCACAACCCACTCCAGAACACAACATAATTTATAATACTGTTCACTGCAGTTAGATGTGGTACACACATTTTTTTTTTAAATTTATGTCATTCAACAACAAACATTAATTTTATGCCTTTGAAACATTTTTAATAACCTGAAATTTTTCCATTCCTTTCAGTGCAGAAACTATTAGTCCTAGAGAAAAAGTGAAGAGAACCTTTTTTGCAGGAAATTTAATGTAGTTTAATTTTGTAGTGGGACACACTTTTGCTAAGAGCTGTGATTTTCATGTTATTTATGAAAAATCTAAAACAAGTGACCTTAAAGTGAAGCCGTGCTCATACTCCACTCTACCGTTCAGGATTTTTAGTATGCTGCTCATGGCACTCCCTTCTACCACTGTACACAATTTTGCAACTACTCAAACTTTTTCCCCTAATTTTCCTTCGTTGACTGAGTTAAGTTATTATGTGAGAATATTGCTTAAAAAACTGTTACATACATGGCCAACATGCTCTGAACATAGCAATAAATGTGGCTTTAATTTGAGGTTCGGTATCAGATACCAGAAACAGTACTTAGACAGTAGAATTTTAATATGTAATATCAACAGGTTTTGTAACCAACAACATACAAAAAATACACAATATGTATTAGAAATAGAATGTAACTTTCTAAAACAGACTTCTTTCACAATACCATACAAGTACTCCCAAATTAGCTGCATTTTACTTGTGTATTACTGTGATATACACAAAGCAAGTGATGACCGAAAAATTGTAGCAAACAATTTCAAAAATCAAGAAGTGTCAGGACAGATAAATACTCAATGAAATGTGATGCCTAAATTGGAGTTACTATGCAAGAAAACTGTTCTCATCCCTACAATGCCAAGACAACTTAGGATGCAGAACCTAAATCCTGGAGTATGAGATGGCCATTTATTCTCTTTACATGACTCAGAACCATCTATTGTTACCCACCTGAACCAGTTAGATGCAATTAGCTGACTGAATCTCAAGAGCAGTTTTTGTTCTCTTTTGTGTATTTCAGCACCACTCTGTCCTGCATTTCTCTCCAGTCACTGTATGTCTTGTAAAATATATAACTATGTAGAGGAGATGATTAATTTGTGTCTTATGAATAATAGTCACAAGGTTATTGGCAATTAGACATATATTTTCACTACCGTTACCCATACCACTCGACCCCAGTACGTTGAATCATTTCACCCAGTCTGAAAGTCAAAATTCCATTGTCTAATCACTTGCTCCATTTCCACAGAGCTGCTTACAAATGCTTTTCAAATCCATCCTTGCTCCAGTGCATTGTATCAGTAACAATAACTCTTCTTTGCGAATAATTCAGTGTGTCTGTCAGAACTATGTAGACTATTAAATACTATCACATAATTTTTCCTATCACATAATTTTTCCTATCACATAATTTTTCCATCCAAACAGATTACATTCCTTAAAAACAAAAATCAGTTTGATAGAAATTATTGGAATATTTGTGTGTGTGTATATATATATATATACTGTTTTATATCATAAAATCTGTAAAATAGTAATAAACACACTAATAACAGCACCACATTATTTCTACACAATTCCAAAATTAGCTCTTTAGTTAAAATCAAATCTAAATTGAAAATAAAGAAATTAATTAATCACTAATTACAAAGGCACCCTTGCTGGGCTAGGTTTGTAGGAGAAGTCATGTAAATCCATATATATTAATAAAAGATTTTCGTAGCTTCGAACAAAATCATTTCACTCATAATAAACATAAAAAAAACAATTCCTACAACTCATTATAATGGTGACTACTAACAGAAGTTGTTATCTCTTCTGGAAAGAGTAGTGTCACTATCTGTAAGCAATTAGCACAGATTACTTTCCAGGTTTTTTTCTGTTATCTGTCTCTTCTATTTCCTATTTAATCATCACAGAGAATAATATAGTAGGGTTGATTTTTATGATTTTAGTATTCTTTCTAATAATTTGTATGCTCATACTGAAAACCAGTAAAATTGCCACAGAGCATGAAAGGGTTTTCTTCCTGTTATTCTATCTGGGTTTCTTCCTTGACCAGGATTTTGGTAGACTATTCCTATGCTTTTTCTCATATCCTTATGCTTTCTTAGTTTCTTTTCCTCCATCTATTTCCTATCTTGTATCACAACTAGCCTCTCATTGTGAAAGCTGACTGTTTCGCTTCTTTCTGTATGTTTCCATCTGCTACCACTTGGTGAGATTTTGTCTATCCATATTACAAACATATGCAACCCATTGTTCACTTTTGTAGATATAACAATATTTTATTCAATCTCCAGAGAAGGAAAATTGTTTCTAGTGACTGAATAACTGACAACAGAAGCATGAAATATTATAAGGAAACAATCGAATCAGTTGTAAGAGTCTCTTTTTGTTGAGTTTCCAAAGGCTTCATTTACTATTTCAATTTATTTACTGTGTATGGGACAGACACAACCACCTTGTCCTTAATCATGGAGAACTCACATTCTCACTTAATTCTGTGCAATCTCATACTGTCTTTCATTCTCATTTCACTCTTCATCATAAATACTACTGCACACTGGCATGGCCACTGAATCAACATAATCCATGTCACTGTCATGACGAATACAACACAGCTTATTGTATCACAGCAATAGATCTTGCTTTGCAAGTTTTGAGATTTAGAGCATTTTGGGAAACTTACTTCCTCAAGATGGTTCGTTTAGCATTGAGAAACAGTTTTCTCAAATGTCTAATTTTGTTGGCAAACATTTCTTCATCAGTCATCACAATAAATAACAAATGCCTAACACATGCAGTTCCATGTCTTACTGTAGCAGCATCATAATACAACATACAGTTGTGTGATGCACAGTACAATTTTGTTTGTGGGACTGGGATTTCTCAGCATTGTTTCAGCGACAGTATGTCTATATACTATATTCAAACTGGAAATTGAAACATTCCTCACTCCTATTGTGACTACACACATGACATTATTTAATTACTTAGTTTTTCATTTACTCTCTGCAACTGGTGAAAACTGTCTCATGCAGTACATTAACTTACATCTGTATTCGAAAATCAGATATTTGTTTAAAGGATATGAAAAAGGATACCGCAGCTGAAAAGGTTTACTTTTTCTTTCAAGCAACAGAATCCATATGTAATCACACACAATATGCTGAAAAATAAGAGAGTGATTGATAAATTTTAACTCAGTACATAAAAAGGTAAATCAGATTCCTAACTTTTTAACATTTAAGACTATGAACTCAATAATGAGAAATTGTATTATGAGGTTTAACATTATTTCTACAATATATTTACACAAAATAATTTAGTAAACTCAAAGATTACTGAAATATACTACCAGCTTAAATATGTGTCTTTAAAAATCTTTGCAGCAGATTAAAATCTCACTCCTGTGCAGACAGATAACCTGAAGTATGTCATATGAAAGGCACCGAATTTAATAATAATAAATAAAATGTGTCCTTAATCTTAAACACTTATTTTTCTAAAAATGAGGGGTAATGATGAACAAATATGATGTCCTTTAGAACTAATTTAATTAGAATGTATGACACTGAGATGTGTAAGATGTCGCTCAAAAACAGAGACTTGGCAGATGCAGTGAAGGTGAAATGCAGAAGTTGGCATTTAAGGAGCAAAATGAAAAATAAATGAATGGGTGATAACAAATTGACAGTACAGCAAAAGCTGAGATGAAATACTAATTGAACAAAACTTGCAATGTGAATGCAAGCCCCCCCCCCCCCTCCCTCTCTCACACACACACACAGAAAGTGATAGAGAGAGGGAGAGAGAATATTACTTGAAACATACGAAGAGTGGAGACCGCTGAAAATCGAAATCAGTGAACATGTCCTGACAACGACAAGGTCACTGGAGACCAAACACAAAATTGGACTGTAATGGGAATTCACCCTGCCCTTTCAAGAGAATGATCTAGGGAGTTATGGAAATCACAAAAGCCCTAAACCAGAATAGCCTGATGAGGATTTAAGAAGCTGGTGTCCTGATTTTGAGTCCAGTGCCTTACCATTTACTCACTGGGTGACTCAGAGTAAGGACAGAAGTTTCAGAGACTTTTCTGCTAAGGGCTTGGAGGTGAGGAATCACTGGAATGCCTGCAGTATAGGTGATTTCAGGGAAAAGCAGGTATCCACTGTGACTATGGCCAGAATTGTTCGAGGCAGTGTTCACTATTCAGTCTGTTTCTTGTGGGTGGGACAGGGTGATGTAGTATTTCAGATGAGACTTACTTGAATAAGAGGATATCTTTAACTCCAGCAATGTGGTTAAACTTAGGTGTAGAGAAAAATTTGAGGAACTCTAACTTGGATATGCCAAAGGCAGACTTGCTGAAAGAGCTTATCTGATACCTTTTTTTTCTTGTCAGCTTGGTGTCTGAATAAACTGCTTCCCATACCTTTCAAATCTCTCCCAACACATTTCTATTTTCTCACTGAAAACAGAAACTAGTTTTCTTAAACTTATGAGAATTATTTTGGTTTTCAAAGATTTCTAGGGGCAGTATTGGGTGTTGTACCTCCTGAAGATATGGGCTGGACAATCCTTGAGTTTTTGAATAACTATGTTCATTGTTGTTGTTGTGGTCTTCAGTCCAGAGACTGATTTGATGCAGCTCTCCATCCTACTCTATCCTGTGAAAGCTCCTTCATCTCCAAGTAACTACAGCACCCTACAGCCTTCTAAATCTGCTTAGTTCATCTCCTGGTCGCCCTCTACGATTTTTACCCTCCACACTGCCCTCCAATACTAAATTGGTCATCCCTTGGTGCCTCAGAACATGTCCTACCAACCAATCCCTTCTTCTAGTCAAGTTGTGCAGCAAATTCCTCTTCTCCTCAATTCTCTTCAGTATCTCCTCATTAGTTACATAATCTACGCATTTAATCTTCAGCATTCTTCTTTAGCACCATATTTTGAAAGCCTCCATTCTCTTCTTTTCTAAACTATTTATGGTCCATGTTTCACATCCATACATGGCTACACTCCATACAAATACTCTGAGAAATGACTTCCTGACACTTACATCTATATTTGGTGTTAACAAATTTCTCTTCTTCAGAAACGCTTTCCTTGCCATTGCCAGTCTACATTTTATATCCTCTCTACTTCGACCATCATCAGTTATTTTGCTCCCCAAATAGCAAAACTCCTTTACTACTTTAAGTGTCTCATTTCCTAATCTAATTCCCTCAGCATCACCCAACTTAATTTGACTACATTCCATTATCCTCGTTTTGTTTTTGTTGATGTTCATCTTATATCCTCCTTTCAAGACACTGTCCATTCCGTTCAACTGCTCTTCCAGTTCCTTTGCTGTCTGACAGAATTACAATGTCATCACCAAACCTCAAAGCTTTTATTTCTTCTACCTGGACTTTAATTCCTACTCCACATTTTTCTTTTGTTTCCTTTACTCGTTGCTCAATATACAGACTGAATAACATCAGGGATAGACTACAACCCTGTCTCTCTCCCTTCTCAACCACTGCTTCCCTTTCATGCCCTCGACTCTTATAACTGCCATCTGGTTTCTGTTCAAATTGTAAATAGCCTTTCGATCCCTGTATTTGACCCCTGCAACCTACTGAATTTGAAAGACAGTATTCCAGTTAACATTGTCAAAACCTTTCTCTAAGTTGACAAATGTTAGAAATGTAGGTTTGCCTTTCCTTAACCTATCTTCTAAGTCAAAATGTGGGGTCAGTATTGCTGACTTATTAAGCTGATAGTTCGGTAATTTTCACACCTGTCAACACCTCTTTCTTTGGGACTGGAATTATTATATTCTTCTTGACGTCTAAGGGTATTTCACCTGTCTCATACATCTTGCTCACCAGATGGTAGAGTTTTGTCAGGGCTGGCTCTCCCAAGGCTATCAGTAGATCTAATGGAATGTTGTCTCCTCCCGGGACCTTGTTTTGGCTTGGGTCTTCCAGTGCTCTGTCAAATTCTTCCCACAGTATCATATCTCCCATTTCATCTTCACTTACGTCCTCTTCCATTTCCATAATATTGCCCTCAAGTATATCGCCCTTGTATAGACGTGCTCTATCCTCCCTCCATCTTTCTGCTTTCCCTTCTTTGCTTAGAACTGTTTTTCCATCTGAGCTCTTGATATTCATACACTTGGTTCTCATTTCTGCAAAGGTCTCTTTAATTTTCCTGTAGGCAGTATCTATCTTACCCCTAGTGATATATGCCTCTACATCCTTACATTTGTCCTCTAGCCATCCCTACTTAGCCATTTCGCACTTCTTGTTTATCTAATTTTTGAGACGTTTGTATTCCATTTTGCCAGCTTCATTTACTGCATTTTTACATTTTCTCCTTTCATCGATTAAAATTCAGTATCTCTTCTGTAACACAAAGATTTCTACTAGTGATTGTCTTTTTACCTACTCTATCCTTTGCTACCTTCACTATTTCATCTCTCAAAGCTACCCTTCTTCTTCTACTGTATTTCCTTCCCCTGTTCTTGTCAATCATTCCCTAATGCTCTCTCTGAAACTCTCTACAACCTCTGGTTCTTTCAGTTTATTTAGGTCCCATCAACTAAAATTTGTAGTTTCTTCAGTTTTAATCTACAGTTCATAACCAATAAATTGTGGTCAGAGTCCACATCTACCCCTGGATATCACTTACAATTTAAAACCTGGTTCCTAAACCTCTGTCTTACCATTATAGAATATATCTGAAACCTTCCAGTGTCTCCACGCCTCTTCCACGTATACAACATTCTTCCATTATTCTTAAACCAAGTGTCGACGTGCAAGTCGCCGAAGTGGCATCATATCGAAAGACTTGCACCTGGCGAACGGTATACCCGAAGGGAGGCCCTAGTCACACGACATTTATTATTTAGCTATGATTAAGTTATGTTCTGTGCAAAATTGTAGCAGGCGGCTTCCTCTTTCATTCCTTACCCAATTCCATATTCACCTACTACTTTTCCTTCTCTTCCTTTTCCTACTACCAAATTCCAGTCCCCAATGACTATTAAATTCTCGTCTCCCTTCACTATCTGAATAATTTCTTTTATCTTATCACACAGTTCTTCAATCTCTTTGCCATCTGCAGAGCTAGCTGGCATATAAACTTGTACTATTGTGGTAGGCGTGGTCTTCGTATCTATCTTGGCCAGAATAATGCGTTCACTATGCAGTCTGTAGTAGCTTACCTGCACTCCTATTTTTTATTCATTATTAAACCTACTCCTGCATTACCCCTATTTGATTTTGTATTTATAACCCCGTATTCACCTGACCAGAAGTCTTGTTCCTACTATCACCGAACTTCGCTAATTCCCACTATATCTAACTTATCTAACTTTAACCTATCCATTTCCCTTTTTAAATTTTCTAACCTACCTGCCCGATTAATGGATCTGACATTCCACGTTCCAATCCATAGAATGCCATTTTTCTTTCTCCTGATAACTACATCCTCATGTGTAGTCACCGCTCAGAGATCCGAATGGGGGACTATTTTACCTCCGGAATATTTTACCCAAGAGGATGCCATCATCATACAGTATAGCTGCATTCCCTCAGGAAAAGTTAGGGCCGTAGTTTCCCCTTGCTTTCAGCCATTTACAGTTCCAGCACAGCAAGGCCGTTTTGGTTAATGTTACAAGGCCAGATCAGTCAATCATCCAGACTGTTGCCCCTGCAACTACTGAAAAGACTGCTGCCCCTCCTCAGGAACCACACATTTGTCTAGCTTCGCAACAGATACCCCTCTGTTGTGGTTGCACCTACAGTACAGCTAACTGTGTTGCTGAGGCACACAAGCATCCCCACCTAGGGCAAGGTCCATGGTTCATTGGGGGGGGGGGGGGGGGGGGGGAGTGAGTATATTCATACTAGACATCAAATAAGAGACATATAAATCTACAGTTACTCATACTGCAACTCTCAGGGGAACATTAACTTAGAGGGTTTGTCCCAAGGTGGCAGATCAGAGAAAGCTCGCTGAGTTCCTTGTTGATGAAGGGTACAAGAGAAATAAAACACCTTCTGTGAACTAACAAAGCTGTAAAGAAAACTCTAATAACAAATCAAGCTATGATAGGACCAATAAGCCAGTAGTGGATAAAATTACATACTTTCAAACATACAATAAGTCTCCCAAAGCATGAATACAATGGAATATAACCTAGGTATTCTCTATGACAAGATTTGGTTCAATGAACACACAGGTGCTGACAGGATAAAGAGTGACAATCTTGATTAATAGGAGGAGACTTGATATTCTACGACAGTGAGAAACGAGGTGAAAGATAAAGGACGTATGGCACTGATCATTGGATATAGGCTGCACTGGAGTGGGAATGAGGAAGAAGGAAGCCACTGAATGGCAGTAGTAATGAGCATGGGATTGAAGAAAGCCACTGAATGGCAGTAGTAATGAGCAGAGGGTTGAAGGAAGCCACTGAATGGCTGTCGTAATGAGCACAGGATTGAAAGAGGAGGTGAAGTGACAGGATGATGACGATTAGAGTGAAAATAAAAGGCAAAAGGAAGGCTTTGAAAAGTCTGCAAATGTATGCACCCTAAGTTAGATGTTCTGCAAAAGGACAAGCAGGAATTTGAAGAGGAAATTCAGGGACAACTAACTGAACAGAAAATCACAATAATGAGACATTTAAATGCAGACAGGGTTGCCACAAGTTTCCCCAAGTGAAATTCCTTGATATTTCCCTGATTTCCATACAACTTTCAGAATTTTTCCCTGACAAAATTTAAGATTGATTGATTGATTAATTGAGAGGGTTTATGGGACCAAACAGCAAGGTCATTACCCCCACAATTCCAAAATTACTCACAGAAGAAAAGGGTCTGCTAAAAGTGGATGGAACCAATCAGGGGAGTCAAACTATAAACCAAGGAAGTTAAAACACATACAGTAAACGGCATAAAATGTTAGAGCAAATCTAAAAACTGGAAAAAAGAGTGGTCTTTCCACGGGGGAGTTATCATGGGGTCGCAGACCAAGAAAACATGAAGAGAGGCCCCAATCACAACCACATTGCCTCTGCTTCAGGAGTAAAGCAAAACCTTATATCTGGAAATAACCACTTTCATGGAGAAACTGAGGACCAGTTCAACCATCCATGAATTGTCTGCTAATATTAAAATTAAGAAAGACTATACTTAGCATGAAGGGCCAAAAGAAGGGAACATTCCACCAATATGTGGGATACTGTCAGTCTGGCTCCACAACCATATTGTGGGGGTGGTGCAAGTGCACTACACATGAAGAAACAATGGGTGAGCCTGGTACGACCAATGTGTAGACAGCATGAAGCAGTGGATTCCTTCCAAGAGGAGTGGAAGGAAAAGCACCAAAGCGCAGTGGTCTCCTTGATTGTGCAGAGTTTATTACTGAGAGCAGTGGTGCACACCAGATGTCATACCACTTTTGGGCAAGAGAGAGTTGACATAGATCTGCATATCCACATCTGGACTCATGAAAGGGAATGGAGGGTGAGTATCAGCTTATCTCGCCAAATGGTCAGCCAGTTCATTCCCTGCTACCCATATGACTTGTGACCCAGAGAAAGACAAGTGAGCAGGTGGCACGGTCAAGTTAGGAGAGAAGGTCATGGATACCAGAGGCCAAACGATGGCGAAAGTAGCAGGCTGCTCAATGAATCGATACACATTAAAACACTGTGGAGGGAGGTCTGAGGAGATGTGAAAGCGTATCCCACTTTATCTATGATCTTAGAACCATCAGAGCAGAAGATGGTAGCACCCTGGAGCTTTTGAGAGTGGAAGGAGCCTCTGAACTACAAACCTGACTTCCATAATCTAGCGTGGGGGAAACCTGAGCACAGTTAAGATGGAGAAGAGTAGCATGGTCTGCACACCAAGATGTGTGGTGCCAGGAGATGGAGAGCACTAAACTTCCGCAAGCATGTCATCCTCAGGCGGTGAATATGGGGCAGCCATGTCAGCTTTTCAAATAAAGGCCCAAGAAACAGGACTGTGCTGCAACATCTAGGAGCTGGTTGCCTAAATAAAATTCTGGATCAGGGTGTGCTATGAATTGACGACAAAAATGCAAAACCCGCATTTTGGAGGGGGAAAACTAGAAGCCATGGGAGACGGCCCACACAGAGGTCCGTCAGATGGCGCCGTGGAGCCAGCACTCAGCAAGCGCTACCAAGGGGGAGCTGCGTCGGATGCAAAAATCGTCGACATACAATGCCAGGGCAACCTGAGGGCCAACAGAGATTACAAGCCCATTGATGACTATGAGGAAGAGTGTGACAATACAGAACCCTGTGGGATACCGCTGTCCTGAATATGGGATACCATTCTCCTGAATCCGAGGGGTGCAACGTGAAGTGCCAACTGAACTCGGAAGATCGGGTGGGATAAAAATCTGCAAATAAAAATCTGAAGGGGGCCACAAAAGCCCCAGTTTTGGAAGGTAACTAAAATGCGAAGGTGCCAAGCCATGTCATATGCCTTATGTGGGTCACAGAAGACTGTGACAAGGTGCTGAAGTTAGTAAAACCCTGTCGGATTGCAGTTTCCAATTTGAGTAAATGGTGAGTTGGAGACTATCCTTCCTGGAAGCAACACTGATACGGGTACAAAAGGCCCTGAGATTCGAGTACCCAACAAAATCGGAAGATAACTATCCTCTCAAGCAGTTTACAAAGTGCGTTCATCAAGCTAATTGGGCAGTACCTGTCAAGAGACATTGGGTTCTTCCCAGGCTTAAGGATGGGGATAACTATACTGTCTCACCATTGTGAGGGGAAGGCATCCATGAGCCAAATGTGGTTGAAGACCCTGAGTAGATATTGCCTCTGCGTAACATTCAAGTGTTGGATCATCTGGTTGTGGATGGAATCTGGGCCGGGGGCCTTGTCATGTGAAGAGGTAACAGCCTGCAAGAAGGGGGTCTGTTCAACTCTTGTGTTTTTGCTGCAGAAAAGATGGGAGGATAGGAAGAGGATGCCGATGTTGTCGCAAAGTGTGTCACGAGGTGTTCTGCAAGGACCAATGGATCAGTAGATAGAGCACCTTGGAGGATAAGCCCCTGGGCAGTTGACTATAACTGGTGGCCCAGAAGGCTACAGAGCTTGGACCAAACCTGTGGTGAAGAGCCAAATGTCCCCAGGGAGGAAACACAGCGCTCCCAGCATTCCTTTTTACTCCGCTTGATAAGGTATCAAGACCTAGCATGGAGACGCTTAAAAGTGAGGAAGTTGGTGTGTGAAGGGTGTTGTTTAAATCGCTGCAGTGCCCGTCAGCTGTCCTGGATAGCGACTGCTACATCCTTGGTCCACCACTGTACTGGTCGGTGGTGAGTAGGGATATGGGGACAGTAGTGCCAGCAGCGCGAAGAACAGTGGCAGAGATGCCCTGCATGACTGCATCAATGCAATTACCAACACGGGGTGACCAACGTAGGTGAACCACAAGAGCACGGGAGGAGATTGTGAGACTGATAGCAGTAAATGTGCCATGAGTGGCACTGAAGTGGGTAGGGGAACCGTCACTGAAGAGTGACAAATCAAAGTCTGTAGTAAGTTGGTCAAGTACAAGACCCCTACCTGATGAAGTGGCAGTCATGGGGTTGTGTGCATTGAAGTCTCCAAGACGAGATATGGGGGCAGGAGTTGCTGTATTAAGATAGAGAGTTAAACACAAGAAAGTGGCCTACCTGGAGGGAGGTAGACATTGCAAATGGTAAATGCCAGAGTCGTCTTCATTCTAAACACTATCACTTCCAGGTTGCTATGTAGGGGGATCCAGTCACTAATGAAATACGCGCGAACCAGAGTGCAGGCCCCTCCAGACGCTATCATGGGGCACGCACAGTTCCAAAAGAATGGCCAATAACACAAAATGTTAGACAGTGGTCAACAAGAAAGTGAGTTTCTTGAAGAGCAAGACAGAATGAAGAGTAGGAGGAAACAACGCGTTGTATTTGTGGGAGTTGGCGATAATATCCATTGCAATTCCACTGGATTATCATGTGGTGACAGTTCAGATGAGACATGAAGCAGCTGAGGGGAGGTCTTGTCACTTGATAGGTGGTCGTTACCAACGAGGATATGATGACATCCATAGAAACTGGCTCTGATTCAGGATGAGGTGGAGGGGGCAAAGCCCTCTGGGAAGCCTCATCCTTTGACTTTTGCTGCTTCTTCTTCTCCCTCGGAGGGAAGGAGGAGGCATTATCAGTAATGGAATAGATTGCAGTGATTGGACAGAAAGCAAGTACATCTGGGACCTTCGGAGTGTGGGTCTCTCCTCTGGCTTGAGGGTGCAAGCTTCCTCCCTGAGAAAACTGGAGAAGGCTGTTCCAAGACAGAGGCCCATCCCTAGCAGGAGCCAGAGAAGAGGACATTTTCCCTGCTGAGGAGGAGGAGGAGGAGGAGGAGGAGTTCCTAGAGGGGAAGGAATGAGAGCCGCCAAAGGTGAGGAAAGGGAAGGGTGGCAGGATGGGGGTAAGGAGGAGGGCTGAGGAGAGGAAGTGTAACTGAGGCAAAGGTAAAGGAGAGCTTTACAAGGTGAGCTCTGCCAAATTTCTTTCGAGCCTCAAAGTAGCTGAGACAGTCAAGGGTCTTTATTTCCTGAATACATTTTTCCTTCATGCACACTGGACACTCCAGAACAGTTTACACAGTTAGGTGGTGGGGTGCAAGGGCTCCCCACATGAAGAGGGCAGCTACCAGCCACCACAGATGAGAAAGGAACCGCATCGCGAGGACATGTGGCCAAACTTGAGCAATGGAAGCAATGCGTGGGAGGTGGAATGTACAGTTTCACATCACATCTGTACACCATTACCTTGACATTCTTGAGCAGGGTATCCTCCTCAAATGCCACAATGAAAGCGCAAGTGTCTACACGATGGCCCTTGGGGTCTTTCTGGATATGCCAGACGAAATGAATGTCACGTTGTTCCAGATTAGCCGTAGTTCATCATCGAACTTGAGGAGAAGGTCCCTATGGGAAACTAAATCCTGTGTCATACTCAGTGACTTATGAGGATCGATAGCCACGGGGTTGCCTCCTAAATGGTCGCAGGCACAGAGGAATACTGGCTGAAGTTGTCTTTATAAGCAGAGAGCCAGATATCATCTTATGACTCAACTTCACTGAACTTGTCCTCAGTATATTCCACAAAGAAAAAGGATTTGATGGTGGCAAAAGTCTCCCTGCTGGTCCTCGTACAGACCAGGAATTGTGGAAAGAGTTTTGTCCCAAACCAGTATGTCTGGCCCTCCTCCCAGGATGTATCCAAGGAGGGTAAGGCTGGAAAGGCAGAAACAGGAACTGAGACAGAAATACGTTACGGAAGAGATGTGGCCACAATAGAGCGGCCAGAGAGTTTAACACATTTCATGTGCCAAATGTCCGCCCTGGTACCAACCACTCCAAACAGGGGCTCACCTTGTGGGTACCACCCAGCCACAGCAATGGTCGCCTGCAGGACGGTCGTTGCCGGGAGTTCCGATGCCCCGAAAAGATGGGCAACCACTTCTACGGTTGCACAAGGCATTCACAGTACAGGTACCAGCAGTGTGAGCCCTGTGGTATCAGGGGGCTCAGCCAGATGGCTACATAAAGCACCACCACACGGACTGGCTACCGAGATGGAGACAGAAGGGTTTTGGCAGGGGATGGAGGGGAAGGGGGGAAAAAGGGTGAGGGAGAGGAGGAGGAGGAGGAGGAGGAGGAGGAGGAGGGGAACCCATGCCAAAGACGGTAGGAAGGGAATTCTTCCCCATCTGGCTCAAACAACGGATTTCAAATGTGGAGATGGAAGTCAAACCCCTGAGAGGGACCAAAAAGGAAGAGTAAAAGTAACCAACCAAAACTGCAAGCGAAGCTTAGTCATGAGGATAGTCAGGCTGACATAAAGAAGAATGCCAAGAGAAGGAAAGGTAGGGGCAAAGTAAAAGGAAGAAGGGAAGGGAAGGAAAAGGAAGGGAAAGGGGAAGGAATAGCAGCCCGGAAAAGAATAAAGGCTGCAATAGCTCAGGCACCCGTGCACGCCACACACAAGCGCACGAAAGAGCTGCTGGCCCCCTGGAGTGATAAATTTTAAGATCTCAAGGGTAAGTAAAGACATAAGTTGACAAAAAAAATGTACGGACTTCTGTATTTCTAAACAAGTGAGCAAAAATCTTAGGTACTAACATCAACATCTTTTGCAATGAACTGGTTTTAAATTGAGAAAACAAGCCAAATGGTATACATATATTTTTTTCATTAAGACCACTGATGTTCTTTTATGTCAATAAAACTAAACACATTTGATGACAAAAATACATATTTCATTGAAGTCGCAAGACAGATTTAAAATAGCTCCACTGATTTCAGAAATAACCTCAGAAAAAAATAGGCCTCTTGAAAGAAGTGTATAAGGCACGAGAGAGTTGTGTAAACCAACACTATACGTGACTGCCAATAAAATGTTGGTTCTACTATGTTTGTTATAGTCAGTTATTGTCCACTGTGTTATGTCTATTATTTTACAGGAATTATATGGTTTTTCTTTCGCAAAATATGTGTGTACATAGTGTCCAAACTGCCAGTGACTGCCATAATTTTCTTCATCTTATCATCCATACTTTCTAATATAAACTACTTTCAAAGTGCCAAAATTGCTAGAATAAATAAGATGTCTATAAAATGCCGCACTGTACAATGTTCTTGCTGTAAGACAGTTGCAATTCCTGAAATCCATTGCCAGTGGCCTCTGGCCTGCCAAGGAGCACCACAGTCCTGAGTCCATGGATAAACCATGAAAATCTGCCGCATTACGCCACACACGAACAGACCTGGCCTGCAGGCAGATCAGTGAGACTAGATCCAACAGACAGGGCCTGCACATCAGTGGGAAATGATGGGCTTCAGATTGGCGGGCCTGACCCATTAGGGATACCCATAGACAAGGCCTATGGTTTTGGTCCATAATGGAAGCCCACTGGTGTGACCAGCTATTTAAATGTCACAGATACCATGTTGACGAAATAAGACCGCAAAGATCAATCCCTGCTATAGATAACTTGTGTGAATACTCTGAAAATCAATACTAATGAGGATAGGTAGCAACTCACTGTAAAGATGATCACTGAGCTGCAGACAGGCACATAGAAATGACAATGACACTCTCACAACTAAATTTTTGGCCATAGCCTTTGTCAGAAAATGAGAACACACAAACACTTTCACACAATCATTCAGAAACAACTCACGCACACATGACAGGTGTCTCCAGCTGCTGCATCAACAGTATCTGAGAATCAGATCCAAACAAACTACTCCTCTCGTCAGCAGTTGCTAGGCTAGCATCAAGAAATGGCGGTATCACTGAATGCAAGTTGAGGGGAGTGGTAGAAAGGGAAGAAGCAGTAAGAATGAAGCGGTAGGGAAGCAGCTCATGAGCTCATGTACCCAGCTGCGCCCAGCCAGTGACAATGAATAACATCTCAGCAAACAAATCATTTCATCTGCTGAGAGAAAAATGATATTTTTCCAGTTTTTTTTTAATTTCCTTGATATTTTCCTGATGTGTTTGAAATTCCCTGATTTCCAGAACTTGTGGCAATCCTGTGCAGACACAAGCAAGGAAAGAGAAAGGTGTGAGGATGCAGATGTCAAGTTGATACCTTCTGAAGTCCTACATGGTGATCACAGTCAGAGAGGAGGACACCAAAGTGAGCAAAAAGGTCCTCTAGAGAAAGGGTAAGACTAAGAAGAGAGGCATAATAATGGAAAATGTCAGGAGGCATAATAATGGGAAATGTTGGCACGATCAACACAGAAGAAAAGAAATGAGAATTTATAGGAAATCAAGGAGATGCAGAAAAAATATTTCTGAAGAGTTATTAAAACCCAATGGAAATATAAAAGAGGAAAATGAGGAGCCTGGGGGTGTAAGAATGTCAAGATGGACCTATTGTGGACAAAAGCAGACAAAGCGATAAAGGGCACAAAAGGAAGAAAAGTGTCTGGACTGTGTTGTATAAGAGTGGAGATTATGAGAGCAGCTGGCACTATTGGAGTGATGTGGCTCTATCAAGTGATAAGAACATCAATGAAAGAGAAGAGGGCACCTGAAGACTGAGAAAGGGGAATCTTGATGTCTATTTTTAAGAAGGACTGCAGGAAACTGTGTCACAATTATAGAGCAGTTGCTTTCATGTGTGATGCTGCCCAGGTATTTGAGAAGATCCTGGAAAAGATAGTATGGTAGATAGTAGGAGTAGGAGTAGGAGGAAGAGGAACAATATTGGTTGACAGAGGAGCTTAATTTCTAGTTTTATTTATTTATTTCGTATGGCTTTAAATAGAGCATCAGATTACATCTGGTACATTTTGAGATAAAAGATATATGTATAGTACATACTTATTATAAGATAAAATACTGATAACGACTAGCCTCCATGTGGTGCATCCCAGAAAATGTGACTTGTGAAGGCTAAATAGTCTACAATACCAGCTGCTGGACCTAAATGGGATTTCCCAGGTTTCTAGAAAAACAGCATAATGAACACTAAAGCAAATGCTAAAACAAACGACTCTTATCAGAATGTTAATTTCTAGCATAAGGCAGCTTCAAGAGAGAGAATACAAATATGGCAAGGATTTAATAATGATGTTCCTGGACACTGTGAAAGTGTATGGTAGTGTGAAAAGAAGTTAAATCTAGGAAAACCTTCAGAAAAATAGAAATAGAAGGCTGACCATGAGAAAAGTAAAGGAAATACGAGGGTTGGCACTTTAATACTGGCAACTATTTATTTACAGCTCATACAAAATAGATACACGTTTCAAAGTTTTACCCATTGCCACGATGTTGAAGTCGTAAGATACCCTTAGCAGTGCTAGTTGTGTTGACAGTTCGAGCGGCACGATCTATTGCCCAACGAATTTGTAGCAGTTCTGAAGCGGAAGCCATGAAGTGTTTCCTTCAGTTTAGAAATCGAGTTGAACTCACGAGGGCTTAAGTCAGGGGAGTGCAGTAGATGGTATAGCACTTAGGAGCCCCACCAGTCAAACAAATCAGTAACAGTTTGCATCCACACACTGTCCTGTAAAATGATGTTCAGATCCTGCTGAAAGTGTCACCACTTCTTTCTTTATGCTGTTCATTTTTGGAACACAACCTACAATCAGCTTAGAGACAGAAGTGATGACACTTTCTGCAGGACCTGACCATCATTTTGCAGGACAATGCTCAAGTATGTACAGGACAAGCTGTCACTGATTTGTTTGACTCATGGGGCTGCTAAGTGCTATACAACCTATTGTACTCACCTGACTTAAGCAGGATACTGAGATAGGCTCATGAAATGACAATGGGAGCAAGATACCTACAGAAAGGCCCAGAGGCAGATGGATTGTTGGAGTGAAGGATTGTGTGAATACAAGACTAGAAGACTAACACAGAGTTGGGAGAGAAAAACAGTGGGAGGACGGAGAAAGCTGGAGAGGTCTATGTACCAAATTGACCAAACCAAGGGCTGAAAACTGGAGAAGCTCACGAAGTACTGTAAACTACAGGAACATCAAACTATTACTATGTATGAATGGTCCAAGAAAGGAAACCTTACAGACAATTTATTAGTCATGTTATACACACTGCAGCAAGACAACCAAAACTTAAATACTTTTTTGTGGCCCAACATATCCCCCCATTACCAGAGTATGGAATGTGAACAGAGGTCACTTTCTAACATATTCCATTATTAGGAAAGTTCAGGATGGAATAACAACAATATTATGAAAAGGTCAGATTGCTACTCACAACACAGAGGCAGCACTGAGACAGCACACAGGCACAATGAAAAGACCGCTAAACATTTAAGCTTTTGGCCAAAACGCCTCCTTTGGAAACAGTATGCGCACAGCCCCCCACCCCCACCCCCCAGACAGACAGACCCCCCCCCCCCCACACACACACACACACACGCACACACACTGCCAATCTCTCTGGCCGGCTACTGTGGCCCAATTGCGGACTGCAAATGCACCTCACTGAGCAGCAATGTGTGTTAGGTGGTGGTGGTGGTGGTGCTAAGGAGGCAGTGTGGGATTGGGAGGGGGAAGGATATGATGGTAGGGGTGGGGGAAGGTGTTGTGCTGCCTCTGATAGTAAGCAGGGAACATGATGGAGTCAGGATAGGGCTGCTATGGGAGCAGAAAAAGAAGAAGGTACAGGAGAGAAATAGAGCTGGGGAAAAGCCTAGTGGTTGCACTCACATAACAGGAGGTGTCCCACCTGCGCAATTATGAAAAGCACGTAGTGGTAAGAAGGATCCAGATCGCACAGACTATGAAGCAGTCACTGAAGTAGAGCACATTGTGTTGGGCAGCATGATCAGCAACTGGGTGGTCCGTTTGTCTCTTGGTCACAGTTTGGTGACGGTCATTCATGTGGGCACACAGTTTGTTAATTGTCATCCCCACATAGAAAGCAGTGCAGTAGTTGCGGTTTTGTTTGTAAATCACATGGCTGCTTTTGCAGATAGCTCTGGTTTTCGTGTCTGTGACAGGACTTGAGTAGTGGATGGTGGGAAGGTGTATGGGACAGTTCCTGCATCTAGGTCTATTACAGTGATGTTACTATAAAGCAAGGGTTTGGGAGCAGGGGTAGAGTCAGGACGAAAAAGAATACCACACAGGTTTGGTGGATGGAAGAATACCACTGTGGGAGGGATGGGGAGGATAGTACATAGCATATTCCTCATGTCAGAGCAAGATGAGATGTAGTCAAAATCCTGTCAATTGCTCCAGTCCTAGATGGCACTGAGTGACGACTGTGCGAGGTGGTAGCTGACTGGAGAGGCTGGACGGAGGAGATCAGTTTCTGAATGAGCTCAGGAAGGTAATTTCGGCCTGTGAAGGCCTCAGTGAGACCCTTGGTACATTTGAAGAGGGACTGCTTGCCAATACGGATGCGATGAACATAGGTGGCTATACTGTATGGAAGGGACTTCTTGCTATGGAATAGCTGGCAGCTGTGAAACTGATATATTGTTGGTGGTTGGTAGGGCTGGTCTGAATACAGGTACTGATGTAGCCATCCTTGACGTGGAGGTCAACAGTACGGAATGTGACTTATTTGGTTGAGGAGGACCAGGTGAAGCAAATGGAGGAAAAGGTGTTGAGGTTGTGGAGGAATGTGTACAGGGTGTTCTCACCCTCTGTTCAACCCATGAAGATGTTGCCATTCAACCTGAACCAGGTGAAGAGTTTGCTATTCTTGGTGTTCAGGAAGAATTCCTCTAGGTGTCCCATGAATAAGTTGGCATAGGATGACGTCATGTTGTCAACGGCCTTGCCGCAGTGGTAACACCGAAGTTAAGCACTGTCAAGCTTAGCTAGTGCTTGGATGGGTGACCTGTCTGGTCTTCCGAGTGATTTTGGCAAGCAGGGTGCATTCAGCCCTCATGACACAAATTGAGGAGCTACTTGATTGAGGAGTAGCAGCTCTGGTCACGAAAACTAACAACGGCTGGGACAGAGGTGTGCTGAGCGCATGCCCTCTATATCCACATCCAGTGACCCCTATCAGCAGAGGATGACACGGCGGTCGGTCAGTACCGTTGGGTCTTCCAGGGCCCGTTCGGACAAAGTTTCAGGAGGGTGCCTTGTAAGTGCCCACCGCTGTACCCCAGATTCGTTTGTAGGTGATGCCTTCAAAGGAGAAGTAACTGTATGGGAGGATATAGCTGGTCATGGTGACCAGGAAAGAGGTCATAGGATCGGGAGTCAGTCGGGCATGGGGAAAAGTGTTGTTCAATACCAGCAATTCCCTGGGTTAATATCCAAGTCTTGCCACTATTGAACAATACGTAGAGGGAGGTGGCATCAACAGTTAAGAGCTTGGTGCTGGCTGCTAAAGGAACAGGTATTGTGGAGAGTTGGTGGTAGAAATGGTTGGTGTCTTTTATATAGGATAGATTACAGGTAATAGGCTGAAGGTGCTGATCAATGAGAGCAGAGATTCTCTCAGTGAGGGCACAGAAATTGGTCACAATGGGGTGTCCAGGGTGGCTGAGTTTATGGATGAATCTGACAGCCAGTAGGGTCCCTCCACCAGGTAATCCCTGCAGTTCATAACTTCAGTGATGGAGCCTTAGGGGGCAGTTAGGATTACAGGTTGGCATAATTTTTTAGGTGGTGGACTGCAGTTCTTTCTGCAGATGTAAGGCTGGTTCCCATGTTGAGAGATTTCAGGAATGATGATGAGACCAGATTCAAGGTTAGCAAATTCTAGAAAGTTAACTGAGGAAGGTTTGGGGGCAATGGGGATGGATCATGTTTGTGCAGAGGAGTGAACTGAATCAGGATTCAATACTGATTTTGGATTGGGTCCAATTGGTTGGGTTAGCGGGAAAAAATTGTTTCAATTGTAAGGACAGGGAGAAGAAAAGAAGAGCTTTTAAAAAGTCCATTGTGATTGAATATGGGAGTGGGGTGAAAGGTAAGGGCTTCGGAAAACACTGATACTTCTGTGGGACAGAGGCTTTTGGAAGTCAGATTCATGACTGTAGATTGGGTCTTTTTAGGTTCTAGATTCGGTATGGTGGTGGGATGTAGTTTCTGAGGGTGTGGTAAATGTAGTAGGTCTGTGAGGCAGGGCTTGTCGGCTATGAGGGGATGCAGTGGAGGTTTGACGGCTCCTCTTTTGGTGATGGAGAATGGCAATCCATGGCGGGAGTAGGAGACGAACAAGGTTGGAGAGGTTTTTGAGGTGGGGTTGTGCATGCTGCTCTATGTCTTGGAGGATAAGAGTTTCAATCTGGGAAATGGAATGAGGGAATTAGGGATTGCAGAGCTGGAGAGTTTTATGGATGGAGAGGAGGTATTGCAAGGATATTTGTACCTGATTTATATAGTTTTGCAGGACTAGGTTGGCGAGAGATAAGGACTGACAGAATTTGAAAAGCTACAGATCATTGTGTACAGAGGGGTTGCAACTAGAAATGGATAACTTGTTGGTCAGGCTAGGCCACGTTTGGGTGCTTTCTGTTTCTGAAGAAGGCCTTTCAGCCAAAAGCTTAAATGTTTAGCAGTCTTTTTATTGTGACTAACTGTGGCTTGTCGGCATCCTGCTTATGGTGGGTGGCAGTCTATCATTTTCATAACATTACCATCACATTTCTCTGTCATTTTTTCCACTTTTACTAGTGGTAATTTTTTGTTCAGTTTTTCCTATCCTAGTGCCATTTCTTCCTCTACTCTTTCCTGTTTATACAAACCAGTGTTCTTTTCCTATTCTCCTCTTGTTCTCTTTCTGTCACCATCCTTTCTTTTCTTTCAATAAATCAAAACAAACCACTGATCTCAGACCCATTTTTTTTAATTATTTTACTTTATTGTACCATTTATCTTCCCTTTTCTGCTCAACTCTGCTTCTGCTTCATTTTCTAAATGCTCTTGTTTGTAATAGTAATTTCCTTCCAGTCTAAAAGACAGTTCATCTTCCCTTTCTTGTTTAACCTACAATAAATATTTTCTTTTTCCAAAGGTCTGAGTAATTAAAATTGTGACTTGTAGCAACCATCTTGCTTCAACCACTGTAGTTTCATTGTTAGGCCATGAATGATTCATACCTATGCTAATGGCACTTACAGCTTTATATCTAACCTCATTATTTAAATGCTTGAAATCTTTTGCAATTTGCTTTGTTTCTCGTGATTCCTCTCATTTAACTGGTTATTAATATATTTAGAATTAGAAATGTGTAATGGATTCCATGATTATTTTTATTTGAAAATAATAACACTAGGAAAACCTTTTTTATTCAGTCTCCCTGTTTATATGTATCACTGACACTTCCATCTGCATCTAATGCCAAACTTTAACATTTTGTCCCACTCATAGTCCATACTGTCTCAGAATTCACAGTGTACCAATGGTGCTTTCATACTCAGCTCCTCATTTCTTCTCTCTCTCTCTCTCTTTTTATTGTTATTATTATAAATATAGGCAGTAGGCTGTGGCATAAAAGGTCTGTGTCCACTAGCAAGTAACTTCTGCATGCACTTGCTGCAAGTACTCAGAGAAGCGTTTGCACTACAGTTGAGTTGTGAAACAGATAAGCATTCCCGCATTATTACTATTACTGAAGAAAAATTGTGATGAAAAACAAAGTCAGAAAAAGGAAATGTTTGGGTGAAGATTTGGAAACCACTGAATGAACTTCACTCAGATTAAAAACTTTCTGAGAATGTTTTATGCAAGCTCTGAACGTTTTCTGTCCATAGTACAATCAAATATTCAAGAACAGGGTACAAATGTGCAGCAAGCTATAGAACCAAGAGATCGTCTTCTAATTACTCTTTGATTTCTGCAAATTTATGTATTACTTTTACACTAACATTACAAATTCAGTTAAATTTTAAGACATCTGCACTGGTATTCTACTTGCTCTTCTGGTGAAACAAAGTAATCAGTAAATCCATTTCACACTTCCTTGACTTATTATGGCCAGTTGTAAATTTTAAGGCTTCCATGGCACACCTTTATGCCTTTCTCCTTTTCAACACTGACATTTCTGTACTGCTATTGAATCCACAGAAGTTCTGAAAGTTTGAGAAAAACTTCTAGCAACTGGCAAGTTGCAAGCTGCAAGATACGGTTCCCAATAACTTGTGGAAGCTCCTTCTGGAACTTGATGAAGCATTGGGAAGTTGGTTTGCTGGGGATGTTTCCAAGTTGAAGAACTTACAGAAGTAGCTTCTAGTAGCTTCTGGAAGTGACTTGAAGAAGTTTACTTGCTAGTGGACACACACCTTAAGAATTTGTGACTCATACGATTTGAAAATGTTTTGTAATTTCTGCTTATCTTTAATTTTATTTTCACCATTCACATTCACCAACAATAATGGTACTCTTTGTTTGAAAGTTTCTTATAATATTTCATGAAATAAATAACCTTACATATATACTTCAGTTCTAAACATAAGTTTGGTTTTCGCACCTCTGCAGCATCTTTTAATAACCCACACCATTTAAAAAGAATTACATTCTTGCACAGCAGACATACAGCGACCAACATCTATACATTTCTTAAAACTGCATTTTACTGTAACAGTATTTCCCTCTAATAAGATAAAGGCTATGTAATTTATCGATTAGCCAACTAATCAATAAACAAGCCTGGTTACATTTTTTTGAGAAAAAATAAAAATGTTACTTTGTATCTCTTACCTTCTGATTTGGGAGTTATTTGCTTCAAAAGATACAACTGACGCTGCTTATCTGAAATATTAAGAAAAATGAACTAATAATGATGATGATGATAATGATGATGATAATAATAATAATAATAATAATAATAGTGTGTTCAGTGGCCTGGCAAAAATTTTGTAAAACATTCATCTCAGTGCACATTTATTTAATTTTATGAGAACATAGGTTATTGCGGGCACTGTCCATAAAGTTAAAAATTCTTCAATCACAGTATTGTCACTGAATAGTCAGTCAATCATGAACTTTTACAGCAATACATGTAAGAAGTGTATTTTTCTAAATATGTGAAATTCTGACAGTGCATCACAGTGTGAAGCCAGTTTCCAGAGGAAAGCCTCAGCAAGAATGATGAAACACTGGATCTAAAGATTCTGGAAAGAATGACACAGTGCCAAAACCCAAATACTGTTAACATACATGTAATCTTATTTAAAAATTCTTAAGTACAATTTCCAAAGGTGAGAGAAAGAATCACACATAGACAAAATATTTTAACAAGGTCATGTCATAGGTTTCTGAGAAGCTGGATGTTCATTCTGTGGCAGCGCACAAAGACTTGGTATGAATGTGACCACTGTACATGTTGTTGGCAGCAGTGGTCACAAAAATGTATGGTCGTAAGGAGACCGGGCTGCAGACGGCCAAGTGGCACTAGCGAGAGGGAAGACTCGTGTTTGGCATAGGGCTCTGGGGCACTGCAGTGAATCTGTGACAGTAATTTGAGCAGCAGTTGGCATCACAGTGGTGCAAAGAACTGTTACAAATCAGTTACTTCGAGAACAGCTACAAGCCAGAAATCCTGTAGTGTGCATTCCACTGACCCCGAACCACCACTATTTGCAACTTCTGTGGAGTCCAGTGAGAGTTCACTGGAGGGCAGGGTGGGGGTCTGTTGTGTTTTCTGATGAAAGCTGGTTCCACCTCAGTGCCAGTGATGTCCTTGTGTTGCATAGGAGGAAGCCAGGTGAGGACCTGAACCCAATCTGTCTATGTGCTGGATACGTTGAATCTACACCTGGAGGTATAGTCTGGGGTGTGATTTCATATGACAGAAGGAGCACTCTCTTGGTTATCCGATGCACCCCGACTGTAAAACTGTATGTCAGTCTGGTCGTTTGACCTTCTGTGCTGCCATTCATGAACAGCACGAGGTGGGGGAGGGCGGGCCATTGTGATTCTTCACTCAATATGTGTTCTTGACAGTTCAGTTATTCCATGTTGGTTCCCATTAGGAAGTTCGGTAAATATATCCTACGGGTCAGTAGTAGTAACTAAAACTCATAGGTAATTTAAGGAAGCATCCCTGTTTCACATAAATGATGCTCTTTTTCTTCTGCACGTCATAATGTTCCATTTTCATTTTTTATGCTTCATAAGGCCGCTTCAGTGTCATATTCACTCTAACTAAAATGAACACAGAAATGAAACTGCATAAAACTTAAGTAATGTTTTACTGTTTACGTAAATATGTAATTCTTTGGTTTTTTTTCTATTTCATAAGTGATGATACCAAGAAAAGAGAGATGCATGAGATGCCATCTCTGACTCCACCCAGAGCAACAAAAGTAATGGGCGTGACACCTTGTGGAATACACGTCAATTATACCAAGCTGTGGATTCCAAAGAATAATCCAACTGTGAAAAAGTAATAAAAAGCTGAGCACTAAAAACAGAGTGGCCAGATAGCGTCTGAAACAGTGCAGATATAATTTTTCTTTGTTATGGATGAAGTACTGCGTTAAAATCAAAAATATTTTCATTCATCTCTTTTAGGGAATCATTGAGACAAAGTGAAAAGAAATCTGATTTCAACTTAGGACTTCAGTATACTATGCCACACGTGCAGGCAATATTTGCAAGAAGTTACACATTTTGTTTGAAATAATATCTCTTGTTATCATAGCAGAAAAAACACCAAAGAATTAATATTGAAAAAAAAAAAAGGAATATACAAAACGAACTTAAGCTTCAATATCTGAAAAGTATGTTAATTAAATGGTAAGTTGACAACTACAGGCACTGTTATTTTAATGAAAGTTTACAACCAGCCTAGCTCATAGCAGTAAAGCTATCTCTCGAGTTAAAATTTTCTACTAGCAACACCAAATTTACAATGCAAATTAAATCAAATGCATTATTTTCAGGCCCTCTGAGGTTTACACAAAGAAGTTCGCATAATAGAGAAAGTCATGTTTAGGATTTAACATTCACAAACAGCAATGTAGCAAGTAGTGTTATTGCTGCCAGGTGGCTCAAAATTCTCATTTGCATGCACACCAAAAAGATCTGAATTCTTCTTCTTTTACAGCCTCATTGCAACTTCACTCAGTCATTTTCTGGTCATATTCTTCAGTAGGTTTTCTTTCAGAATTGCCCAATATCTTTCATTCTTTCTGATCTTTTTCATCCTTCCTCATCTGTGAGATTCTTCTGTTTTATGACTCTGATACTTTAACCAGGCTTGGTGTCTATCTACCGCTGTTCTACCACATACATCGTTCTCTCTGAATTGTAATAATTCCATCTGACCTTTAATAAATTTATAATGTATTACATATGAAGATTACCAAAATGAGAACACAAAATAAATTATCGCCAGCACTGGGATTCTTGTGTTTCTCCTTGTTAATTCTGTAGGTAACACTGGTGTGCTAGCAGTGTTTTGCTATAAGCTTACATCAGTTCATCGTACGAGGGTTGCCCAAAAAGTAATGCACCACATTATTTTTCCTTCACTGAGAATTACACACACGAAAGAATGGTGTTTTATTACATACACTATTTTTCCATATAATCTCCATCCCGTTCTGTGGCCCTCCTCCTGTATGAAACAAAAGCTTGTATTCTCTGTCGGTACCAATCCTTGTCCAGCTACTAACTGTACTTTTGTCAACAGCAGAAGCTCCGCAGACTTTGCACAAGCATTTGTGAATATTCCCCACAGTTTCTTTCTCTGCAGTGAGAAATTCAACATCGGAATGTTGCTTGTAACATACATCACCTAAAGACACCATTTTGAAACTGTCCTGCAGCAACACAATCTGCCGGAAGTGAGGGAAACTTGGCTCTCACTCAGAGACTTCAAATAATACATATGTACCATTTTGCATTCATAGCATGGTTTTCAGCTGAGGAAACAAAAGCGGAGCATTGCATTCTGGGCAACCCTCATAATAATTCTGCAGAGCTTAGCCATTACCATGTGTGGCGTTGTTGTTAGACAAAAAGAGATTGCCCATAGCCTGATAATAGCTGGTAGCTAACAACAGGAATTAGTGAATGGAGGATTATCACAATATTCCTTTTGCATTTTAAATCTACATACACCTTCCTTAACACAGCACTATTGGCTGAGATGGGAGCAAAGTACTTGTTAGCACTACATGTGAATGAGAGAGAGAGAGAGAGAGAGAGAGAGAGAGAGAGAGAGAGAGAGAGAGAGAGGGGGGGGGGGGGGAAGAGTTGTTTATCATGAACAACCTGGATTTTAGTTTGTGGAGCTTCTTATAGATAATTAGATGGTTTTCACTGAATGCAAAGATCTTGCATCATTTCACATTAAGATTAGTGACACATAATTAGAAATAGTTTTACAAATGTAAGGAACAGCAATATGCAAGGACACGAGTTGAAACACTTGGGTAGGTTCAACTGTCAGTAAAATAACGAGCAGGTTTCAGTTTATTGGTAAATTTAAAATTATTTATGAATACACTGCTTGCACATCATGCAGACCAGTTTATAATGGAAAGTACTTAATCCAAATGAGTAAATATTACTCAGCATTACTTACAAATAGGTTCAAATGCATACAGGGTGCTGTAGTGTGCAGAGTTGGAAAGATCTGCATAGGGTAGACTAGCAAGAAGTGGTGCATCAAACCCATCTCCGTACAGAAGACCACAACATTATATTAAATCCTTTCAAGTTGGTCCACTTTTGAATACTAAGTTAAAACAGGGTTTATATTACAACTGTGTGACATCAATTACATTAACACAAATTGGCAATGTATTGTGTCATTACCTTTGGATTTATTATCTTTTGTTATGTACCAACAGGGCATACGTAGTTTGCATGTGGGCATGAAAAAGTGTATAATTTGGCGGCATTACATCAAATGCGATACTTGGTGGCTGGTTAGTAGTATGTGTGGTACTGGAATTTCCGTGTCAACAGTCTTGCTTACCACAAGACAGGGTATTTGAGCACACTGTGAGAAATGTAATGAAGATGGGAACAATATTGAATCCAAAATAATATCACACTTCTTTCTGGAGGCACAAGACAGTGAAGATTATGGAAGAATTCTGAAATGTCTGCAATTGGAAATAAAAACCAAACTGTGCTATCAAACTAACTTACGTCTTACATCTCATCTTAATGCAAGTGAATTACTTCAAAGTAAAGTTGGTCTGCTAAGAAAAACGATATTCTAGTAGGAGCACAACAGTTTTATCATACAAAAGCTTAATGAAACAAGGATATCACTCTGAAGTGCAAGAAATTTCTTGATATGAATACAAAGCAGCTGCAAACAGATACCAATAAAAGAAAAATTGAATGATTTGAGCAACCTCGTCTCGAATCATTCCAGCACTGAGTGAAAGAAATTATATGATTGACAAGCATACAAAAAGTTATTTCCAGAACAGTCAAATAGAGCTACTGAAACAAAACAACAGTTATTGTGAAATAAAGCAATCAGACACATTATCAGCTGAGGTAAGTGTTATTGTGATCAAAATGATACCTAAAAGAAATACCTCCATGATCAGAATTTACTTTCTCACTTGAGTAAAATTAACTCCACTGTACAATTCCTTATCTTGTATCTCTGGGAGTTTTCCAGAATGGGTGAGAGGGGGAGGGGGGAGGGACAGAGGGAGAGGGAGTGGGAGAGGGGGGGAGGGGGGGAGGGGGAGGGGGAGAGGGGGAGAGGGAGGGAGGGAGGGAGGGAGGGAGGGAGGGAGGGAGGGAGGGAGGGAGGGAGGGAGAGGGAGAGAGGTAAAGAGTAGATAGTGTTTAGTTTTGGGAACCACAGACAGATTGTAATGTCAGTCAAAGAAATCCACAACTTAGACTTAATAATGTGCAGTACTTCAGTAACATTTGCAGTACACATTATTTTTTTGCTGCTGGTTTATTAGTAGGAAAAGGCATAAGCTTTGTCAGAACACAAGTACTCAGTAATCTATCAGACCATATTAAATTCTTATGAATAATGTGTTGGAGTTTAAAATTGAATTGAGCAAGTTTCTGCTGAATTTTTCTATTCCACTGGAGAGTATCTTCATAGAACTTCTGAAACTTAATATTTTATTTTATTCTGTGAGGAATATATGTACTGCACTTGAATAAAACATACATCCGTGACATCTTTAGCATACTTCTGAGAGCCTTCTACCTTCGACTGAATACAGCTAATGAAATTTAATCAAAGAGGCCATTTCGAAAAAATTCTCCATCAAAACTAGTCAAGCCCAAAGTAAATGCATCAATTTTATGTTCGTTTATATATATCAGAAATGTGTTCTGAAAAGGGACAAAAGGATAACTACTACTGGAAGTTATTTGGTCTTCCGATTACATCCAAAATATGTGAGCTTGTTTTTCATCTCTCCACTAATTGGGAAAAAAGAAAAATGTTATTGAATTTTGCCATTTTTCAACAAAAATTCCTTATAATAAGATGGAATAGTACAGTACCCTGTTAGCTACAATTGTATATCACTTTTAATTTATAGAATATGGCTGCATTAAAAATGGTTTCTTCCTTTTAATAATAACCACACATTTGTGCAGACAAAGAATTTGTACTTGATTTCTTCATACTGTACATCTACATTAAAAAATTCAGAACACTTATACTCACCAAGAACAATAGTAGATCTGTTGTGCTCAGTTACTTCTGGCAATGGCACATCTGCATCACTGTACCCTTCATTTTTCCACTTGCAAAGAGTAACATGTTTGGACATTCTTTCATTTGGTACCCTGTGTTGGCTGCTTATTGGGCAAGTCACCATACTGCTTGAAATGTCCTGGAAAGTGTCAGTAAACAAACTGTGATGGTATTCAATTCATCCTTTCGCAAACTAGAGAGTAACATATACAAGAAAGCACAAAATAAAAACTGCTGATATGGTGCAGTTTCAAAGTTGCTTTCTGTAGTTACTGCAAACAGCAGAATTACTAAACATTAGCCTCAAAACAGTTTTAATATCAGTTAGAGGATCATTCATAAATGGATTTATTCTCATTTACTTTCATAGTTCTTAAAATACACAACACTGCATAGTATTAAGGAGGTACAGAAAAGTTATTTTCTGCTACACACCTCTGCAGTCCCAAATGTGTTTTGTCTATTTTATAAGGTGACACAAATGTGAGGGCATATAACTGACTTCGCTCAGTGCTTATTTGTTTGTTAGTGTAAGTATGCCAGTATGCCTATTCTACAGGGTGGAGAAAAACTGTGTCATGAAATTTTAACCCTGGATAGCTGATGTCAGTAGCAACCAGAATTACTAATGTTGTGTAGGTTGACAATGTATAATTTTTAAACTATAGAAACTAGGTGTCATGCGCTCCAACTGGCCATGGGGTTGCCCTGTTGCTGTTCATCAGTTGATGGGCAGCGCTATGGTTGTCGGTTCACACATACAAACGCCCCCCCCCCACCCCCACCCGGTCACTGCCCACAACATGATATGCACATGTGTCAAATAGGTCTTGCTGTTTGTCTCCACTTCACGTCAGAGGCATTCACACATAAGCTTCGCTTCGGAGCACACACACGTCACCTGCGATTTAGTCATACAGTAAGCATGGCGGCACAGTATCTGTTTGAAGAAGAACAAGATATGGTTTTTGTTTATTGACTACCCGACGATAGTGCGCACGAAGCTCGACGGTTGTATGAGGAACAGTACCCAGCAAGATGCCACACACACCCACAAACGCTCACAGCAACTCACCGGTGACTTGGGGAAACAGGCTCATTACCAGGATATCATGGTGAAGCTGAAAGACCTTGAACACAACAGGATGCTACACTTGAAGAAACTGTTCTTGAGTGCTTCGAGGAAGCACCTACAAGAAGTACTCAAGTGTTTGGACACGACAAGGGGGTCACTATCAGTTAGTCTGGGAGGTCTTGAGAGATGACAGCCAGCATCCATTTAGTTTTCACCCTGCCCAAGACCTAAATCCTGTGGCGAACTATGAACAGAGACTAGGGTTTCTGCGATGTGTTGCACAAGATCCCGACTTCCCACCATTGTGTTGTTTACCAATGAGTGCATCTCCCATCCGGACGGCCTTTACAACACTCAAAATGTTCATTACTGGGCAAGAGGAAATCTTCATGTCACACGTGTCCACAGACACCAGGTACGATTTTCTTTCACATTTGGGCAGGCATTAAGGGTGACCATCTGATTGGGCTGGTCCACCTACCTCCTCAACTTACCGGGGCAAATTAGGCTCACTTTTTGCAAGAAACTCTACCCAGCCTGCTAGAAGATGTTCCCCTGGACATATGGCTACGCATGTGGTTGCAGCATGATGGGGCACTCGCACATAACAGTCATTCTGTGTGCGGATATTTAAATGAGCTCTTCAACGGCGGGGTAATTGGGAGAGGTGCTCATAGGACACTGGCCCCTGCGATCACCAGACCTCATGCAACCAGACTTTTTCCTGTGGGGATTCTTCAAGGTTCTAGTTCACACATCTAGACACGAACCAACAAGAAACAAAAAGGAATTAATGGATAGCATTCAACATGCCACCAATCACATCAGGGTAATACCAGGACTCTTTGAAAGAGTTCGGCAAAACAAAACTCGATGTTAACAAGCTTGTGTCATGTCAGAGGGTCGCCAGTTCGAGCACCTGCTTTAGGCAAACAATGTCCTAGCTACAAAAAACGCCCTTTTCAGGGCCAACACAATCTGTAAAAGGCTTTCTGTATGCAAACTAACAGCTGTTGACAGGTTGATTCCCGGTACGTCTTATCATGAAACTATAATGGATGTGTCAGGACCTCATCAGGATTCGCCCCCAGGCCCCCCGGGTGGAAGACCAGCACGTTACCACTGAGCGTGCAGGTCACCTTGGATACATCACAAACTCCAGCAGGCAAAGCATTCATGGTCATGCGTTGTCCAGAGCATCCGGCAACATGGCAATTCCGTGGCCAATCGGAGCGCTTGGCACCAAGTTTCTGTAGTTTAAAAATTGTGTGTTGTCGACCTACATGACATTAGTAATTTTGGTTCCTACTGGCATAAGCTATCCAGGGTTAAAATTTTGTGACACAAATTTCATCCACCATGTGTTAAGCAGTAAACTATTACAACCCCTCTACACACACACACACACACACATACACACACACAAAACGAAGCGGGAATAGAACACAACACTGGCCCTCTTTTGCGTCTACATGATTTTTTTTTGAATGTTGACTGTAGCGACAGACTGGCATAAGTTAGGTTGAAAGGCGGCAATTTGGTTGTAAGTTGGCAAAGCAAATAAATGTGAATACAATATCTTAGTTGCAGTAACATAATGATTTGTGGTGCAATCTTAAGTCTAGGTTAGGTAAAAGATGGCAGTCTGTGAGTTGGTAAAGGGGTATCACAGGCATCAATTAAATATCAAACACATTAGCCTGTTATAACTTACCTGTATGTGACACACTGTAAATTCCTGCATTTAGTTCAATTTACATCCCATCTTTAAACCAATGGCTCATATTGGTTGGACAACGTATGAAATGTTAATAGAATACTAGAAAACTTTCAAGTGGAATACAAATAATGGAAAGAGAAAAGGTAAGCAATCATTGTACAATTGAGATGTTGAGCAGTGGACAGGCACACGAACAAGACTGAAATTGTCACTAAGCATGAATGTGCATTCCTATCCTGCAACTCTGAGATCCTTTCATGTGCCTGTAGACTGCTTATCTATCAGTGTGTTTACTCTTTTCATTATTTAAATGATGTGGAATGTCAAGAATGGAAATGAGCTGGAGTGTGACAGTGAACCCATCCTGAAATTTTGGTTGTGATAAGAGTGTGATCTGTTCCTTAGCCAGAAGTCTATGTTAGGTTGGAAGGAGATAACTGAGTGTGGTCTAGTGCAGCTAAAGAATACAAATATATGTTGTGATAACACACTGATCCCCCCAGTATCACATTTAACGTGCTTTGTCAATTTTATGGCAACTTTTTCATAAAAACTAAAACACGGTAAATTCAGAAGACATAAGTGTCTGTTCCCCCCATGAACCATGGACCTTGCCGTTGGTGGGGAGGCTTGCGTGCCTCAGCGATACAGATGGCCGTACCGTAGGTGCAACCACAACGGAGGGGTATCTGTTGAGAGGCCAGACAAACATGTGGTTCCTGAAGAGGGGCAGCAGCCTTTTCAGTAGTTGCAGGGGCAACAGTCTGGATGATTGACTGATCTGGCCTTGTAACATTAACCAAAACGGCCTTGCTGTGCTGGTACTGCGAACGGCTGAAAGCAAGGGGAAACTACAGCCGTAATTTTTCCCGAGGACATGCAGCTCTACTGTATGATTAAATGATGATGGCGTCCTCTTGGGTAAAATATTCCGGAGGTAAAATAGTCCCCCATTCGGATCTCCGGGCGGGGACTACTCAAGAGGACGTCGTTATCAGGAGAAAGAAAACTGGCGTTCTACGGATCGGAGCGTGGAATGTCATACCACTTAATCGGGCAGGTAGGTTAGAAAATTTAAAAAGGGAGATGGATAGGTTAAAGTTAGATATAGTGGGAATTAGTGAAGTTCGGTGGCAGGAGGAACAAGACTTTTGGTCAGGTGATTACAGGGTTATAAATACAAAATCAAATAGGGGTAATGCAGGAGTAGGTTTAATAATGAATGAAAAAATAGGAGTGCGGGTTAGCTACTACAAACAGCATAGTGAACGCATTATTGTGGCCAAGATAGACACAAAGCCCATGCCTACTACAGTAGTACAAGTTTATATGCCAACTAGCTCTGCAGATGATGAAGAAATAGATGAAATGTATGACGAGATAAAAGAAATTATTCAGGTAGTGAAGGGAGACGAAAATTTAATAGTGATGGGTGACTGGAATTCGTCAGTAGGAAAAGGGAGAGAAGGAAACATAGTAGGTGAATATGGATTGGGGGGAAGGAATGAAAGAGGAAGCCGCCTTGTAGAATTTTGCACAGAGCATAACTTAATCATAGCTAACACTTGGTTCAAGAATCATGAAAGGAGGCTGTATACATGGAAGAAGCCTGGAGATACTGACAGGTTTCAGATAGATTATATAATGGTAAGACAGAGATTTAGGAACCAGGTATTAAATTGTAAGACATTTCCTGGGGCAGATGTAGATTCTGACCACAATCTATTGGTTATGAACTGCAGATTGAAACTGAAGAAACTGCAAAAAGGTGGGAATTTAAGGAGATGGGACCTGGATAAACTGAAAGAACCAGAGGTTGTAGAGAGTTTCAGGGAGAGCATTAGGGAACAATTGACAGGAATGGGGGAAAGAAATACAGTAGAAGAAGAATGGGTAGCTCTGAGGGATGAAGTGGTGAAGGCAGCAGACGATCAAGTAGGTAAAAAGACGCGGGCTAATAGAAATCCTTGGGTAACAGAAGAAATATTGAATTTAATTGATGAAAGGACAAAATATAAAAATGCAGTAAATGAAGCAGGCAAAAAGGAATATAAACGTCTCAAAAATGAAATCAACAGGAAGTGCAAAATGGCTAAGCAGGGATGGCTAGAGGACAAATGTAAGGATGTAGAGGCTTGTCTCACTAGGGGTAAGATAGATACTGCCTACAGGAAAATTAAAGAGACCTTTGGAGAGAAGAGAACCACTTGTATGAATATCAAGAGCTCGGATGGCAACCCAGTCCTAAGCAAAGAAGGGAAAGCAGAAAGGTGGAAGGAGTATATAGAGGGTTTATACAAGGGCGATGTACTTGAGGACAATATTATGGAAATGGAAGAGGATGTAGATGAAGATGAAATGGGAGATATGATACTGCGTGAAGAGTTTGACAGAGCACTGAAAGACCTGAGTTAAAACAAGGCCCCGGGAGTAGACAACATTCCATTAGAACTACTGATGGCCTCAGGAGAGCCAGTCATGACAAAACTCTACCATCTGGTGAGCACGATGTATGAGACTGGCGAAATACCCTCAGACTTTAAGAAGTATATAATAATTCCAATCCCAAAGAAAGCAGGTGTTGACAGATGTGAAAGTTACCGAACTATCAGTTTAATAAGTCACAGCTGCAAAATACTAACGCGAATTATTTACAGACGAATGGAAAAACTGGTAGAAGCCGACCTCGGGGAAGATCAGTTTGGATTCCGTAGAAATGTTGGAACACGTGAGGCAATACTGACCTTACGACTTATCTTGGAAGAAAGATTAAGAAAAGGCAAACCTACGTTTCTAGCATTTGTAGACTTAGAGAAAGCTTTTGACAATGTTGACTGGAATACTCTCTTTCAAATTCTGAAGGTGGCAGGGGTAAAATACAGGGAGCGAAAGGCTATTTACAATTTGTACAGAAACCAGATGGCAGTTATAAGAGTCGAGGGGCATGAAAGGGAAGCAGTGGTTGGGAAAGGAGTGAGACAGGGTTGTAGCCTCTCCCCGATGTTATTCAATCTGTATATTGAGCAAGCAGTAAAGGAAACAAAAGAAAAATTCGGAGTAGGTATTAAAATTCATGGAGAAGAAGTAAAAACTTTGAGGTTCGCCGATGACATTGTAATTCTGTCAGAGACAGCCAAGGACTTGGAAGAGCAGTTGAACGGAATGGACAGTGTCTTGAAAGGAGGATATATGATGAACATCAACAAAAGCAAAACGAGGATAATGGAATGTAGTCAAATTAAGTCAGGTGATGCTGAGGGAATTAGATTAGGAAATGAGACACTTAAAGTAGTAAAGGAGTTTTGCTATTTAGGGAGTAAAATAACCGATGATGGTCGAAGTAGAGAGGATATAAAATGTAGACTGGCAATGGCAAGGAAAGCGTTTCTCAAGAAGAGAAATTTGTTAACATCGAATATAGATTTAGGTGTCAGGAAGTCGTTTCTGAAAGTATTTGTATGGAGTGTAGCCATGTATGGAAGTGAGACATGGACGATAACTAGTTTGGACAAGAAGAGAATAGAAGCTTTCGAAATGTGGTGCTACAGAAGAATGCTGAAGATAAGGTGGGTAGATCACGTAACTAATGAGGAGGTATTGAATAGGATTGGGGAGAAGAGAAGTTTGTGGCACAACTTGACTAGAAGAAGGGATCGGTTGGTAGGACATGTTCTGAGGCATCGAGGGATCATAAATTTAGCATTGGAGGGCAGCGTGGAGGGTAAAAATCGTAGAGGGAGACCAAGAGATCAATACACTAAGCAGATTCAGAAGGATGTAGGTTGCAGTAGGTACTGGGAGATGAAGAAGCTTGCACAGGATAGAGTAGCATGGAGAGCTGCATCAAACCAGTCTCAGGACTGAAGACCACAACAACAACAACAACATAGTGCCTGTTAAATAATGGGAACATGTGCATATGTATTTGTATGTCAGCTTGTCAAAGTATTTCTTCAGACAGTTAGCAAATGTTTTGTTCCCTTTTGTGTGTGCCTCTCAAAAACTCCAAGCTTCTGTTATATGGTGAGTGGTCTCCTTTACTACTAAATTTTATATATTCTGCCAGAACTTTCCCCACTATGTAAGTGCACACAGGCATTCTTAGCTACTGTAACCAGGCGTAATCAAAATAAAACAGTTTATGATATTGAGTACGCAAATATCATTATGATACTATAGCGCAGCAGTACTCAAATACTATATGGTGAAATGTTTATCAATTGGTTCTCCTAAGAAATTTATCACTGGAGTAAAAGGACTGGGCCATAATAAGGTCATTTCATGGTTAGATGTATGACATTTTGACAAAAATGCAGTTGCAAAAAGCATCATGGATAGCACAACTTACCTGCTAAAATTTTTAATTGCTTACATTGTAGTAGCCTGTATTTTAAGTAATTCACGCAAGAAGTTTGAACAAGTTAAGGCAAACACAGACAATGTAAACAAAATTGAAATTTTTCTTGCATTGTGATGAATGGAACCACTTCTTTTCCAGAAAGTAGAAATTTTATTACAACTGGCACATCAATTTTCCATACCCCCATCAACCATGGAACTAGCCGTAGTTGGGGAGGCTTGCGTGCCTCAGCAATACAGACAGCCGTACCGTAAGTGCAACCACAACAGAGGGGTATCTATTGAGAGGTCAGACAAACATGTGGTTCCTGAGGAGGGGCAGCAGCCCTTTTAGTAGCAGCAGGGGCAACAGTCTGGATGATTGACTGATCTGGCCTTGTAACATTAATAAAATTGGACTTGCTGTGCTGGTACTGCAAACGGCTGAAAGCAAGGGGAAAGTACAGCCCTAACTATTCCCGAGGGCATGCAGCTTTACTGTATGGTTAAATGATGATGGCGTCCTCTTGGGTAAAATATTCCGGAGGTAAAATAGTCCCCCATTCAGACCTCCGAGCGGGGACAACTCAGGAGGACGTTGTTATCAGGTGAAACAAAATTGGAGTTCTATGGATCGCAGTATGGAATGTCAGATCCCTTAATCAGGCATGTAGGTTAGAAAATCTAAAAAGGGAAATGGATAGGTTAAAGCTATATATAGTGGAAATTAGTGAAGTTTGTTGGCAGGAGGAACAAGACTTCTGAACAGGTGAATACAGGATTATAAATACAAAATCATATAAGTGTAATGCAGGAGTAGGTTTAATAATGGATAAAAAAATAGGAGTGCGGGTAAGCTACTACGAAAAGCATAGTGAATGTATTATTGTAGCCAAGATAGAAATGAAGCCCATGCCTACCACAGTAGTACAAGCTTATATGCCAACTAGCTCCACAGCTGATGAAGAGATTAAAGACTTGTATGATGGAATAAAAGAAATTATTCAGATAGTTAAGGAAGATGAAACTTTAGTAGTCATGGGAAAATGGAATGTGACTGTAGGAAAAGGAAGAGAAGCAAAAGTAGTAGGTGAATACGGACATGGTGTAAGGAATGAAAGAGGAAGCCGTGTGGTAGAATTTTGCACAGAGCATCACTTACATCATAGCTAACACTTGGTTAAAGAATCATGAAAGAATGTTGTATACGTGGATGAGACCTAAGGACACTAGAAGGTTTCAGATGGATTATATAATGGTACAAAGGAGATTTAGAAACCAGGTTTTAAATTTTAAGGCATTTCCAAGGGCAGATGTGGACTCTGACCACAATCTATTGGTTCTAATTTGTAGATTAAAATTGAAGAACCTGCGAAAAAGGTGGGAATTTAGGGAGATGGGACCTGGATAAACTGAAAGAACCAGAGGTTGTATTGGGGAATGATTGACAAGAACAGGGGAAGTAAATACAGTAGAAGAAGAAGGGTAGTTCTGAGAGATGAAATAGTGAGGTAGCAGAGGATAAAGTATGTAAAAAGATCATCACTAGTAGAAATCTTTGGGTTACAGAAGAGATATTGAATTTAATTGTTGAAAGAAGAAAATATAAAAATGCAGTAAATGAAGCTGGCAAAAAGGAATACAAACGTCTCATAAATGAGATTGACAGGAAGTGCAAAATGGGTAAGCAGGGATGGCTAGAGGACAAATGTAAGGATGTAGGGGCATATATCACTAGGAGTAAGATAGATACTGCCTACAGGAAAATTAAAGAGACCTTTGGAGAAATGAGAAACAATTGTATGACTATCAAGAGCTCAGATGGAAAACCAGTTCCAAGCAAAGAAGGGAAAGCAGAAAGATGGAAGGATGGAAGGATAGAGAGCGTCTATACAAGGGCGATGTACTTGAGGGCAATATTATGGAAATGGAAGAGGACATAGGTGAAGATGAAATGGGAGATATGATACTGCCTGAAGAATCTGACAGACCACTGGAAGACCTAAGTCAAAACAGGGTTCTGGGAGTAGACAACATTCCATTAGAACTAATGATAGCCTCGGGAGAGCCAGCCCTGAGAGGAACTCTACCATCTGGTCAAAATACCCTTAGACTTCAAGAAGAATATAATAATTCCAATCCCAAAGAAAGCAGTTGTTGACAGGTGTCACAATTACCGAACTATCAGTTTAATAAGTCACATCTGCAAAATACTGAAACGAATTCTTTAGAGACAAATGGAAAAACTGGTAGACGCTGACTTGGGAAAGATCAGTTTGGATTCTGTAGAAATGCTGGAACTTGTGAAACAATATTGACCCTACAACTTACCTTAGAAGTCAGATTAAGGAAAGGCAAACCTACACTTCTAGCATTTGTAGACTTAAAGAAAGTTTTGGACGATGTTGATTGGAATACTTTCCTTAAAATTCTGAAGGTTGCAGGAGTCAGATATAGAGAGCGAAAGGCTATTTACAATTTGTACAGAAATCAGATGGCAGTTACAAGAGTTGAGGGGCACGAAAGGGAAGCAGTGGTTGAGAAGCCTGTCCCTGATGTCATTCAATCTATACACTGAGCAAGCAGTACAGGAAACAAATGAAAAATGTGGAGTAGGAATTAAAATCCATGGAGAAGAAATAACTACTTTGAGGTTTACCAATGACATTGTGATTCTGTCAGAGACAGCAAAGGACATGGAAGAGCTGAACAGAATAACAGTGTCTTGATAGGAGGATATATGATGAACATCAACAAAAGCAAACTGAGTATAATGGAATGTAGTCACATTAAACCAGGTGAGGGAATTAGATTATGAAATGAGACACTTAAAGTAGTAGATGAGTTTTGCTATGTGGGGAGCAAAATAACTGATAATGGTCGAAATAGGGAGGATATAAAATGTAGACTGGCAATGGCAAGAAAAGCACTTCTGAAGAAGAAAAATTTCTTAACATCGAGTATAGATTTAAGTGTCAGGAAGTCATTTCTGAAAGTATTTGTATGGAGTGTAGCCATGTATGGATGTGTAACATGGACAATAAATAGTTTAAACAAGAAGAGAATAGAAGCTTTCAAAATGTGGTGCTAAAGAAGAATGCTGAAGATTAGATGGATAGATCATGTAACTAATGAGCAGGTACTTAAAAGAATTGAAGAGAAGAGGAATTTGTGGCACAACTTGACTAAAAGAAGGGATCGATTGGTAGGACATGTTCTGAGGCATCAATGGATCACCAATTTAGTACTGGAGGGCAATGTGGAGGGAAAAAATCGTAGAGGGACACCAAGAGATGAATACATTAAGGAAATTCAGAAGGATTTAGGGTGCAGTAGTTACTTAAAAATGAAGTAGCTTTCACAGGATAGAGTAGCATGGTGAGATGCATCAAACCAGTTTCTGGCCTGAAGACCAAAACAACCTCAAATCGTGTGAAATACTGTTTTGTTGCAAATTCTGTGTTCACGTTTAGTACAAAATAATAGAAATTTCTCTAAAACATGCATACCATAATTAAATTCCATTTTGAGAATGGTGTGTGTGTGTGTGTGTGTGTGTGTGTGTGTGTGTGTGTGTGTGTGTGTGTGTGTGTACATACATTGTACGATATGGGAGAAATGAAAGGGAATTTACCACAGAAATGAACATAAAAACACTCATACAATTAAAAACATGCAATATAAAATGGGGGAAAAATAGGTTCAAATTAGAAGCTTGACTTTCTTCACATGTCTTCCCATGACTTGTCTTTATTTACTAGTCAAATCCAATACTCCCCACTGGAATGCACATAGCTGAGTAAAACTTTGTTAGTTTTTTCCTCACATCCTTCACTTCTACAAAACAACCCTGCATCCTATGTAAAAAGTAGAAAATCCCATGGCTTAATGTTAATCGTATCTTTGCTAGATGGGAAATTTTCCTTCGCATCTTCTTCTTTGACTTTTTGCTACAACAAAATTGTCAATGATTCCTTTTTTTTCAGAGGTTACAGATACTTTCAACATCGTTCCTTAGCAGATGTTATCACATAATGAACTTTAAAGAGATGGAATTGGTTTTCTATGTGGCAAATCATCACTTATAATGGCATAATTGTGGACGATACCACATTTTAACTGAACAAAATTAGTGAAAATAGCATTCTGTTGCTAATGCCGGAGAGCTCTTTGAATTTCAAATTTGCTCACAGCAGTGGAGTTTCCTGCAAAATCCTCCTGAACAAATGCATCGTGATTTACAAATGTTCTCTTTACATCTTCATAGTGCCCGAGACTGGTTTCTTTTCACATTATAATGAAGTCTGAATTCTGGCAACTGCATCTGTATTTCTTCCACACATTCAGCTACAAATCCAGCTTCCATTACAATTTGTGGATGTCCATCAACATCTTTCCATTGAGTCCACTGTATTTCATTACGAATTGTTTCTTCATCACTGAAATATTTTGGATAGAGCTCCCATTGTATCTTTTTTACCTGTCTGACATGCTCTCAAAGACTTCATGGTCAAATATAAGGATGACTATTAATTCTTGTATCCTGTATGGAAATACTCATAACTCTTTTCCCACACTTTGCACCAAAAATTCATGTTTGCATGGTATCTAAATATTCGAGTGTTATGGAGCAACTCTTCAATGGCTTCAGCAATAGTTATCATCTTTCTGTGTTTCTGTAACAGTTCTTCCTTCTCAGTTTGTGGAACTACATAATTTTTAAATTTTTCTGTGCAGCTAATGTCATCACACAGATAAAACTGCACCACATTAGCCCTTTTCCTTCATTCAGACTTTATATCCCTTTTCGAATTTACGAACTAGATTCAGCATTCTCATACGTTTTGGTACCTCGTCAACAAATAATAACGCTACCATTGTTTCACGTTTCCTTGTGTCTGTCTTACCTCATGATTTTAGCTTTTCTACATGCTGCTATTGTCTTATGCTGTCCTGCTCACACTTGAGGCTTAACGTCTATCAGTTCAAAGTGCTTGTTTTTCTTTCATCCTTTGTAATTTGAACCTTTCGTACTCTTTTGATCGATGTTCTGCATACTTCTCTGGATCATGTTTATGTTTTTCTCTAAACATGATTTCTCGGCACATGACATTCTTAAAATGTCAAATAGTTTACACAGCAAAAGATCAAATACAGAAATAATTACTTAATTCACACAATGTGTAACACTTAAACATAAATGTTAATATAACGGATTTAAGTAGTGTCACACATGCAACACAATCTTAGGCACAAAAGGGTGGCACTATAAAGAAAAATTGTCACAGAAAAATGTTGACCATGTGCACAACATTACTTTCAGAAGCTTTCAAACGGATAAATTCATTCATAAATAAAATCACGTTTGACTTGCAAGTGTGACAAAGGATTGTTAAGTTTTCATTTGCGGTAGATATGGAAAAATCACTCTATTTGCTTCAAAATTTCACTGAAAATTCAGCAAGTTATGAACAGACAGTGTGGCACATAGTAACAAAAGAGAAACAAAAGAGCAGGTGGTCAAGGTAATCAACTGACAAACTGTAAATGCTCTTTACCGAGCAGTTCTACAAAGGTGAAGTTGAAATATGTCTACATGTAGAAATAAAATAATGATTTTTTTTTAAAAAAAAATAAGTTGTTTGATTGTGAGATCTTCTGCTGTTGAAAAGTTATAATTGCAAATACTTCGTACTATTATAATTTGTTGGTATAAAGGCACCCTTCACATAGAATCACCCATTTGTAAGTTACATAAATGGATAGCTTAAGACAGTGACAACCGGCTCGCCTTCCAGCATTGATGAAATCTTCGGTTATCGTGAACTACGAATTACTTATCTATGGCGAAGATGGAGGACTATGTTTGGTTTAAAGGGGGCCAATTTGGCTATGAAACTGCGAACAGTACAAATGTACTACTACAGTACATTTCTGGCATGTTAACATGCAAACGTCATAAAGATTACTAATGTCGTTTCCTTAGGGAGTGCATTGTTAAGTTTGCTTAGCTGTTTCAGGTACTGCATAAACATACCGTCGTAAGTATATGATCCCTGTCCCATTCTAACGCTTCTAAAATACTATTCACACTTTCATTTGAAGAGTCAATGAACTTCTTCAGATCTTCAAGCTGATTATCACGTTCTTGTATCCCTTCCATGTTCCATGCGAAATATACTATGTCACTTTAATAACTATGAAACAAAACATATACATTATCTCTCATCACTTTACGAAAACAAACACTTCCATAGATATTAGCCGTACGTTAAACACCTCAAACACTGTCTTAATCAGTGCCAAAGATGCCGCCCAAGCTGCGTGGTTTGTCGCCACCATGGAGGTAAGAATTCTTACCTCCATGGTCACCACAGTCTTATGTTAGACTGTGGTTGTCACTGAAATAACAACGATAGTTTTTTACATTTTCGGCACTCCCTTACATATTGTTATTCCTCTTTGTTTTTTGTAGCTCTCGTGCTGTAACGATGGCTTCGCCTTGAAACCTTGAATCCAAGACAACTCGTAGAAAGTTACAGCTACCGGTATCTAATAGATGGTATTGTATTGTATGTATCTACTGATACTGTTGTCTACAAAGCAGCTTATTCGTAAGACATTAGACAAGTCTAGTTATAGGTATACAGCTGTTAGATTGCAGTTTTGACAGCACTTGGTCACAACAGTCAAGTTTAGGTATTTTGGGTATGATAAATTTATTAATCGTGCATAACAATGATTCATTCTGACAGCGCGTTAATTCTGTAGGCTAATTATTAGCTGTTCCAGTTTACTGCATTGTATTAACCTATTTCGACTATCTCCATACAAATGATCAGGGTGTAAGTATTATATACTTTCTGACATGTTCCACACCCACGAGAATCGTCTCATTTTTTGGGTCTTTGGAAACAAAACTGAACGTAATCTAATCTAGAAAGTAATTTCTTGGCACACCTATTTAAGGTTACAATAATACACTTTATACAAAAGTATTTATATAACACACTTCATAAAGTTAAAAATTCTTCAATGGAGTAAACTCAGTGAAACTTTAGAGATTTTCCAAAGGTATTGACCTCAAGATGGTTTTTAAGTTTTTAGGTTGGTTGGTTGGTTTCGGGAAGGGGACCAGACAGCGTGGTCATCGGTCTCATCGGATTAGGGAAGGATGGGGAAGGAAGTCGGCCGTGCCCTTTCAGAGGAACCATCCCGGCATTTGCCTGGAGTGATTTAGGGAAATCACGGAAAACCTAAATCAGAATGGCCGGACGCGGGATTGAACCGTCGTCCTTCCGAATGCGAGTCCAGTGTCTAACCACTGCGCCACCTCGCTCGGTTTTAAGTTTTTAGGAAGTCTGTTAAAAAGCCTAACTCCCATGTGAAAAGCACCTTTTCGGCACAGAGCTATGCCGATTTGGGTTATATGTAGTTTATGTTATCTCTGATAAAGTGATCATATATATCACAGTTTCTCTGCAGTGTGCGGTCCTTACCTATTACATTTATTTTAAAGAATAAAAGGGTTTCTCTAATGTATACACATGGTAATGGAGAAATACAAGATTTCTTAAACAGAGGTTTACAAGAGTCTCTAGGCTTGCACACAAACAAGATTCTAATGACATCTTGGATATTCGGGAATCCAGCCGGATGTTCGCGTCGTTCTCGCACGATATTTCAACAGCGTGCCTCGCTGTATTCTTCAGGTACTACCTACAACAGTCTCAGGTAGCACCTGAAGAAGACAGCGAGGCACGCTGTTGAAATATCGTGCGAGAACGACGCGAACATCCGGCTGGATTTCCGAATATCCAAGATGTCAACAGATCGCCGGGAAAGCATGAAGAATTACATCAGAAGATTCTAATGGTCCATCTTTGTAGATAAAACTGTTGTTAGCTGTTTAGGGTTTCCCCAGAAGGTGGCCTCTTATTTAGGAAGAGAACGAAAGTAGGCATGATATGCATTTATTAATGTTTTCTCACTACAACGTGATTTTAGTGAGCAAAGAAGGTAATATTTTCTGCTCAGTTCTGCATTGAGATATTCTATATGCTTATTCCATTTGACGTTGCTCTGAAGCCAAAGTCTTAAAAAATTTGTTTCGGTACTGTTACCAACTAGTTCGTCATTGATAGAGACCGATGGGCTAAATATGTTCTTGTTAGGAGCATTGTGGAATTTTAGGGCAATGGTTCTTTTACTGCTTGTTACAACCTGATTATTCTGTGCCCAGCATCTAAGTTGTTTTGTGACCATGTTTACTGACTGCTGTAACTGTTCATTCCTGTAATCTTTTAGTAGAATCGTGGTGTCGTCTGCAACTATGATTGTTTTATGTGTATCAACAATTAAGTTTAGATCATTTCTGTACAGAAGGAACAGAAGGGGTTCCATTACTGATCCCTGGGGTATATCACATTTAATTTGATTACAGTCAGATAAGTGTTCAAATACAATTTTTAGTTGGATATTTGTGTGCTTGGTGCACACTGTCTGCTTATGATTAGTCAGAAAGGAACTGATCCAGTTGTTGGACAGACCTTGAATACCATATCTTTCAAGCTTTGATAGAATTTTATGATCCACGATGTCAAAAGCTTTTGATAAGCCAATAAACAGGTTTAGGATGCTCGTAAAGTGCAGCTGTTGTTGACCTCTTATTTCTGAATCCATGTTGTTCATTACATAGGATATTTCTATTCGTAAATTTCGTAAGTTTGTCATACATAACATTTTTAAATGCTCTAGAGACGCAGGAGGAGATTGTGATGGTCCTGTTATTATTTAAATTATCTTTCTCACCATTTTTATATAATGGAATAACTTTGATGTTTTCAGTACATCAGGGAAAGTGCCTGCCTGAAGTGAGCAGTCACATAAGTGAGTGAGTATTTCAACTAGGTTGATGCACTCTTCTTCAATATTGTTGCAAGTATACCATCAATACCTGCAGAGTTCGAATTTTTTAGTATTAAGATGTGACACAGTGTTCCTTCAATCATATAAAAAGACAAATAAGACTCCACAAAACCAAATGCTGAAGCAACAATTCTTTGCTCCACATTAGTCTGCCACAGCTAGTTGCCTGAGTTGTGGCAGATACAGCAATGTTTCTTTTATGCAGGCTTCTGCCAGTTTCCAGATAGATTAAAATTTTTCTTTTATAAAAGGTTTTTATAAACAGGGAGGAGGAGATAATATACACAATTACAGGCCCATTTCCTCGCTACCAAGTGTTTCTGAGCCATTTGAGAAGCCAGTGCATAAGCATGTAGAAACACATCTCTGTAGGGTAAGCATAATTTGTTGTCAGATTCACGATTTGGCTCTAGGAAGGAGGCAACAACAAAAAAGACGATTTATTATTTTACATGTAATGCACTGTCAGGGACAAATGACTAATTGAAAACTGTAGGCACTTTCTTTTATTTAACAACAGCATTTCATTGAATGGGCCATGCATGATTCTGAAACAGCTTGAGGCCCTGTGCCATTAAAAATATAGTTCACCAGCAGTCATTTCACACTTCTCAAATAGCAACAAAAGCTTTTCCAGTGTCAATAATTGGGAATCAGATTTGAAGTTGATAGAAGTGCTGTAAAGTAGTGAGCTGCTACATCTACATCTATACTCTGTAAAGTACTGTGAGGCGCATGGCAGAGGGTGCATCCCATTGTTACAGTTATTAGGGTTTCTTTCTGTTCTGTTCATGTATGGAGTGTGGGAAGAACGATTGTTTGAATGCCTTTGTGCATGCAGCAATTATTCTAATCTTATCCTCATGACCCCTATGTGAGCGATAAGTAGGGGGTTGTAGTATATCCCTCAAGTAATCATTTAAAGCCTGTTCTTGAAATGTTAATCGATTTTCTTGGAATAGTTTACGTCTATCTTCAAGAGTCTTCCAGATCAGTTCCTTCAGTATCTCTGTGACACTCTCCCAAGAATCAAACAAACCTGTAACCATTCATGCTGCCCTCCTGTGTATACGTTCAATATCCCCTATTAGTCCTATTTAGTATGGGTCCCACACTCTTGAGCAATATTCTAGAACCAGTCACATGAGTGATTTGTAAGCAATCTCCTTTGTATACCGATTGCACATCCCCAGTAATCTATCAATAAACTGAAGCCTACCACCTGCTTTACACATGACTGAATCTATGTGATAATTGCATTAAAGTTACACCCAGGTATTTGGATGAGTTGACTGATTATAACAGTGACTCATTGATATTATAGTCATAGGATACTAAGTTATTTCGTTTTTGAAGAGTAAAATTTTACATTTCTGAACATTTAGAGCAAGTTGCCAATCTCTGCACCACTGGATTCTGTAGTAATTCTTCTCTTTTATTATAAAACAATGATCTGTCACAAAACATAAAATATGATTCAAAAATGTTTGATGGCACCAGTATGGCTGTGTAAGGTGAAAAATGTAATGTAAGTAATTTAGTAAACAGGGAGATGAGTAACATTAAATTTTGACTTACATGCAAAATATTGTCTCTTAACTGTAACCAAACATAGAATATGCAATTTCTGACATTAAAACTCTCATAAAGCCTAAATTTCATTAATGCAGAGGAAACAAATAATCAGTGAAGTCAAATATGGTCGAATATGCTAAATAGTTTTGAATGATAATATATGAAAAGTTATCTTGGAAATATCATGCACCAGAACTTCTATAGGAACAAAACAACAATACCCACTGTCATCAACATTGACACAGAAAAGTAAAGCTTACAGTCGCAAAGAATATCACAGTTGAAAAGCACTGAGTCAGAACAATTCGGAGTGTCAGTTCACAAAATTGTGTCAGATGTGACTAAAATGTCTTGGAATCTCAGTCATCTTTGTATATGGACAACATCATGCCATTTATAATTAATGCTAAATAGCTGCTCAAAAGATAGTGAAAGCCCAACAAAAAAATCACATACAGAATATGTTTCCTTAATCATGGTACTGAAAAGTGTACACTATTCTTCAAGTTACATTTTCTACAGGTCTTCAATAGTAAAAATTCTGTGACTGATCTTAATTTTTAGATACGCATCTGCATCTACATGACTACTCAGCAATTCACATTTAAGTGTCTGGCAGAGGGTTCATCAAACCACTTTCACTCAAATTGTCTACCGCTTCATTCTTGAACATTGTGTGGGAAAGACAAATGCTTAAATCTTTCCCTACAAGATATGATTTCTCTAATATTATTACAATGTCTATGTAGGTGGGAGTCAACAAAATATTTTCGCATTGAGAGGGGAATATTGGAGATCGAAATTTTGTGGAAAGATTTCGCCATAACGAAAAACACCTTTGATTTCATGACTGCTACCTCAAAGCACATATCAAATCCATGGCGCTCTCTCCCTATTTCGAAATAATACAAAACGAGCTGTCCTTCTTGGATTTTTTCCGATGTCCTCGTTCTGCACAGGATACAGTAGCATATGTTGCTTTTTTCGGCCATCAAGTTTTTCGACATCCTTTCCTCAACTGCCATGCATTCTTCTGTTATGGCATGAGATGGAAGATTTCCTAAACAGCCAAAATGCCAACCAAGGTGTCCATCAAGTCATCCATCATTGGTAAAACGTGTCGCATTGAAGGATGAATAACAGGAAGCAGTTTTATTTTTTATAAGTAGTAATTAAAAATTTAGACTACTTCTCATATGGTAACAATCCACAGCACAGCAAAATATTGTATTTTATGTGCATTAAGAGGCTCAAAGTTGGTCACTACATTTCATATTTTAAGCTGAATGTAGGCAAGAGACACTGTTGGAATGAGCAGTCAGTCAGTAACCAATGCCGGCCGTTGTGGCTGTGCGGTTCTAGGTGCTGCAGTCCAGAACAGCGCTGCTGCTACAGTTGCAGGTTCGAATCCTGCCTCAGGCATGGATGTGTGTGATGTCCTTAGGTTAGTTAGGTTTAAGTAGTTCTAAGTTCTAGGGGACTGATGACCTAAGATGTTAAGTCCCATAGTGCTCAGAGCCATTTGAACCACTAACCAATGTTGCTCAACACTCATTTAGCTCCAGGCTCCTCACATGTCCTACATATCATCTGATAATTTCCACATCGCATTTATTGCAAGTCATCCAGGCTCTTTAACCGAGAAAACGTCAGCGATTAATCATTTAGAAAAATGTCCAGGATTCTAATGAAATTGCCTATTTAGTGAACTTGCTGTTCACATTAAATTATACTACACATATAAAGGGAAACAGGTGTGAGCCATTTGGCTGGCAGAGTCTATCACATACATTCCGTAGCGATGAATTACTGTCTGTCCACTGGCTACAGACAAATACTTGGCTATTCTCAACACACCAATTAATGTAAGCCAGTACTGTTTGCCTGCTAATACACTAAGAGTGTTTTAGCACTCCAAAGCGTTTGCTCATTGTTGCAGAAAAACTGATTATCATGATGTGGGGCTACTTCCCCCCCCCCATCTCCCCCCTCCTTGGGGGTAACTTTCCTCCAACAAAATTCAGTTCTATCTAGCATCTATTCTAATAAACATTTTGGAACAGTTTTCATTCTGTCCAACAGTTGACAGTTTCTGCTGGCTCATATGTTTCAGTTTTCTGCCACTCACTGTCATCGATATTTTATGCAACCAAATCTGTACTACCGTACTGTTGATGTATATTTTTGTCTATAAAACTGGTACTTTGCTACTAGAAAACTACTTAAATGGAAGGCAAATGTCATTCTTTCATGTTTAGAAATTAGTTATTGTCAAGAACATATCAACAAAATTGCAACCAAAGCGTCATTTATCACTGTATGATCGAGATCAACCATGAAAATTATTTTCTGGGAAAATAAGGGGAAACTTTGCACCACTGACAAAATGAATCAAAGTACATAATATTTTCATTACTTTGTTTTAGACTTGATTCAGCTTGGGATGAATCTTATTACATTCAAAATGAGCACTGCTTAGGGATTAATGCTGTAATAGCATGCTACGAGTGTACACGAGAGCTAGGACCAAGCCACAATACAGTTTACAGTACTGAAAATCTGAAAGAATGTCCGAAATCCATAAAAAATTGAATATTTGTTTGAAATGTCACAAAATGCTTCTACTAGTAAAAAAGAAGAGAGAAATCCAGACAGTGCCTGATTCTATTTGCAGAACAAATTTTTTATAAAAGAAGATTGGGAATCATAAAGAAGAAATCAAATGTAAGTTTTATCAGCTTTTATAGAGAATGAAGGAGCCTAGAAAAACCACATCACAAGCTGTGGCTACAAAAAATTAAACATTAACCTGGTGTTATTGAAAGTTTTATTGAAGATGATGCAACTTTAAATACCATCTCTTCATAACTGGAAATGGTCTGTAAATAAAGACGTACTTTTCCGAGAACTGGATGTTGTAGTTGAAGGAATAAATTCCTCACAATTATTCAATAAAAAAGCATTTTCTTAGTGCTAGAGTTGGTTGATGGTGATGATTTTTTGAAACATATTTTCCTGGTATTGTCACTGAGATTCTGACTCACTGGCATACCTAATGAAATATAGGCCTTTTCTTTGATAAGAAAATAACATTAAATTTTGTTCATGTTCGTTAATTTTTTTACACATTAAGTAAAAAAGTTGCACTACCCTGAATTTTTATTATTTTTGTGCCTTCAATATCAAGAAGTACATAAATGTCAATACATAAATGACCTACAAGGTAACAAAATAAATTTTACAGAGGGTAACATTGCCCCACGTTATTATCGTGTCATAAAATAATGTTTCCTTATGTGAAGCAAAGAAACCTATTCCAGGAGCTACCTTGCTTCAATATGTAAACATTATAAAAAGACAAAAATAAATCTTTGATGTATTTGTATGTTACTAGTTGGCTTTTACAGCATTTTAGAATAGAATAATCTCATTTTCAAAAATAAGTTTACAAGATTACTATACATTAAATGATTCTGTTTGATAAACTGTCCAGAAGCACAACAAAATTCCCCATCTTTATGATATGATAATTTTTTTAGTTTGTGCTTATATTTGAGAACATTTCAAATGGTTTGAACAATTTACATTATAGTTTGGGAAGTTTTGAGCTTGTCATCAGCCTGTGATCGTCCAGTGACCTACAGATATCAATCAGAACTCGTTCTGGAAAGGGAAATGCTTAGTGAAGGCAGCTTTCAAGAAACCCTCGGCTGGACAATTTCCCAATCATACAGAATGATGAAAATGCTGGTAGTTCACTACAGATATCATAAGTAATATAATTAATATGCTGTACTTATAATTTCTAAACATATCAAAATTTAGTTTAAAGTACTATTAACACATAAATAAAAAATTAAGTCTTATCTTCCTCAGTCTTGTTTTTAATGTATGGTTGGTTCAAATGGCTCTGAGCGCTATGGGACTCAACTGCTGAGGTCATTAGTCCCCTAGAACTTAGAACTAGTTAAACCTAACTAACCTAAGGACATCACAAACATCCATGCCCGAGGCAGGATTCGAACCTGCGACCGTAGCGGTCTTGCGGTTCCAGGCTGCAGCGCCTTTAACCGCACGGCCACTTCAGCTGGCTTTTAATGTATGAATTTACCATTTAAACATGAAATGAATTTTTAAATGATCATTTAAATGCAATGTAGTAAGTTCAAGTTCATATAAAAAAAGAGAAAAAAAATTTTGAATGCATGTTTTACATTGCTCTTAGCTGCTTTCACGAGCCCTTCATTGACCCTTCTCTCTTTCAGAAAATCACCACAGCTTTCAGACAAGTTCACTTGTATTTGAAGTTCTCTTTTCACTATATTTATGGACATCCGGTTTCTTTCTTCTGACCACTGGTTCTTCATCACACTGAAGAGTCTTTTCACAAATGAGTTGATGGTAGGAACTGAAAATACAAGGGGCCTTCAATAAGTAAAGCAACATATTTTTCCCTGAAAGCAGATTTGTTTTGTTGAGGCCTGCAATACACCTTATTATTCTCCCTATCTTTGGGCTATAAAAGCCTATATTTCAACACAATCTCTGTTCAGTGCGACAGCCTTACTCCACCTCACTAGCATGGCCAGTATGTCTGCATGGCACCACTCTACTGGTCGACATCAGAGCCAATGTCTTGCTGCATCAATAACCATGTACTGCTTCTCGCAGTGTGCATCCTTCATTGGGACAAACAGAGGGTAGTTGAAAGATCTGGGCTTTAGGACAGATGAGGAAGAATAGTCTAATGAAGTTCTGTGAGCTCCTCCCAGGTGTGCAAATTTTTTTGAGGGCTTGTTTTGTCATGGAGAAGGAGAGTCATTTACATTTTTGTGGCGATGAACAAGCTGAAGTCGTTTCTTCAGTTACCTGAGGGTAGTACATTTCCGAGTTGATTGTTGCATCATGAGGGAGGACATTGAAAGGGTAAACCCTTCAGAGACACAGAAGACTGTCGCCATACTTTACTGGCTGAGGGTGCTGCTTTCAGCTTTTTCTTTGGAGGAGAGGTGGTGTGGCGTCACTCCATGTATTGCCATTTTGTTTCGGTTTGAAGTGGTAAACTCATATTTCTTCACCCGTCACGACGTACGACAAAAGAATTGTCATCACCAACTCTGTAACATGCAAGCAATTTCGCACAAATGGTCCTTCAATGCCCTTTATAGTCTTCCGTTAGTCGACGAGGAACCCACCCTTGAGTACTCTAAGTCGTGGACACGTGTGTCAGCACCATTAACAGACATATCCAGCTGTGCGGCGAGGTATTTGATTGTGATTCATTGATTACCTCGAGTGAGAGTGTCCACACGTACCAACACTGCAGTAGCCACATCTGTGTGCAGTCAGCTGGCACATTGGAGATCAGACAGGTTTGTGCGACCTTGTTGTGATGGTGGCACATGCGTCATCCAATGACTTACAGTGCTTTTGTTAACTGCCTGGTCCCCATAGACATTCTAAAGCGCCTATGAATATCTGTGATGCTCTAGTTTTCCGCGAAAAGGAACTTGATGACATCTCTCTGCTTGAAACACACTTCTTTACAGACAATTTTGAAGGCTACATGTAGTGTAGCCAGCGATCGGAACTTCATGAAACTACAGGGGTTGAAGTGATGATATTCCACGATGCCCCACAACAAATTCCACGTTTTCCAACCAAAACTGGCTGAGAAAAAACTTGTTGCATTACTTACTGAACGCCCCTCATATGTGTGATATAAGCCTAAGCAACTGGGAATGAGAGACGTCAGTTGTGGCATCCTGAATGAAGAAATCTACCCAGGTCTGGTCTTCTGTTTTACTTTTATCAAGTTTAGCACATGAATTCTGGAAATCACAGAATTCACTGTATAACTGATCTTCATCCAAGTTGAAATTCAGTCGGGGTCGGTGCATACATGGACATCAGTCCTGCCAGCGGGAACGGTGGTGACGTTTGTGTCGGCGGTAGCGGCGCATCATCGATCTCCACTGGCACCACGACGACGCCGACTCCGACGGGCAGCGGGGCAGAGATGACTGCTGTTGCCGACCCCAGAAGCTTTCTGGGTCTGTGGGCAAAACTTCTGCACGAGAATCACTGACATAAGAGCGCCGCAGCTGGTTCTGGTGATGCCAGTGAACTCCAGTGGAACTTTGAAGTTTGTAAGTGGAACGACATACGACCTTCGTGATGATATCGTGCTACCAGTACTTCTTCTTGGTAAAGACGCGAAAGAAAACTTTGTCCTACAGCAGAAACTTCGTCTGACCCGGCAGAACGAATTGTTTCCACGGTGGTCGTATGGTACAGTGACGATGACTGTAATAATTCTGCCAGTGAAGTCCCATCACAGGATGAGGAACAGGAGGAGGAAGAAAAATCTTTAAGCCATGCTCTCATCTGTGAGAGGGTTCGAGTTTCTTAATGTGATTTTTGAACATTTGATCGAATAGTTCAGCTTCACCATTAGACTGAGTGCGCAAAGGAGGAGTATTACGTGATGTACGCCATTGTCCACAGAAAACTGAGACAAGGACCTCAGGAAGACCTTCTAAACAAAAAATAGAAGACAAGGCCGATACAGTACTAACGGTAGCAGTGAATGTCATGAGGACAACAAAATCAAATTTACTGTACATGTCGACTACCAATAACCATCGCATGTTCCAGAATCGACCTAGACAGATGTGGCACTGAAAAAACGAGATTAATTTGCTGAATCTGGGTGTACATGCCATGGCAAGTACAACTATGTCAGGCGAGTTGATTTGCGCGAGCTGTACCTCAGTGACCTTCATTCAACAATGACAAAACTTCCTGCTGAAGGAAACGAAGGATGACAAACCGTGCAATATCATTCCGTGTATGCAGCAGCATCACACCTGACCATGCATATAGTGCCTGACTATAGTGAAAGTAGAATGTGCCACTGTGTGGGGAATTCTTTCAAACTGCACAGCCATCCATGGTGCACATATTGTAAAACTAACCAAAGAGCTGTGTCAGAAGCAGTTGCTCCAGCAATACATCGAAAGTCAAGAGGAAAATTTTGAAGAATTTCAAAATTTTGAGTATATCAATTTGATAACATAATTCCTCAGGCGAATCAAACACTGACCGATAACTGAGACAACAAGTCAGCATTTGAATGTTGTGCAGAGCCCAACATCCCAGTTTTGGCCCTGTCTGCTGTGGGACAGGCTTGGAAGGATTGAACAAAGCCATTAAGGCTGATGATCTGTAATCAAACAGAACTTATGACTGTACAAATATTGGTGGAACTCGATAGCACCATAGATAATAGCGAGGGCCTCTTTTTCAAACCAGCTATAACTACACTACGCTTTGTTGATTGTTTTCGAGGCAAAAGCAATTGGTCGATCAGATGGACCAATTATATGGGAGAGCACAGGTCCAATCCTGTAAGAAGATGCATCTAGAGCTATTACAGCAGGCTTAGCTGGATTAGAATGAATCAATGACGACTTAACAATGTATTTTTTTAATTGCTGAAGCGCATCTTGACCACGCAAAGAGAACACCTTTTGGTGCATCCAGTTCAGAAATTTGAGCTTCGGTTGCAATAAACTTAATGCATAGCGCTCAGATGGAGAAGTGCCATTACTTCTGTTTTCGTGATATCTCTTACAACGGCAGTTGCTGCGCAGCCGTCGCTTGTGGTTGGCTAAAGTAGATTTCTAACAGTGTGGTTTGTCAGACACTCTTAGAATTGAAACTTCCTGGCAGATTAAAACTGTGTGCCCGACCGAGACTCGAACTCGGGACCTTTGCCTTTCGCGGGCAAGCGCTCTACCATCTGAGCTACCGAAGCACGACTCACGCCCGGTACTCACAGCTTCACTTCTGCCAGTATCTCGTCTCCTACCTTCCAAACTTTACAGAAGCTCTCCTGCGAGGAGACGAGATACTGGCAGAAGTGAAGCTGTGAGTACCGGGCGTGAGTCGTGCTTCGTGAGGCTCAGATGGTAGAGCGCTTGCCCGCGAAAGGCAAAGGTCCCGAGTTCGAGTCTCGGTCGGGCACACAGTTTTAATCTGCCAGGAAGTTTCATATCAGCGCACACTCCGCTGCAGAGTGAAAATCTCATTCTGGACTCTTAGAATTGTTGTTGTGATGTTGTTTCGTGACGTTAAGGAACTGTTTATCAAAAAGTACAAGTGGAGTAATATTTTAGTGTGTTTTTGTAGACTTTTTCCGCAAAAGTAATCCCGAGAATTTTAGTGACATTGAAAACACAGAACTATTCATGAGAGATACGAACACTGTAACATAACAGATGCACTCAACTCTACAATGTCAAATAACTCATTCAACAAAGATTCCCCATCATACCAGATATTAATTGACTTTTAAGAAACCATTTTCTCAGAAAACAACACATTTTTTCAATCAGAACAATGGAATCTCTGTCACACTAAAGAGTACATAGGAAGCTTCTCATGATTTATGGTCCAAAGGTATGTACTGACAGAAAAATTCAACCAGGATCCTCTGGAACGTCATTCTGCAATTTTGAAGTCTATGGGTTGTGACAACCATCCATCAACTGTAGATTATCTGCAAGAAAATATGTTACAGTGCATGCATGTCCCCATTAAGATGGTTATCTCTGCATCTGGGAACTGGGACCCAAATTCAGATGCATTTACGTGCTAAAGAAATGGAAGTACGAAATAAACATATTGACTTATCTGCTGAGGATGAAATTAAGGACAAAATGGTGATAGCGGATTGGGAGAATGAACTTCCTATTCCATATAAAGACAACATTCCAAAACAATGTTTAGTTTATCACATAGCAGGTTACACTATCAAGAAGCTTAACAAAAAGAGGAGCTGTGTGAAGTGTGCTCAAATCCTTGTGAATGAAATGCCATCTGACACAAAAGTTGCAACCTTCACTACCACAAAGAACTTCGGCTCAGTAAATGGCCTTTCTCGTTTGACTTATCCATCCCAATGTGCTTTCAACATTCTTTTACATGTTGAAGTAGTCCCTGAAAAGAAACTGTGTTCCATCTCAAATCTATGGGCTAATATATTTCATGTTCGTTTCGACAGCATTGACGAAATTGTTTTAGGAATATAATTTACAAAGTTGTTGCAACAAACTAGAACTTGCCGGCTGCTTTTTATTTCGCATGAAAGAAATCAGCAAAGAGCTCTTGTCAGTGAAGACTGTGAAGTCTCTCCAAAGTTTCTGACAACTCACAGCTACAAATTATATAGGTGAGTTTATATAATCTTTTATCTCCTATATTTCATTCTGTATTATTGTTTGGTATGTGCCCCTACAGATGACATGTTTATGTAGAGCTATATTTCAATTTTTGTCATTACATTTTATTTGCTTATTATGCGTCACCGGATGTTTCATAATTTCCTTGAAGGACGTCGACGTTTTATATTTCAGTGCATGTGGCCTAATGCACTTACCTTGTCTTGTTGTTGTTGTTGTTGTTGTTGTGGTCTTCAGTCCTGAGACTGGTTTGATGCAGCTCTCCATGCTACTATATCCTGTGCAAGCTTCTTCATCTCCCAGTAACTACTGCAGCCTACATCCTTCTGAATCTGTTTAGTGTATTCATCTCTTGGCCTCCCTCTTCGATTTTTACCCTCCACACTGCCCTCAAATACTAAATTGGTGATCCCTCGATGTCTCAGAACATGTCCTACCAACCGATCCCTTCTTCTAGTCAAGTTGTGCCACAAGCTCCTCCTCTCCCCAATTCTATTCAATATCTCCTCATTAGTTATGTGATCTACCCATCTAATCTTCAGCATTCTTCTGTAGCACCACATTTCGAAAGCTTCTATTCTCTTCTCGTCTAAACTATTTATCGTCCACGTTTCACTTCCATACATGGCTACACTCCATACAAATACTTTCAGAAACGACTTCGTGACATTTAAATCTATACTCGATGTTAAGAAATTTTTCTTCTTCAAAAACGCTTTCCTTGCCATTGCCAGTCTACATTTTATATCCTCTCTACTTCGACCATCATCAGTTATTTTGCTCCCCAAATAGCAAAACTCCTTTACTACTTTAAGTGTCTCATTTCCTAATCTAATTCCCTCAGCATCACCCAATTTAATTCGACTACATTCCATTATCCTCGTTTTGCTTTTGTTGATGTTCATCTTATACCCTCCTTTCAAGACACTGTCCATTCCGTTCAACTACTCTTCCAAGTCCTTTGCTGTCTCTGACATAATTACAATGTCATCGGCGAAGCTCAAAGTTTTCGTTTCTTCTCCATGGATTTTAATATCTACTCCGAATTTTTCTTTTGTTTCCTTTACTGCTTGCTCAATATACAGATTGAATAACATCGGGGATAGGCTACAACCCTGTCTCACTCCCTTCCCAACCACTGCTTCCCTTTCATGCCCCTTGACTCTTACAACTGCATCTGGTTTCTGTACAAATTGTAAATAGCCTTTCGCTCCCTGTATTTTACCCCTGCCACCTTCAGAATTTGAAAGAGAGTATTGCAGTCAACATTGTTAAAAGCTTTCTCTAAGTCTAGAAATGCTAGAAACGTAGGTTTGCCTTTCCTTAATCTATTTTCTAAGATAAGTCGTAGGGTCAGTATTATCTAATGTGTTCCAACATTTTTACGGAATCCAAACTGATCTTCCCCGAGGTCGGCTTCAATCAGTTTTTTCATTTGTCTGTAAAGAATTCGCGGTAGTACTTTGCAGCTGTGATTTATTAAACTGATAGTTCGGTAATTTTCACATCTGTCAACACCTGCTTTCTTTGGGATTAGAATTATTACATTCTTCTTGAAGGTTGAGGGTATTTCGCCTGTCTCATACATCTTGCTCACCAGATGGTAGAGTTTTGTCAGGACTGGCTCTCCCAAGGCTGTCAGTAGTTCTAATGGCATGTTGTTACTCTGGGGGCCTTGTTTCGACTTAGGTCTTTCAGTGCTCTGTCAAACTCTTCATGCAGTATCATATCTCGCATTTCATCTTCATCTACATCCACTTCCATTTCCATAATATTGTCTTTAAGTACATCGCCTTTGTACAGACGTTCTATATACTCCTTCCACTTTTCTGGTTTCCCTTCTTTGCTTAGAACTGGGCTTCCATCAAAGCTCGTGATATTCATGCAAGTGGTTCTCCTTCCTCCAAAGGTCTCTTTAATTTCCCTGTAGGCAGTATCTATCTTACCCCTCATGAGATAAGCCTCTACATCCTTACATTTGTCCTCTAGCCATCCCTGCTTAGCCATTTTGCACTTCCTGTCGATCTCATTTTTGAGACGTTTGTATTCCTTTTTGCCTGATTCATTTACTGCATTTTTATATTTTCTCCTTTCATCAATTAAATTCAACATTTCTTCTGTTACCTAATGGTTTCTACTAGCCCTCGTCTTTTAACCTATTTGATCCTCTGCTGCCTTCACTATTTCATCCCTCACAGCTACCCATTCTTCTTCTACTGTATTTCTTTCCCCCATTCCTGTCAATTGTTCCCTTATGCTCTCCCTGAAACCCTGTACAACCTCTGGTATAGTCAGTTTATCCAGGTCCCATCTCCTTAAATTCCCAACTTTTTGCAGTTTCTTCAGTTTTAATCTACAGTTCATAACCAATAGATTGTGGGCAGAGTCCACACCTGCTCCTGGAACTGTCTTACTATTTAAAACCTGGTTCCTAAATCTCTGTCTTACCATTATATAATCTATCTGATGTCTTCTAGTATCTCCAGGGTTCTTCCATGTATACAATCTTCTTTCATGATTCTTGAACCAAGTGTTAGCTATGATTAAGTTATGCTCTGTGCAAAATTCTACCAGGCGGCTTCCTCTTTCATTTCTTAGCTCCCATCCATATTCACCTACTATGTTTCCTTCTCTCCCTGTTCCTACTCTCGAATTCCAGTCACCCATGAATATTAAATTTTCATCTCCCTTCACTACCTGAATAATTTTTTTTTATCTCATTATACATTTCATCAATTTCTTCGTCATCTGCAGAGCTAGTTGGCATATAAACTTGTACTACTGTAGTAGGCGTGGGCTTTGTGTCTATCTTGGCCACAATAATGCGTTCACTATTCTGTTTGTAGTAGCTTACCCGTAATCCTATTTTTTTATTCATTATTAAACCTACTCCTGCATTACCCCTATTTGATTTTGTATTTACAACCCTGTATTCACCTGATCAAAAGTCTTGTTCCTCCTGGCACCGAACTTCACTAATTCCCACTATATCTAACTTTAACCTATCCATTTCCCTTTTTAAATTTTCTAACCTACCTGCCCAATTAAGGGATTTGACATTCCACCCTCCGATCCGTAGAACGCCAGTTTTCTTTCTCCTGATAACGACATCCTCTTGAGTAGTCCCCGCCCGGAGATCCGAATGGGGGACTATTTTACCTCCAGAATATTTTACCCATGAGGACGCCATTATCATTTAATCATACAGTAAAGCTGCATGCCCTCGGGAAAAATTACGGCTGTAGTTTCCCCTTGCTTTCAGCCGTTTGCAGTATCAGAACAGCAAGGGCATTTTGGTTAGTGTTACAGGGCCAGATCAGTCAATCGTCCAGACTGTTGCCCCTGCAACTACTGAAAAGGCTGCTGCCCCTCTTCAGGAACCACATGTTTGTCTTACCACACCTTGTCTTAATCTTGTCAATTACAGCGTTTTAAAACTGTGTACGATCCGACTAGTACAGAGGTGTGTATTATAACGTTCCCCAACTAGCGCTAAGCGACGGTAGAGCCGCCTAGCGGTAGGCCTGCGAAACTTCTCGAGTGCCTACACTTCTTTTCTTCTTCAAGACACTATGCTTAAAGTATTATGTGAGCTTCCCCATGAGGACTTGGATTTCCTTTACGTTATGGGGCGCCAGGAAATCTTTAATGGCAGACAAGCGTAAATTAGCAGGATGAATAACCTGTGTATTTATAATAAGTACTAAATATTCAAGTTCTTCATGGGAGAAGGAGCACTTTTCATTGTCACACTTCTAACCAGCCACAGCAAGGGCTTGAAACAAAATTCGAAATTCGCCAAATGTTCAGCGGGCGTGTGACCCACAACGACAAAATAGTCTAAATAGTTTGTGCATGAAGGGACCTATACCGTTAATTGTTCCAGGATCTGCTGAAAAACAGGAGGAGCTGAAGCACTTTCAAACGATAGTCTTTGAAACTGGAACAAACCTAGGTGTGTGTTGACACAAAATGTTGCTTGGGCTGCTCATCCAGTGGTAAATGTAAATATGTCTCATCTTATCAGTCTTCAAAAAGAATCTGTCCTATCGTGTCCTAATCTGTCCACTAACTCCTCTGGTCATGAGAAAGGAATGAAGCCATGCCAGGTTGTGGGTTTACTGTGGCTTTGAATTCAGCACACAAGCGCAAAGCTTCTTATGAGTTTTTGAGAATGACTAAGGAGGATGGCCAGTGACTTACATAAATGGGTTGTATCACCTCATTGTGTTCCCATCATTGCAATTCTGGAGTAACTGTAGTCTTTGAAACTGGAATAAACCTAGGTGAGGGTTGACCACAAAACGTTGCTTAGAATGCTAAATCAGTGGTAAATGTAAGTATGTCTCATCTTATAGCGTGGGGAAGTGGGCTTCCAGTTGTGTGCAATATTCACACCTGTCATCTTCTTTGCTGTCAAGCTACCGAAGCTTGGAAGTAGCAACCAGTTGTGGAATTGATTGGTGCAACAGCAACATAGTCATTTGTTGGACACTGAACGGCTATCGTTCAATCTGCTGCCCCTGAAACTGACGAACTTCGTTTAGAGACATTTCTTGTGGGGTCTCTGACATGGTTAAACATTCTATATTAGACAGAAACAGACGAATGTGCAAATATCAGATACCACATACACACACACACACACACACACACAAATTATTAGTAATCTATTAAAACTTAAGAAGGCAAATATTTAATTTTGGGAACAATTATTGTACTAACAGATCACAAGTACTTGATACTTTCACTGACACTTATCATATATAGCACCTTGTTCATTGCAGAATGATAGTTTCACATCAGATTATAAGTGATCACTAATTTTTGAAAGGAGCTCACTCCAAAATCTTACGTTTTCAGGAACAAAGGAAAAAGTTCTGTAGGTGCATATATGGGGCTTTCCGATGTTTGAAGAATGGAATAAAATTGATATTCTGTCATTACTGCACTTGCCAGGTTTTGCAATCTCTTTGAAAAAAGTCTCCCAATTCTTGGAATAAGGTACTTTTCTTGAGGAAGTAATTCATATGCATGTTCTGTTTACATTTTTAGAATTGTTTTAAATTGTTTCTTTTTGCATCCATTCAATTTAACAGTATTTTTAACTCTAATCAAGGTATGTACAAAATGGTTTCATTGATCATCATCTGCAGCAGTTACAGCAGGAGAGTGATACATAGGCCATTTCATCAAATCATCATGGAAATATCTAAATTCATGTGGCATACGTTGAAGGTCTTGCATTTTGTTCTTGTCAATAGCCACTGGTACAGAGTAAGCTTTTTCAGAATTAAAAGCAACAGACACTTGCAGAAATAAAGATCGAATTATGCTTCTGTAGTCTTATGTATTCAGAAGCCACAACACCTGGCTGTAACCTACAACATTCAAAATGCATAAAGGAACACGGTTGAAACATGACTTGTGGTATATTGGAATATGTCTACGTTTTGATTCGTTCGACAACCCTTTCATGTAGTACATTGGCCATCACGTAGAAAAGTTGTACATATTTTCAGTGTCTATTAAGACCAATTCACACTGGCCGTCACGTCACATCCCGTCTAAACATACTGCAGTGCATTTGAAATGGCGGTATCCATACTGGCCGTCCTGTCCCATCATGTCACGTCACCATCAAGGTTTCTCTGGAGGAAAGTTTTGACAACTGGCATCATCCGTCCGTTGTTGATCACATGATCCACAAGCTCGTTTCCTCCCAATACACGGCCATTGGCAGACCTCCATATTTCGTTTCGTCCTGGTTTTCGTGGTTGATATCAGTTGTTCATTATAAACTGTTTCGTTACGTTATTTCTTTTGTTAAAATTTATAATCAATGATGACAGATTAATTGAAGCAGTGATACGGTAGTCTAGATTGTACAATACGATCATACTAAATTACTTGCCCTCTATTACATTTATAAAGTGGATTTTTATAAATACCAGTACTCTATTTAATATTTACAGCGAAATGGATTGCAACATGACTGCAACTTGAAGAGAAAAAAACTATCTTGTGTAGAATCAGATGATTAGTGAGTGGAATTTATCTGTATGTTGTCAGGCATTTCTAGTGTTACATAAAGAAATGCATTGAAAACCCTCAGACACTGCAAATTGTTTGTTTAAATATATTTTTGTGGCACGCCTATTTAATGTTAAGCAGCTCTCTGAACTGTGTGCGATACAGTTTTGCAACTATCATTGGTCAATATTTATGTGGTTTCATTAGCTAACCCCAGTACAAATAAGGCACTTGAGCTACTAAAAGCCAATTACAGCATGTAAAGAAAACCTATGTATCTTGAAGGGAAAGGTATTGAGAGAGATGCGGCTAGTGCACAAAAATTTTAACTGGACTAGCAACTAAAGTTAACCACAAACCGAATTTTCATGGTATGTGATTGCAGCTCGTAACACTATGTTCCTTTTAGTAATTCTGGGAGAATTTGACATAACGAATGAACGAAATGATGCCTCCACTTCCCAAAATATAAAAAGCCGATTCCTCTTCTTCACGCTCCTTGTGCACTACTGGCCATTAAAATTGTTACACCCAGAAGAAATGCAGATGATAAACGGGTATTCATCGGACAAATATATTATATTAGAACTGACATGTGATTACATTTTCACGCAATTTGGGTGCATAGATCCTGAGAAATCAGTACCCAGAACAACCCCCTCTGGCCGTAATAACGGCCTTGATACGCCTGGGCATTGAGTCAAACTGAGCTTGGATGGCGTGTACAGGTACAGCTACACATGCAGCTTCAACACGATACCACAGTTCATCAAGAGTAGTTACTGGCGTATTGTGACGAGCCAGCTGCTCGGCCACCCTTGACCAGACGTTTTCAACTGGTAAGAGATCTCGAGAATGTGCTCGCCAGGGCAGCAGTCGAACATTTTCTGTATCCAGAAAGGCCCGTACAGGATCTGCAACATGGTGGGGTCGTGCATTATCCTGCTGAAATGTAGGGTTTCGCAAGGATCGATGGAGGGTAGAGCCACGGGTCGTAACAGATCTGAAATGTAATGTCGATTGTTCAAAGTGACGTCAATGCGAACAGGAGGTGACCGAGACGTGTAACCAATGGCACCCCGTACCATCAAGCCGGGTGATACGCCAGTATGGATGGCGATTACGAATACACGCTTCCAATATGGGTTCACCGTGATGTCGGCAAACACGGATGTGACCATCATGATGCTGTTAACAGAACCTGGATTCATCCGAAAAAATGACGTTTTGCCATTCGTGCACCCAGGTTCGCCGTTGAGTAACCATCGCAGGCGCTCCTGTCTGTGATGCGCGTCAAGTGTAACCGCAACCACGGTCTCCGAGCTGATAGTCCATGCTGCTGCAAATGCCGTCGAACTGTTCGTGCAGATGGTGGTTGTCTTGCAAACGTCCCCATCTGTCGACTCAGGGATCGAGACGTGGCTGCACGATCCGTTACAGCCATGCGGATAAGATGCCTGTCATCTCGACTGCTAGTGATACGAGGCCGTTTGGATCCAGCACAGCGTTCCGTATTACCCTCCTGAACCCAACGATTCCATATTCTGCTAACAGTCATTGGATCTCGACCAACGCGAGCAGCAATGTCGCGATACGATAAACCGCCATCGCGATAGGCTACAATCCGACCTTTATCAAAGCCGGAAACGTGATGGTACGCATTTCTCCTCCTTACAAGAGGCATCACAACTACGCTTTAGCAGGCAACGCCGGTCAACTGCTGTTTGTGCATGAGAAATCGGCTGGAAACTTTCCTCATATCAGCACGTTGTAGGTGTCGCCAGCGGCGTCAAGCTTATGTGAATGCTCTGAAAAGCTAATCATTTGCATATCACAGCATCATCTTCCTGTCAATTTTAATGGCCAGTAGTGTATAACGTGTGAAATTCCCCTTCTGTACCACGCAATAACATTTGTTCGGACTCACGCACTTTCTTTGCGTTGTTTTGCATTTCTGTCGCCCTTCTCTAATATACAAGCTATCCCTGCAAGCTGTAAACGATTTGAGTCCAATAAATGACACTTTAGAACAAATGTGGACTTCGGCATCCACACAAATAATCTACCGCATTGTGTATGTGCATTTCGCACGGAAAAACAGTTGAAAATCATCTAGCAAAGATCGCAGTTCCCGCAAAAGGAACAGTTGACAGCGATGTGAGTTGAGGTCACGTGAGTTGACTTGTGCTGTGACGTGAAGGTGCCGTGACGTGACGGAGCCGAGATGAACAGTGTGAACTGGGCTTCAGCTTTATGGTGAGCTTACAATGTTTGGAAGCACTTGCAGTGATTTCTAGATATTCTTTCACCGTATACACTCTATGAGTTCTTCTGGTTATCCGTTTCACCATATAATATTTCCTGTCACAAACATTATATGAATCTCAATGAACAGAAAAAAAACTGTTCTACTTTATCAAAATGTTTACTGTTCACTAAAGAGACCTTTGGAGAAAAGAGAGCCACATGTATGAATATCAGGAGCTCAGATGGAAACCCAGTTCTAAACAAAGAAGGGAAAGCAGAAAGGCGGAAGGAGTATATAGAGGGTCTATACAAGGGCGATGTACTTGAGGACAATATTATGGAAATGGAAGAGGATGTTGATGAAGATGAAATGGGAGATACGATACCGCGTGAAGAGTTTGACAGAGGGCCGACCGCGGAGGTCTAGCAGTTCTGGCGCTGCAGTCCGGAACCGCGGGACTGCTACGGTCGCAGGTTCGAATCCAGCCTCGGGCATGGGTGTGTGTGATGTCCTTAGGTTAGTTAGGTTTAAGTAGTTCTAAGTTCTAGGGGACTTATGACCTAAGCTGTTGAGTCCCATAGTGCTCAGAGCCATTTGAACCATTTTGAAGTTTGACAGAGCACTGAAAGACCTGAGTCGAAACAAGGCCCCGGGAGTAGACAACATTCCATTGGAACTACTGACGGCCTTGGGAGAGCCAGTCCTGACAAAACTCTACCATCTGGTGAGCAAGATGTATGAGACAGGCGGAATACCCTCAGACACCAAGAAGAATATAATAATTCCAATCTCAAAGAAAGCAGGTGATGTGAAAATTACCGAACTAACAGTTTAATAAGTCACAGCTGCAAAATACTGACGCGAATTCTTTACAGACGAATTGAAAAACTGGTAGAAGCCGACCTCGGCGAAGAACAGTTTGGATTCCACAGAAATGTTGGAACACGTGAGGCAATACTGACCCTACGACTTATCTTAGAAAATAGATTAAGGAAAGGCAAACCTACATTTCTAGCGTTTGTAGACTTAGAGAAAGCTTTTGACATTGTTGACTGGAATACTCTCTTTCAAATTCTAAAGGTGGAAGGGGTAAAATACAGGGAGCGAAAGGCTATTTACAATTTGTACAGAAACCAGATGGCAGTTATAAGAGTCGAGGGGCATGAATGGGAAGCAGCGGTTGGGAAGGGAGTGAGACAGCGTTGTAGCCTGTCCCCGATGTTATTCAATCTGTATATTGAGCAAGCAGTAAAGAAAACAAAAGAAATATTCGGAGTAGGTATTAAAGTCCACGGAGAAGAAATAAAAACGTTGAGGTTCGCCGATGACATTGTAATTATGTCAGAGACAGCAAAGGACTTGGAAGAGCAGTTGAACGGAATGGACAGTGTATTGAAATGAGGGTATAAGATGAACATCAACAAAAGCAAAACGAGGATAATGGAATGTAGTCGAATTAAATTGGGTGATGCTGAGGGAATTAGATAAGGAAATGAGACACTTAAAGTAGTAAAGGAGTTTTGCTATTTGGGGAGAAAAATAACTGATGATGGTCGAAGTAGAGAGGATATAAAATGTAGACTGGCAATGGAAAGGAAAGCGTTTCTGAAGAAGAGAAATTTGTTAACATCGAGTATAGATTTAAGCGTCAGGAAGTCGTTCCTGAAGTATTTCTATGGTGTGTATGGAAGTGAAACATGGACGATAAATAGTTTGGACAAGAAGAGAATAGAAGCTTTCGAAATGTGGTGCTATAGAAGAATGCTGAAGATTAGATGGGTAGATCACATAACTAATGAGGAGGTATTGAATAGAATTGGGGAGAAGAGGAGTTTGTGGCACAACTCGACAAGAAGTAGTTACCGGTTGGTAGGACATTTTCTGAGGCATCAAGGGATCACAAATTTAGCATTGGAGGGCAGCGTGGAGGGTAAAAATCGTAGAGGGAGACCAAGAGATGAATACACTAAGCAGATTCAGAAGGATGTAGGTTGCAGTAAGTACTGGGAGATGAAGAAGCTTGCAGAGATAGAGCAGCATGGAGAGCTGCATCAAACCAGTCTCAGGACTGAAGACAACAACAACACAGATACACATATTAGAATCTTGAGACAGTGATGCTGAGTTTGCCCAACGCAACTGTAAGAACACAATGCCTTCATGGTACACATACATTACAGACTCATGTTATGCATACAATTTGGCAGTATCCATGTTTTGGATTTGAGCTCTTGTATTTTTTCCGTGTTTGCAGTTGAAATTATTGGACACGGGTTCCACCTTTTATGCAAAACACTGTTTTTCTTGTTACCCAAACATGTTTTGGCACTTATGTGCCATCATCAGTGGGTTTTGTTTATTGAACGACTGAAAGAAGTGAACATATTTTAGGTTATAGCTGATCTAACAAGATGTGTCCTAAAGACGTTTTTGTTCGTTTTTTTTCTTACTTTGATTTTACATTATATGGTATAGCAGGATCTTTTGTATGGTGTCCTGCTCTGATAGCTGGTCAATCAGGCTCCAGCCCTCAGCAGAAACACGTTTACAGTATGGCAAATTAAATGTTTGTCTTTTCTGTTTTTTCCACATAGTTATATTTATTAAATTTTGTGCATGTTTCTCTGTTTAAGAGGGTTAATCTCGCCTTTTTGTAAGTGTAAATTCTTTCAGTCTGCAGCGCAGTAGCTGCTCACGGAACAGCCAGCTACGTTACTAATTAACGCATCAGCGTCCATTGGTGACTCATCAGGAGGAGAGCAAGTTGCAAATTTTGGACTGTCTGCTTTTATAGTTCACTTCTTCAGTTAGTCTCACTAGGATGGCTGAAATGTGTGCATGCTGTGTGCGGACGCAGGAGGAGCTGACCACAGTTCGTCAATAGCTTAATAGGCTTTTGGCTACGGTTAGTCACCTTCAGACTGCTGCCTCGGGATGTAGGTGGTGGAGAATCTGGTGCGTTGCATGGGACGTCTCAGATGTCACTTGTTTCGTCCACAGGTTGTGCTTCCAAGGCATCTCCTAGTGCAGTACACACGGTAGTTCCGCTCTCACAGCAGGGCGAGTGGCAGGTGGTAACGCTTTCGGGTCTCTTGGGGAGGAGTGCCAATGCGGAGACTGGTCGCTTGGCCTCGCCCATTCACCTTCTGAGCTTTCTAGACCTCCGTTATCGTGTGGGGATTTGTAGCATTTCCCTTGATAAATCAGGGGTGCACTACACAAAGGAAGCAGCTCCTCGGGTAGCAGAGTACTTGTGGAGTGCACATGAAGGTTTCTTAGGCTAGGCAATAGTTTGAGGTGCGCTGATCACCACTTGCCAGTCAGTATGCAGTAAGGGAAGTCAAATGGCGTTAGAATAAAGACACTTCGACTGTCACAAGTGTATCAGTAAACTGTCGAAGTATTCGTAATAAATTTCCCGAATTTACTGACCCCCCAGGGAAGTTCTCGAGCTCAAATTATTCTTGGGGCCGACAACTGGCTCATACCCGCAGTGGAAAGCTTTGAGATATTTAGGCAGTCTTGGAATGTATATCGGAAAGACAGATTAGAGGCCATAGCAGGGGGAGTGTTCATTGCATTTGAAAAAAATATTGTCTCTATTGAGGTCTCAAAGTTGAGTGTGACAGTGAAGTCATACGGTCACGTATAACAGGTGTGGGTGAAACCAATTTAAGTGTTGGATGTTTTTACTGGCCACCCGACATGCTGTGACAGTTCTAGAGTCACTCAAAAAAAGTCTACGGTCGATAGCACGTAAATACCCAGATCAGGCAATATTGGTTGGAGGCGACTTCTTATAGACTGGGATGTCTATGGATTCATTGCAAGGGATACATACAGACAGTCATTCGAAATAATTCTGAACACGTTTTCTGAAAACTGTCTCGAGCAACTTTCTCGGCAGCCCACAGGCAATGGAAATATGTTAGACCCTGTAGCTCCAAATAGGCAGGATCTTATCGATAATGTCAGCATAGAAACAGTGGTTAGCGATCATTTCATTGTAGTAACTATGATTACGAAAGTTAATAAATCAGTGAAGAAGGCTAGGAGAGCGTTTCTGCTAGACAGAGCAGATAAGCAGTTATTAACATTTCACTTACACAGTGAATTCGCATCACTTAGTTCCAGTAAGTTGGTGTAGAGGAATTATGGGCAAAGTTTAAGCAGATTGTAAATCGTGCTCTGGAGGGTTATGTGCCTGGTAAGTGAATAAAGGATGGAAAAGACCCATCATGGTTTAATAATGAATTTCGGCGTATGCTGAGGAAGCAAAGGCTGTTGCACTCTCGGTTCATATGGGGACATGTAAATGACGACAAGCGAAGGTTAGTAGAGATTCGTGCGTCTGTGAACAGATCTATGCGCGAAGAATACAACTATGCCGTCACAACTTAGCAAAAGATCTGGCAGAGAATCCGAGAAAATATTGGTCGTGTGTAAAATTGCTAAGCGGATCCAAGGCTTCCATTCAGTCCCTTGTTGACCAATCTGGTGTGGCAGTGGAAGATAACAAAACAAAAACTGAGGTTTTGATCTTCACGTTCAATAAATCGTTCACACAGGAGAATTATACAACCATACCACCATTTGGCCATCGGACAGACTCCCACATGGACGACATAATAATAAACACCTGGCGTAGAGGAAGAAGTGAAGAATTTGAAAGCAAAAAATCACCGGGTCCTGATGGAATCCCAGTTCGATTTTACAAAGAGTACTCTACGAGCATTGGCCACTTGCCTAGCTTGCGTTTCTCGTGAATCTCTCCCCGCGCAAGGTCCCAAGCGACTGGAAAAAAGTGCAGGTGGCTCCAGTACATAAGAAAGGTGAAAGAACGGACCCGCAAAATTACAGACCAATATCCCTAAGTTCTGTTTGCTGCAGAATCCTTGAACATATTCTCACATCGAATATAATAAACTTTTTTGAGACTGAGAAGCTTATGTGGACGAATCAGCGTGGTTTTAGAAACTATAGCTCGTGCGAAACTCAGTTTGCCCTTTTCTCCCACGATATACTGAGAACTATGGATGAAAAGCAACCGGCAAAAGATTTCTGGAAAGCATTTGACACGGTGCCCCGTTGCAGGCTATTAACGAAGGTACGGGAATATGGAACAAGTTTACAGATATGTGAGTGGCTCGAAGACTTCTTAAATAATAGAGCCCAGTATGTTGTCCTCGACGGCGAGTGTTCATAAGAGACAAGAGTACCGTCAGCAGTGCCCAGGGAAGTGTGATAAGACCGCCGTTGTTCTCTATATACACAAACGATTTGGCTGACAGGGTGGGCAGCAATCTGCGTTTGTTTGCTGATGATGCCGTGGTATAAAATAAGGGGTCGACGTTGAGTGACTGTAGGAAGATACAAGAAGACTCAGACAAAATTTCCAGTTGGTGTGATGAATGGCAGCTTTCCCTTAAATGTCGAAAAATGTAAGTTGATGCGGATGAGTAGGAAGATCAAACCGATTATGTTCGGATACAGTATTACTAGTATAAGCGTAGGCTTCCGCGGCCGTTGTCATCTTCAATAGAATTCTTCAGGGTATCAGACCGCATCGTCATAATTTAAAATGCGCCAACGTTTCGGCCAGCGTTGCAGCTAGCCTTCATCAGGGCCTTACGTTTAACGTAAGGCCCTGATGAAGGCTAGCTGCAACGCTGGCCGAAACGTTGGCGCATTTTGAATTATGACGTTTAACGTAAGGTCCTGATGAAGGCTAGCTGCAACGCTGGCCGAAACGTTGGCGCATTTTAAATTATGACGATGCGGTCTGATACCCTGAAGAATTCTATTGAAGAGTATTACTAGTGTCGTGCTTGACACAGTTAAGTCGTTTAAGTATCTGGGCGTTACGTTACAAAGCGCTATGAGGTGGAACGAGCATGTGAGAACTGTGGTAGGCAAGGCGAATGGTCCACTTCGGTTTATTGGGAGACTTTTAGGAAAGAGTGGTTCACCTGTAAAGGAGACCGTATATAGAACGCTGGTGCGACCTGTTCTTGAGGACTGCTCGAGTGTTTGGAGTCCGTACCAGGGCGGACTGAAGGAAGAGATCGAAGCAGTTCAGAGGGGGGCTGCTAGGTTTGCTAACAGTAGGTTCGAACAACACGCGTTACGGAGATGCTTCGGGAACTCAAATGGGAATCCCTGGAGAGAAGGGGTTGAGGAAATTTAGAGAATCGGCATTTGAAGCTGACCGCCGAACGATTCTACTGCCGCCAACACACACAGCGCCTAAGGACCACGAAGATAAGGTACGAGAAATTAGGGCTCATACGGAGTCATACAGATAGACGTCTTTCCCTCGCTCTATTTGCGAGTGCAACAGGGAATGAAATCACTAGTAGTGGTACTGGGTACCCTCCGTCACGCACCGTACAATGACTTGCCATGTATCTATGTAGACGCAGATGTAGATCTGAAAACCAAATGTTATAAATGTGAATTTATCAGCGAGTTAACACATAACACATCCCTTGATGTTTTTTAACGTGATTCTGGTGTGGCAAAATGTTTTCAGACTCATGTTTTGTAGTGACTTATCCTTCTTCTCTTGTGTTCTGAGGGCACTGCACGCACATATTAAATCTACTTTGTTTAATTTCGGCCAGATAAGAAGAATGACACAAAAGAATCCAAAGGTATCCATTATAAATGGCCTATCAAAGGTGCACAAAGAGTGTACCCCTTTACGACCAGTCATCAACTTCAGAAACGCTTCATCATACCACACAGCCCAATATAGACACACATTACTAAAGAAAATATACACTTTTGAAAATAACTACAACCTAGAGAACTGAATGCAACTAGTAGAGAGAATCAAGAACATAGACACACCAGACACAGCAAGCCTCATATCATTTGATATCACATCAGTGTATACTTGTATTCCAATAAATGAAACAATCAACATCATCATACAAAGACCAACAAGGAAACATCAGACTCACACATTAATGAAATACCGATACTCAAAACCTTAACAGCACAAAATTACTTTATGTTCAACACAGCCAGTTTATTCCCAACATGAAGGGCTGTCAACGGGATCACCAATTAGTGGTCCTAGCCAACATATTTATAAACAACTTAGAGAAAAGATCTTCACACACACATTAAAACAAAAAAATACATAGTTGTATATTGGTACAATTATGACGATGACATAATATGCCAGACTGATGCTGATGGACCACCCGCCACCCCCCCCCCCCCCAAACACACGTATATAGAAGAGCTACGCAATGAAATAAACAACTTACTCCCAAAAATTAACTTCAAATTAGAAACAGTTACAGAAAACACACTAAATTTTCTGGATCTCACCATACGAAAAATAAACGGCACCCATGATTTCATGATATTCAGAAAACTGATAATCATGAGCACCACCATTCACAATCCATCAGACAATACGATGGCATACAAACAAGCAAGCTTCATATTCATGCTCCACAGTTTGAACAGAACACCCATAAGCAAACAGAATTACACACAGACATTAAAAACAATACAACAAATACCAGAGGAAAATGGTGACAAGGCCGGCCGGGGTGGCCGAGCGGTTCTGGGCGCTACAGTCTGTCACCGCGCGACCGCTACAGTCGCAGATTCGAATCCTGCCTCGGGCATGGATGTGTGTGATGCCTTTAGGTTAGTTAGGTTTAAGCAGTTCTAAGTTCTATGGGACTGATGACCTCAGAAGTTACGTCCCATAGTGCTCAGAGCCATTTGAAAATGGTTACAAGCCCCACATAATAGGGAAATTAAACCAACAAATTTGTAAACAGGAAACGAATGAAAGCGACACACACACACACACACACACACACACACACACACACAACTTTACACAACACAGAGCACTACAGCACACAAAACGATAACTACATACAAGACACAACAATGCAACAACACACACACAAAACATAATGGCACATACTCACCTCCAATAACAGAATTGTCCACAGAATAGGCAACATATTGAGGCAACAGTGTCATCAAATAGGATACAGGTCAGACAACACAACACAGAAAAAATTCCATTCCACACTCTGCCGGTTACTCCCCGGCTCGTAATGATAGATCCATGTTTTGTCACCAGTAATGATCCTGTCTAAGAAGCTGTCCTCTTCGTTACCATAGCGATCTAAATGTTTTTTTGTGCTGATGTTGAAGCGCGTTTGTTTATGCAACTGTGTGAGTTGTTTTGGGATCCATCTTGCACAAACTTTATAAAACCCAAGTCTGTTGTGGATGATTTCGTAGGCAGAACCGTGACTAATTTGCAGACAATGTGACACTTCGTCAATAGTTACTCGTTTATCTAAGAGAATCATTTCACGTGAACGCTCAATGGTTTCTTCATTTGCGGCGGCAAACAGTCGTCCGGCTCCTTCATCGTGCGTAACACTTCAGCGACCATTTTGGAATTTTTCAATCTATTCGTAGACACTCCGTTGTGGCAAAACACTGTTCCCGTACTGTACCGAAAATACTTATTCTTGCAACGAAATCAAGAGGAAGGGTGTGCTTGTTATTACAAGGTAACCAGTTCTTTAAATCTCGGATCAGGATTAGAAATTGCCACTCGTATCTCTTTCTCTTTATTCATTTTGTGACTGCCAGTCGCATCTCTTTCTCTATATTCATTTTGTGACTGCCAGTGCCAAAAATCTACGACACGTGACTAGGATGTTGCAAAATTTATAAAATCTCGTAGAGCCTTGTTACTTACTTGGGGCTGCTCCTGCTTCACCAAGCTCCAAAATTCAAGCAGTGATGAAAAAATGAACTTTGATCCCAACGTTTTTCGCCTGTCGAAATATCGACAAATTGCTTTCGATCTTCAGTCATAAGCGTTCATGGAAGCTCTGAACTTAAAGAATCTTTGATCCGGCTGTGATTTTCAACTTCCTCTGGGAGGCAGTTCAGAAAATAATCACTGAATTCAGTTAAACGACCCACAAACACAGATGTCAATTCTTCACTCAGTTGAGAGTCGTTGTGTTCTAAAAACATGTGATGAGCAGGGAATACCTAATATGTTTCTATGATCCCACTTCTTCTTCAACAGTAACAATTTCTTTCTGAAGGCTGAAATTTTGTGTGACAATTGCAGAATATTGCTCTCTTTTAACTGAAAGGATACATTCAATGAATACAGTTTTTCAAAGACGTCACAAAGGAATGCCAACTTCAAAACAAAGTCACTGTCTACGAACTTCTCGGAATCGTGAAGAACAAGAACAGCCTAACGTATATTTTTATTATCCATCTACTTCTTTAACAACAGCAGTTTCTTTCTAAAGGCTGAAATTTTGTTAGACGGTTACAGAATGTTGCGCTCGTTTCCCTGAAGGGATACATCCGATGAACAGGGTTTTTCAAAATTTGTCATAAAGATACTATATAACGCCTCGAAATTAAAATGTTTCCCTTGAACAAGGTACGAGCAAAGTTCATTCCTCAACTCATACGCCCTTTTCTAGACATTTCCGCTTGGAAGTCAACTGGAGTTACCGTAAAAAAGTAGGGGAATGTGCTTCGCCCCATATCGATGCATATTTGTTGAAAACGCCTCGTCTCAAGCGGGGGACTTTTAAAATTGGGTTGTATGGGGAAGGAGACCAGACAGCGAGGTCATCGGTCTCATCGGATCAGGGAAGGATGGGGAAGGAAGTCGGCCGTGCCCTTTCAGAGGAACCATCCCGGCATTTGGGGACTTTTAATGAAGTTTACCACTTCGCTCACTGATTGAAGAACGTCATGGAGGACACGACTCACTCTTGTTGATGCCATTGCTTCCCGGTGATAAAACAGTGTGTCCAGACAGCGTGAGGAGCCTCTTTACGAATCAGAGTTTGCATGACAGCCAGCCACATTACGACCTTCATCTGTACACATGCCTACACAATTTTCTCAATTAATGTTGTGTACCTCCATAAAAGAGTGCAGTGTTTCAAAGAGTGCTTTTGTTCCAAAAGTTAATTCGCTGTAGTAAAGAAGATCTTCATGAAATTTGCTGTCATTAATAAATCTCAATATAACAAATCAGATGCGCGTTATTATTGTAGCTTCGTCCAAGTGTTACAAAAATCATCATTACCTTTGAGTTTTCCAACCAGCTGGTCATTAATATAGTCAGTCATCTCGAGTATTTGGCGGCCACAGAGTAATGTGCTAAGGTACACTTGTCCGTTGATTGAAAACTGACTCACTTGTCCGTTGATTGAAAACTGACTCACTTGTCACAATTGAAGCACCTCCAGAGCGCAGGTAAAATAAGATATTCCGCTATATTGTGAGGTTTCTTGCTCTTTGCTGCTCCGTAGGCAACTTTGTAAAATGACAGTAGAGGATCTGTCAGAATCGTAGCTTGTTTAGTGAAAGATACTTTTCGTTCTGTCAGTTCTTTTAACTTGTAGGAAAACATTCTCGTGGTTTGTTTACCAAACTACTGCGATTTTACTAAAATATCGTTTTACTTTATTAGGAAGCAATATTTTAGGAGCTGGGGCATTGAAATAAATTTAACCATTCCTTATTTCGAACAGTAGCATACGTGAAACCAAAACTCAAGTCATTGTTGTCATATTTCCTGCAGCTTGATGTATAGAACTGCTTGACAGATTTGAAATATCACGTTTTGTACTTAACGTCTAGAAATTTGCGCATGCTGACGGAGAAACACAAATCACAGAAGACAAACAACAATTAAAAGCTATCTGCCTTCGATAAAACTAATCTTCAAACTTAATGTAAAAACAAATGAAAGACAGTACGATTCGACTGCCATCTACCACGCTGCCATAGTAACTCTGCTTACTTAGCGGCCCACTAGATATCACTACTAGGGCAAATGTTGTTCCTTTGCTCATAAAGCAAACAAACAGAATTGTTATTTTTATGAAACCACCGCGGCGCTTCTGCTGTAGGCAACGATGCCCGTGGACCTCTGCTAGGCAGTTAAGGGGCGAAGCAACTGCGAACGTTAGCTGCGTGGTTAGGAACCGATTGTGAGGAGGCGCGAGCACAGTGGTGTTTTCTGGGTGGCAACTGCCCACTCAAGTTAGCAGGTTCACGTTTAGCAAATCACATGTGGGAACAATGCACAGCGTGGGCTGGAACACCTCCGTTCCCTCATGGCGCCATCCGACTGGCGACTGATTTCATTCTCTCGGACGAGCGAACGCCACCAAGGTACGATTCAGGGTCAGAATCACTCTTTCACACATAACGGAGGTTATTAAAAGACCACAATATTATTGCACTTGCGGGTGAGGGCTATTCGGTCGACTCGTGTGTTTACCTGTACACTTGAAGCTGATCAGAATGTGCTTCGCTGTTTTAACGATCAGACAACTTTCTCTTCTTGTCTTGAAGGTATTCGGACTTCTACAGTGTACCTGACAGTCGAAAAAAATGATGTTTTTGTTTAATGTTACAGTGCGTTTCCAATAAGGGTCACGAGAGGCCAAGTACAATAATATAATGGTGGGGCAGTTACCTAGCGACTGGAGAAAAGCGAGGCCATTCTAGTATTCACGTAGTGTCCTAGGGCAGATGCACGTGGCCCATATCCTTGACGTCAGTCTGTTGTAGAATTATGGAACCTTTTTTATGCTCATGCATTATGACTATCAAAATCAATATGGATTCCGTAAGCAGAGATCTTGCGAAACTCAGTTCGCTCTGTTCCCCAATGAGATTCAAAGCGCTGCAGACATCGACGCTCATGTTTATGCCGTGTTACTCGATTTCAGAAAGGCATTTGATGCCGACACGCACTGCCGTTTAGTGAAAAAAAATGCGAATGACCGAGTATCGGCCAGATTTGTGAGAGGATTCAAATCTTCCATGCAGACAGAACTCAACATGTCGCTCTTAACGGAACAAAATCGACAGATGCAAAGTACCCCAAAGAAGCGTTACAGGATAGTTACTGTTTACAAGGTATATCGTCCTAGTAGAGTGCTTTGGGAGCTCTTCATGCTGTTCACAGAAGGTGCGGTTGCCTAAAAGGAAGTTGCAACGCCACAAGACAGTAACTACTTGCAGAAGGACCTATGGATGATTGATGAATGGCGCAGGGAATGGCAGTTGATTCTGAACGTAAATGAATGTAACTTCCTACGCATATATGAAAACACTACAAACTGCTGAAAACAGTAACGACCGTAAAACATCTTCGGATGTCTACCGGAGCGATCTTGACTGGAATAACCAAACAGCAGACAAGCAGATGCGAAGACTGTGATTGATGGAAAGAATCTTGTTGTTATTGTTTGGTCTACAGTCCAAAGACTGGTTTGATGCAGCTCTCCGTGCTACTCTATCCTGTGCAAGCCTCTTCATTTCCGAGTAACTACTGCAACCTACAGCCTTCTGAATCTGCTTACTGTATTTATCTCTTGGTCTCTCTACGATTTTTACCCCCCCCTCCTCTTTTTTAAACTTTTTATTGTCCATGTTTCACTTCCATACATGGCTACACTCCAGATAAATACTTTCAGAAAGGACACTTAAATCTATACTTGATGTTAACAAATTTCTCTACTTCAGATGCGCTTTTCTTGCCATTGCCAGTGTACAATTCGATCATCATCAGTTATTTTGCCGTCCAAACAGCAAAAATCATCTACTACTTTCAGTGCCGCATTTCCTAATCTAAATCCCTGAGCATCGTTGGGGGGGGGGGGGTTTATGGGCGCTCAACATCGAGATCATCAGCGCTCCCTGAGCATCACCTGATTTAATTTGACTACATTCCATTATCCTCGTTTTGCTTTTGTTGATGTTCATCTTATATCCTCCATTCAAGATGGTTGGTTGGTTGGTTGGTTTGGGGAAGGAGACCAGACAGCGTGGTCATCGGTCTCATCGGATTAGGGAAGGATTGGGAAGGAAGTCGGCCGTGGCCTTTCAGAGGAACCATCCCGGCATTTGCCTGGAGCGATTTAGGGAAATCACGGAAAACCTAAATCAGGATGGCCGGACGCGGGATTGAACCGTCGTCCTCCCGAATGCGAGTCCAGTGTCTAACCACTACGCCACCCCGCTCGGTCTCCTTTCAAGACACTGTTCATTCCGTTCAACTGCTCTTCCAGGTCCTTTGCTGTATCTGACAGAATAACAATGTCATCGGCAAACCTCAAAGCTTTTATTTCTTCTCCCTGGACTTTAATTCCTACTTCAAATTTTTCTTTTGTTTCCTTTACTGCTTGCTCAATATACAGACTGAATAACATCGGGGATAGGCTACAATCCTGTCTTACTCCCTTCCCAACCGCTGCTTCCGTTTCATGTCCCTCGACTCTTATAACTGCCATCTGGTTTCTGTACAAATTGTAAATAGCCTTTCGCTCCCTGTATTTTGCCCCTGCCACCTTCAGAATTTGAAAGAGAGTATTCCAGTCAACATCGTCAAAAGCTTTCTCTAAATCTACAAATGCTAGAAACGTAGGTTTGCCTTTCCTTAACCTATCTTCTAAGACAAGTTGTGGGGTCAGTAATACCTCACGTGTTCCAACATTTCTGCGGAATCCGAACTGACCTTCCACAAGGTCGGCTTGTACCAGTTTTTCCATTCCTCTGTAAAGAATTCGTGTCAATATTTTGCAGACGTGACTTATTAAGCTGATAGTTCGGTAATTTTCACATCTGTCAACACCTGCTTTCTTTGGGATTGGAATTCTTATATTCTTTTTCAAGTCTGAGTGTATTTCGCCTGTCTCATACATCTTGCTCACCAGATGTTAGAGTTTTGTCAGGGCTGGCTCTCCCAAGGCTGTCAGTAGTTCTCACGGTATGTTGTCTACTCCCGGGGTAATCCTAGAAATTTGGTGCTCGAAGCACGCTCTTGACATTGTGGATCTCGGAATATTGGAATCCCTAACGATTTCCGAACTGCAAGGCCCCATGCGTCTAGCTCTTCCGCTTCCCGTCTGGCGGCCATAATCAGGTCGGGAATCTTTTCACACGAACGACCTCAATACAAATGCAGTTCCGATAGTACACTGCCCTTTTATACCTTGTGGGCGCGATACTGCCATCATGTATATATGTGGATATTGTCGTCTCAAGACGGTCTAATCAGTGTAAAATAAAAATATTTTGAAAACTATACTTTTGGCCATCTTACAGATACTTACTCCTTGTCTCCATCAAATTTCTTCCCTCTTCTATTCAAAACCACTGTTGAGATGACCAATGGCGATTGCGAGACTGAATGCCGTTTGATTTCGTTGTGAGCACATGACACAGTAAGGAAAGTATATAAGTGGAGCACCGACGAATGGGGAATCATTTTGGCGACGATGTGAGCCGCAAATGGAGAAAGACACTGAAATAAGCAACTTTGACAAGGGACAGAACGTTACGGCGCGGTGTCCGGGAATGAGCATCTCGAAACGGCGTAGCTGGTCGGCGGTATGCGTGCTACTGTAATGAACTTCTATGGAAAGTAGCCATAGACGGTGAAGCTACGAGTAGGCGACGAGGAGTTGGCGTCCACGTCTCATTACAAAATGCGGAGATACGAGGCCTGCCCGCTCTGTAAAGCAGTGTTGGCGTGCTGTGACAAATCTGACGACAGAGTGCAACGCTGGTGCAGGTACAAGCCGTTCAGAGCCCATTGTTAAACATGGGGCTCGGCAGGAGGCGACATCTTCATGTTCCCATGTAGCCAACGTAAGACAGTTACAACTTCAGCGGGCACGGGATCATCGAGACTGGACCGTGGATCAATGGAAATGTGTCGCCTGGACCACGTTTCTTGTTACACCAGCTCGATGGCCGTGGCCAGATACGCCGTCCTCCAGGCGAACGGTTGCTCGATACATGCACCGCGGCGCGGATGCAGACCGGTGGCGGCAGCATTATGCTACAGGGGACATTCGCCTGGGGGGTCAAGCACACGGTCTGATTCCATCTGTCTGCTTTAACCCATGACGTCCTGAGTGACGTCACGAGTTTACGATGCGAAAGATGTGTGCAGCCTGTTTTTAAATATTATGTGTGGTTGTCTTAGTATCTGGTGTAAGCTATGATTTTGTAAACCGTGCTGTTTGTTCCAAATATGTCGTTGTTTATGAGGGTATTGTTAGGGTGGAACCCGAGAGCACATTAGATTAGATTAGTTTAGATTAGATTAGTACTTGTTCCATAGATCATGAACACGACACTTCGTAATGATGTGGAACGTGTCAGGTTATTAAAAGATGTCTATACAAGATATTACATTACACAAAATATTACATGACACTTAATATTTTTGTGGGGGTTGGGGAAATTACCCATTACTGCATCCAAAAATTCATCTAATGAGTAGGAGGAGTTGCCATTAAGAAATTCTTTTAATTTCTTTTAAATGCTACATGGCTATCTGTCAGACTTTTGATGGTATTAGGTAAGTGCCCAAAGACTTTTGTGGCAGCATAATTTACCCCCTTCTGAGCCAAAGTTAGATTTAACCTTGAGTAGTGGAGATCATCCTTTCTCCTAGTGTTGTAGCCATGTACACCGCTATTACTTTTGAATTCGTTCGGATTGTTAATAACAAATTTCATAAGTGAATACATATATTGTGAGGCTACAGCGAAAATCTCTAGCTCTTTAAATAAGTGTCTGCAAGATGAGCTTGGATGAGCTCCAGCAATTATTCTGATTACACACTTTTGTGCAATCAAGACTCTTTTATCAATGATGAGTTACCCCAAAATATGATGCTATACGAAAGCAGAGAATGAAAATAGGCGTGGTAAGCTAATTTACTGAGATGTATATCGCCAAAATTTGCAATGACCCTAATAGCATAAGTAGCTGAACTCAAACGTTTCAGCAGATCCTCAGTGTGTTTTTTCCAGTTCAACCCCTCATCAATGCATACACCTAGAAATTTTGAATATTCTTCCTTAGCTACCGATTTCTGATCGAAGTCTATATTTATTAATGGTGTCATTCCATTTACTGTGGGGAACTGTATATACTGTGTTTCGTCAAAGTTTAATGAGAGCCCATTTGCAGAGAACCACTTAATGATTTTCTGAAAAACTTCGTTTACAATTTCACCAGTTGGGTAGCTATACTTGTATCATCGGCAAAAAGTACCCGCTTTGCATCTTCGTGAATATAGGATGGCAAGTCATTAATATATATTAAGAACAGCAGAGGACCCAAGACCGAACCTTGCCGCACCCCATTCTTGATTGTTCCCCAGTTTGAGAAATCGCCAGTTTTTTGCATATTATGTGAACTGCTTATTTCAACTTTCTGCACTCTCCCAGTTAGGTATGATTTAAACCATTTGAGCATTGTCCCATTCATACCACAGTACTTGAGCTTATCTAGAAGTATTCCATGATTTACACAATCAAAAGCCTTTGATAGATCACAAAAAATCCCAACGGGTGACTTCCGGTTACTCAGAGCATTTAATATGTCATTAGTGAAAGTATATATAGCATTTTCCGTTGAAAAACCCTTCTGGAAACCAAATTGACATTTTGTTAAGACTTTATTTTTACAAAGGAGTGAAGCTACTCTGCAATACATTACTTTTTCAAGAATTTTGGATAAGGCAGTCAGAAGAGAGATTGGGCGGTAGTTGTTGACATCAGACTCACAGCTTAAATTGTTGCTAGAGAAACTAGTAACGATTATATGTAGATTCCTGTTTCTCACATATATTTGACTGTTTTGTTGGGTATTTGGCACGATTTGTGAGGATAACATTAGGCTAGGATCCACGAGAACAGTTATGGCGCCTCTTTACAAACCGGTTAGCAATGTAAGAAAGATTCTCGTTTTTCAGAGTGATTCTACGTATGCAAAGGAAATAACTATATTCTACAGTATTAAGTCAAGAGCCATGTCTGTCTAAGAGAAACCATATGGTAAGAAGCCAGCACTCCTGGATTTTTCATGTTTCAGTACATAAAAATGGTTCAAGTGGCTCTAAGCACTATGGGACTTAAACTTCTTAGTTCATCAGTGCCCTAGAACTTAAAACTACTTAAACCTAACTAACCTAAGGACATCACACACATCCATGCCCAAGGCAGGATTCGAACCTGCGGTCGTAGCGGTCGCGCGGTTCCAGACTGAAGCGCCTAGAACCGCTCGGTCACAACGGCCAGCTTTCAGTGCATATAGTTACGCACGGCAATGACTCGTTCATTCTGTTCCATTCTCTTCTGTTTGTCTTTACAATTTACCATTGCGAGTGCTGCCCTTATACTGATGAAGGTCATTGTCTATTTCTAATTGAAAAGATTCTTCCAACCTTCTTTATGTAATTTTCTATCCTTTACTATTCTGAAACATTTAAGTTAAATGTGGCCACTGTAATTTTACTAGTCGAAGCTAGAGTGAGTCGCGAAATGCCAACTTATTTTCATTTTTAACAGCCATTACTTGTATCTACTGCACAACAGAAACTGCACATAGTTTATTTGCTTTCGAAGTACGATACTTTAATGAGGTTACGCGACTCAGATAATTTTACGGTAGATATATATTTGAAATACAACCATGCAAGATGAAGCTACACAGTAAATTTGTCTTGAAAAGAAATCAATGTGTTTTTTCCTACTAAAGAACATAATTTGATCCGGATATCAGTAAAAGGAAGAATATTACATGCAGTCGTTGCTAATAAGTCAATGCTAATTTCAGAGATATTATTTAACTTCGATAACCATTTCTCTCAATTGTGACGAGTATATAGGTGATCCTCATGAAATATTACAACATATAAAAGAAAGATTTCATTATTTTCTTCTTCCAAGATAAATTCAAATAACAATAGAGGCTAGAAACACAGTTTAAGATGTTGCAAGTGAAATGATTCTTGATTATAATTACAATGTTGTTTCTTACACTTATTTCCCTGTTTTTGTAATGTAGCATATTTGTAGAGGACTAGGTTAGGCAGGAATCTAAGATCATAGCTCAAATGCTTGCGAGTGATACGAGCATTGATCTTATTTATAATTTTGGTTCTTTCAAATATTTGGCTGTTGTTTTCGAATGTGACGTCGTGGAGGCGCGGCATATTTGAAATGGATCGAGTCTTTAGTAGTTACTGGTTATTTCTTTCTTTTTGGTTTTTGACCTGTTACTTTTAGTTTGTAGTTTTTTTTTAATACTGAGTGTTCGAGTTTGTCATTGGCTTTTTGCAGTTTGAATATTTCGTTATTTGCAGTACGATTTGTGTGTGTGTGTGTTGTGAATCAACCTTGATTAATTTGGTGTTGTCTAAGTGTGTTTTTATGGACTTTTTCAATTATTCTGAGACTGTAGTTTGTTTGTGGAAGGCAAATACCTATGAAATTAGGGTTTTCAAACTAATGTTCGGTTAGTTTCATTTGGTGGGGGTGAGGGGAGGGGGTCTATGTCTGTGTTTCAGCTATATAGATCTAGTTAAAATTGGGATATTGGTTTTTACGGTTGTGTGTCGGGGATTTTGATGTCGCCTTCTTCGTTTGAGCTATATAGGTCAAGTGAAATATTCGGTTCTAATTTTGTGTTTCTTCTATATTATAATTATTCTGTAGAAAGCCGTGTGCGTGATTTTTAGCTTTTTGGGTTGCTTTGGAGTGATCTTAGTTTTATTGTCTTTTTTTAGATTATTTCGGTCCAAGCCCCCTAATTCTCGCTACTGTCCCGTCAGTTCCGTTTCATTAGCTGACTGAAATATTTCGCTTTTATTTTTTGTTTGTTTTCGAGTGTAATGGTCTATCTTGTAGTCACCATCTTGAAGGATGTAATCGGCCTTTTTATTAACTGTAATCTATGGTTGTCTTAGTAACTCGTGTAAACTATGCTATTCACTCGATATGATATCATTGTTCATAGCAGGTGGGTGGAATCAGGCCTTGCTCTATTCCCCACCTAATTTTCCTTGGAAGCTGTGGTAGTAATTGAAGGCATCATGACAGTTATGTACTACGTAAATAATCAACTGTATCGCTTCATGTTTGATGTTTCCCCGGCAGCAATGGCATCTTCCAGAAGGATAAACTGTCCCTGTCGTAAGGCCAGAATCGTACTACAGTGTTTTGACGAGGATGAAAATGGAGCCACGTTGATGTCTTGGCCAGGTTTGCCATTGTGCGAAAGGCGTGAGGGGTACCAATAGAAATGTGCCGCGGGGATGCTGACTTGGTGGAAGGCTAGTCACGGAGGGGGGCAAAAGTGGCTTCTCGAACCTTCTAGAAGTTTGGAGTGTACATACACGTGCAGCGAAACTAAAAAGTAAAATGCAGTTTGAGGGGAGAGATACCCCTAGGAATCATAGGAATGGACTCATCGCTGTCGCGGAAGTAAGGGAGACACGAAACAGTCTGTCAATAAGGATATTGTTTAGATAAGAGACACAGATACTAAAATTCTCGTAATATGATCTGTGTGGACATAAGCGTTCTCCACAGTTGGTGCTAATAAAAGTATTTTAATTACGTGTGCTATGAAAAGTGACGTATCTCACGTCAAAAGCGGAGAAAAGTTTACAAAAACGGGTAGCGATCCCTTCTTTGAAGCAGATCGTATCGACGGTTGGCAGCGCGTCGATCATGTCACTGGTGACGATCGAGTCTCAGTGGAGAAATAGGCTGAAGTAATAATTCATTTGACGCTGTCAAGCGAAATATCTACAATCGCGTAGGAAAAGACTTTGATTGTCGAACGAAATTTTTCTTTTGAATGTTGCCAATAACTGCAGACGCAGATGTGGTTTGATTAAATGGTCAAAGTTTATGCTGTCCACTGCACTTGTAAGTGGACCAGTGCTAACTATCCTGCTATCTCAATGTTAGTTTAGATACTCACGGATGGTCTTATGGTCACGATTGAGTGGGCAAACGTAACAGCAGTGGAGAACCCTTTTGTGAATGCTGTATTTCAGTCCCTAGCGTTTATACTGGCAGAATACTTTGTACGGGTGTCATTGAATGTGTGTGAGTAATGTTCCTCTGGGTGTTTTATTTCCCAAAGGTGTCGCGAGTTCGCAGAGTGTGCTCTGACGTGACAAAAGTCGTGGGATACCTACTGACATCGTGGCATGGACTCAACAAGTCGTTGGAAGTCCCCTACAGAAGTAGTGAGCCACGCTGCCTGTCGCCATCCATAATTATGAAAGTGTTGTCGGTGTACGATTTGTGAACGAACTGTCCCATAAATGTTCAATGGGATTCATGTCGGGCTATGTGGGTGACCAAATCATACGCTGGAATTGTACAGGATGTTCTTCAAATCAATTGCGACCCAGTGACATGACGCATTGTCATCCATAAAAATTTCATCGTTTTTTTGGAAATGTAAAGCCCATGAATGGCTGCAAATGGTCCCCAAGAGTTTCAGTTGGACCAGAGGACCCAGTTCATTCGATGAAAATGCAGCCCACGCCATTATGGAACCACAACAAGCTTGTGACAACATGCATCCACAGCTTCGTGAGATCTGACGCCACAATCGAATCCTACCATCAGCTCTTAACAACTGAAACCGGGTCTCGTTTGACCAGGCCATGGTTTTCCGCTCGTCTGGAGTAAAACTAATGTGGTCACGAGGGCAGGAGAGGTGGTGCAGGCGATGTCGTGCTGTTAGCAAAGGCATTCGCATCGGTCACTTGCTGTCATAGCCCGTTAACGCCAAATTTCACCGCACTGTCCTAATGGATACGTTCGTCGTACGTCCCACATTGACTTCTGCGGTTATTTCACACAGTGTTGCTTGTCTGTTAGCACTGATAATTCTATGCAAACGCCACTGCTCCCGGTCGTTAAGTCAAGGTTGGGTGAATTGTACTGAGTACAATCACGCATCTGAAATGGCTAGCAATGCATGACTTTATATAAGGCAACGTTCAATACATTATTAGACCTATTAAACTTTTAATTTATTTGAAACTTGTGGTTTCCGATAAAGCAGTAATTTAGGACCATAGCTTGCGAGACATATCCGTGTTATTATCATTCTCATCCTCAGGCTGCTAGAAACTCCTTTCTTGCAATAAGCATAAAAATTTCTCACAATCCATTTTTGCATGTGGGAACGTTGGCCGAACCGACCAAAACAAAAATTAATTCCACCGACTGTCGTCCGAAGTCCGTACTTTCGGACGTTGAGATCCGTCGTACTGACGTAATACTGCGTACGTATGAGTGTAATGATTTTAAAACATTCCACCGAAGTCGGTGCCCCTATGATCGATATGCCGAGATCTTGCAAAGCATAACAGCTAGACGTCACCGGCACTTTTGTTCGACAACTTTTCTCGCCGACCAGCACCTCACATCATTTATTTTCAGTTATGTGTATGATTCCACGTTTCATCTGAAAAAAATTGCTACAGCTTTAATTACAGCACTTATTTTTTTCGTAAGCGGGTAACGAATGAAAGTATGTCATCTCATTCGCACATGATGATTCGTTTATTCTGGCCCCATTTACAACGAAATTCTATAGCCAGATCAAATTTTGTCACAGTTTCCATGCTAGCCTAGAAGAGAAACCCAGTGCTGTTGGTATTTCTTTGTATTGTTCGCAATACCGCAGGAATCTATATTACTAACAACAAGCGACTACTTCGGAACCCTGTTTTAGTTGCAGGTTGCCTGTTTCACAGTTTCCAGGGGCAACAAAAATTTGGTTTTCAATTTTCAAGTAATTAAAAATTTAAAATTCTGCCATAATCTGCTCAATAAGAAGTATAATCGTGTTGAAAATTTAGCACTGTAAGACAAGTATTACAGTTGTCTTACGGCAGAATAAGTGACAGTTCACAAATAGCCAGACTGTACTCATCCAATATTTGAGAATGACAGCACTTAGCGACTTCCAAAAAACTTTGAACATAATTTCAATTTTTTCCAAAATTTACTCGATTACATGTCAAGTATTTAACACGTTGACTCATCTGTAAAGCAGTCAGGCGCTTGAAGCAATTTAATACGCGGGAGTTCAATTCTTAGAGGAATCAGATGTTTACTGTTAGCTAATAACATATTAATCCACATTATCAGAGGGACATTTATTGAGTGTGCTTTACTCCTACTATTTCGGGGTAACTACTTGAATCGCGTTCCTCATGGCATCGTCTCCTTCCCACCAAGCTTTTAACATTTGGTTTGCACGTTCCGTCAAATTTCTTTCTCAGTACTGACACTCCTTTTTACTTCTCACCATCAATAAACTTAATGACGTTGACAACAAGCCGTTGCGATTGCCCTCGAATGCATTTTAGAAGATCGCTTTCCGTGCTCGAACTGCGAGGACCATAGCGCACTACTTTAAACTGGAATGTAGCTGTCAGCTAGTCACGTGACCAAACTGCGCTAGGGGCAGGTCCACGGTTCACTTTGTCGAATAATAAGAAGGCTAAAATCAATTTATACTCTGCAGTAGAGTGTGCGCTGTGCCGGAACGCGACTCGAAGCTGGGATCTTTGGTTTTGACGGGTAGATGACCTACCAACTGAGCTACTGTAGTACAACCAACTCCTGCGCCCCCCCCCCCTCCCTCCCCCGCGTCCTCCCCAACCCCCGCCCCCGCCACCACGCCCAGGATGCCCGATAACATCGGTAGACGGGTTAGTCACAGTGCGTCCGATCTCCTTTGTTAATTTTGGAGGGTTCAAGGAGTTAGGATAGAATCTATTCTGTCAGGGAGGATAGATTCTATTTTAATCTCCGTGGATGCAACGACGCTTTTCTGCCTGGAGACGAGTGCTACATTGCGGCTTTTGCTATTAAAAAGACGTTGAATGCATCTGAATGAGGTCTATCTGTCTCGAAAACAACATGACAACTACTGTACACTTTTTCTCCAGTTATTGGAATAACCAGAAAATTTTATAAACATATGAGATGAAGAGAGAAACTTTCTGTTACATACACGAGATGATTTGTGGTAACATAAGCAAAATTACAAACGCTCTGCACATATTCAGATAAATTCAGCAAACTACACATATTTCAGTTAACCTTCAATGACTCTCAACCGCGCACATGTGAAAGACAACATAAATTTTAGAATAACATATTCTGAATACATAGAGATTGAAAAGTGGCAACATATACACCACATTTGCACACCACTTCATATAACAGAATCACCCCCCCCCCCCCCTACTAGCATAAAAACGCGAGTAAGCAGTTACAACAATTTTTTGTAGAAAGCTAATGCCCACCTACAACAGCCGAAAAACTATCCACTACAGTAACTTTAAACATAAGATATGCCAGTCGTCTCACATAAATAAACTGTTTTGTGAGGTTATAATTTACGCCAAAAATTTCCAATAAAGATTGTAGCTACTTTTGGTTTCCAGCAAAGCTGCGATTTCAATCAAATGGTTCAAATGGCTCTGAGCACTATGGGACTTAACATCTGAGGTCATCAGTCCCCTAGAACTTAGAACTACTTAAACCTAACTAACCTAAGGACATCACACACATCCATGCCCGAGGCAGGATTCGAACCTGCGACCGTAGCGGTGATTTCAATCCATAGATAACGAGCTACATCTCGATTGTGATATTTTTCATCCTCAAAATGCCAGAAATTGCTTTTTCTTGGAGTAAACTTAACAGTTTCTCACTGTCCAAATTTCATGTATGAGAATACCGGTCGATTCGACAGAAGAAAAAAAACTGATTTCAATTTCACCTATTGTCGTCCGAAGTCTGTACGTTCGGGCTATGACATCGGCCGCATTGTGACCGCGCACGTAGAGGCTTACTGATTTGAAAAGATCGGCCATCACCCGCCGATGTCGGTCGTCGGCGGAATCAGTTGATGTCTGTGTCACAGTGACCGCAGCCTAAACTGAAAGACCCGGGTTCGATCCGGGCCGGAACACAGTTTCAATCTGCCAGGAAGTTTCAGGAAGTAGGCATTCGCAAGGTAGTTGGAGTTTGTTTTCAAGCGTCAGCCTGCTCGGTTTCCCCGTATCTCAGAGACGCTTTCCCTTGGGTTAAACAAATCTGTGACCATTTGAGATGTCAATTAAGTAACGTTCGATTGCCGTACTCTGAACTGAACGTTATTCCTTCAACGACAGGCGACACTGCTGTGCTCCAGTAGGAGGCATTAAGCCCCTTCTGCATGAGTGACTGCCTTAACCGACTACTCTGGCAGTTGGGTTACGCCCCTGGCGTTTTTTATTTTTGCACTCAGTCTCGCATATTATGAGTTGTCATTTTTACACTCAGCGTCAAAATTTCATTTGTTTAGAGAACTGACGCCCTTGTAGTTCAGCATTGGTGAAGGTAGGGTTACGAGGGACGGTACACTTTACAAAAATATCGAAATATGTTAACAGAATCTAGGGATACGCAACGATGTTGTTGTTGTGGTCTTCAGTCCGAAGACTAGTTTGATGCTGCTCTCCACGTTACGTTATCCTGTGCAAGCCCCATCATCTCCAAATAATTACGGCAACCTACATCCTTCGGAATATGCTTACTATTTTCATTTCTTGGTCACCCTTCACGGTTTTTAGCTCCCCCCCCCCCGTCCCGCTCCACACACACACACACACACACACACACACACACACACACACTCACTGACACACACTCTTCCCTTCAGTATAAATCCGTGACCCTTGTAGAGTTTATTAACAACCGAAGCAAAATTCAAGTTTACGTTCTTGTCGCAGGTCGTATGGTAAATTCTCCATATAACTGAGGACTGAAAGAATTTATCTGCTTGAGCAAATATAAATCTATAAACATCCAATATTTTAAGGCAATAAATAGCGCCCTAATGTTGTATCCTTGTTATTTTGTTTCTTGATCAGTGACAAAGAAAAAAACGTAGAAAAAATTATTTTTCTCATTGAATATACTGTATATGACTTTTTCACTGTCGGAACAATTTTATTAATAAATCATTATTTATTTACGTTCTTATTTATGCATAGTGTTAACATATTCAGTCTGTCTTGTGAGAGACCATAAGTAGGAACAACACTAGGTCGTCGTGCGGCCTTTGCAATGTTGCCACGAAACGAAGCAAATAACAAAATAAAGATTAAGAAGAAACACAAGTACAAAATCCATTAATATAACTTCCGACGGCGCCACCGCCTCCTATATATAATTTTGTTCGTTGCATTTGTTCGGGGCAGACGTCCCATGACACCCGTTCAAGTTCATCGATGATCCATTCACACAGTTTTTTTTATTACAGAACGCAGCTAATGCTCTGACCGAACACGCTGAGCTACTGTGCTGGCAACTTTAGATCTTAGCGCTCCACACTCCGAACAGTCAAATGATCATTTGCATCACTTTCCACTCGCGAGTTGGTCGGCGGCGAATTTACACGCAAGCACGTGATGCACGCCCACAACGAGCAGTTCATTTTGACCAGAAAGTCGCGTGTGTAAAACGGTCTTTATACAGGTGAACACCCCGTGCAGCTGGCGACCGTTACGCCACCTGTTGTTGCCTCGGAGGGCGGGCGGCGCAGCTGTTGGATGCGCAGATAAGCCGACCGGACGCCACGTGTCCGCACGAGTCGCTCGCTCCTCACTCCTTACTAGAGATGGGCAAACTGAAACACGTAATTGTTTCGAAACAAATGAAACAGTACAAAGTAATGTTCCGATACGTTGTTTCGAAACAGTGAAACAGTTTGTGTTTTGTATTCTAATAAACCTACACATTTTATCAACTTGAATGTCTACTGTGTAAGTATGTCCATATAAACACAAATGAGGTGCGAGAGCGCTAATCATGTCGCAGAAAGTATGAAACTATCACTTAGGCGTCTTGGCAGTTTCGTATTTCCTGCAGCAAATGCGCTGCTTTCGTGTCGCGTGACTCCCATACTTTTCAATTGGCCGAGGACAGCCAAAGCTGAAGACAGAAGAACCACCACGAACGGAACTGGAGGTGGGAGCAAACTGCAGAGACACACATTCTGTTAGTATGGGTAATATACCCATCCTGCTAATTTCCATCTACACAAAGGGAATCATTGTGGATAATAGGCACAGTGACTATAGACTCACAAATAACGCCAAATAATTCGAATAAATAACAAAATATAACAGAATTTTTTTTGTCTTTCAAGGTGTTTCGAACCGTTACTATAAATTCACCATGCTTCCCAGCCCTTCCCGTACACCATTACACTATCAGTGATTTGTCAAACAGATTGCTTGCAATTATACCTACATCAAATTTATGTATATGTCTAATAACTGTCACTCTACGCCTTTTTTTATTCAAAATGTTGTAGGCTTACTTGCGTTTCTTAATATGATTACTGTACATGAACAGAGAAGCGTATGTTATAAAAAAAAGTGTAATTTAACTGAATGATTTTCACATATTTATTATTTTGAATGTGAATAGTATGCGTTGTTTTATTGTTTGGTTAGTGTTTATAAAGCAGATGTTACGCCATTTCGAAACAGGACAGTCAGCTAGAAACGAAGCTTTATTTTCGTATATCTTAAGCTTCATGCTATTGCTTGTCAAAAAGATTTTGACACTCTTGAAAGAGTTTCATGAAGTGGTATGTTGTGTTTCAGTACCTGTGCCGAGCCCGAATCTCGTCCGACACAGAGTGGAATGAAACATCACTGTTTCGATACAATTAGTCCGTTCCAGGCACAGGTGGACTGAAACAGCCTTATTTTGAAACGATACAGTTTCTGTTTCTGGCTCGAGATCGAATCTGGTCCGAGACAGGGGCGGAATGAAACACCACTGTTATCAAACAGTGAACCACAACCGTTCCGAAACACTGAAACAGTTCCACGTATCGATAGACTGTATCGAAACATAGAAACAGTGGCCAAGTCTACTCCTTACCTTCAGTCAGGTCATGCAAACGGCAACCGCTCCTCCACTGTAACGAAACGTGCCATGCATAGCTGAACTTAAAAAAAGTACCGGACCAATATTTCACAACACATATCACATTAGCTATAGCGTCGTGGTTATTTCTCTTTAATTGCAGATGTTTTTGTTTATATTGGCGATCTTTCAATAAGTTGCCTTTCTTTCCTTCCGTCAAAGAGACTTTTCATATTAAAAGTGGTGGTAATTGTTAGTTTTCTTTTCTTTTGGCTTGGGATTGATTATAACACAACGCTTTCCAAAACGTTCCAGATTCCCAGCTCCTTTAATGTACCAGAATTTTTCCGCGGCGCCGTTAGTCAAAGCGTGCAGTTTATAGGGGTTATGTTGTTTTAAAAATTTAATAATAAAAGAAATGTATTTAAAATTCGCAAACAAGTAACTGAACAGTGAGAATGGTCCAGAGAAGTATGATATTGAGATCTGTGGGGGCCTACAGAACATCTCCATGGAGGGCCCTATTAGTCATAATGGGGCCCTGCCCTCTGGATATCAAAATAAGGGAATAATCGGTTTGGTACTGGGCAAAAAAGGGAAATTATGAGAAAATTGTAGACATCATGGGTGTAAGGGTGGAGGACAAAAGGGAAATAAGGAAAAGAAGGGAGGAACTTTGGCAGGAGTCTTGGGAGGTAGAAGAAACTGGACGTAGAACTTTCCAGTTCATACCAGATGTGAGGGAGCACTTGGACATGAAATATTTTGAGCCAACACGAGGACTGATTCATTTTCTCAATGGCCACGGACCCTACCCGGCACACTTATGTCAATTTGGGAAGACACACCCGCGTGTGGCTGTTTATATACTTTCCGGGATGCGAGGTCGTGGTCCAAGAACTTTTCTGCTCCTTACGTTTCGTCCAGGACTGCGCTGGACTTCCTCAGAGGCGCTGCTCCGCTGAGTCTTGCCGACGAAACGTAAGGAGCAGAAAAGTTCTTGGACCACGACCTCGCATCCCGGAAAGTATATAAACAGCCATGTCAACCGGTCGTGAAAGCCTTCATTCTACACCCGCGTGTGACAGTGGCGTGTCAGAGGGTACTCCCGACGATCTAGTTTACGAGTGCCCCCTCTTCAATGATGTTGCGACTATCAACTGCTTAGACGTGAGGACACTTTCCAAATGCTAAGTCCATTGGCCAGCGAGGTATCACGGAAAGTTTTAACAGAATACTTGAGGGACATGAACTGAATAACTGGGACAACCAACAATGATTGCGTCCAGAGCCCTATTCCCATACCGCCTGCGCGTGGACTCGCCGACTTTCCATCATAGTTGGAATCCACCACGTGCAGGATTAAGGGGAGTTGGGGTCAATGCTACCGATAAGGACATGCACCGGAAATGACGTAAGATAAGTTAGTTTGTAGGACTTAGTTTAGGGAAATTATGCTAGGGAACTGCAGCGAATCAACATCGTGGCCTGCCCAGTGCCAGGGGCACGCTCTTCGGGTTTACCTCGATGAGCAATGCCATCAACGTAGGTTTATATCTCTCACTGGCACACATGTGACGCTGCAGGCGATACGAATTAGTTATAAGAAATAGATGTAAGCCCTAGGTACCAGACATTAAATGCCCATTGTATGTAACACTAACTGTAGCTCACCTGAAAATTGTAACTAGCTGCAATGTAAGTACCAGTTGTATAATTATTATGACCCACTAATGAAATAAGGAAGTGGGTTAATATTGTATAATTGTTAGGGTTTTGTAATAAAGATTTAAAAAAAACAAGTAACTGAACAAATTTAACATTAATATAATTAATAGAACGGATGTGCTTGTTTGCTACACTACTACTGAAACCTCAGAATCAAATCGAATACAGGTATCCCCATTTTCTATTCCACGCTAATTTGCGCTCGATCAGAACTGCATGCGCATTCATTACACCGCGTAGAACACATAAGTCAGATTTTTATTCATCTTCTCTGGTTCTGTTACAGATATTGGTCGCTGTTACGCACAGTTTGGGAATCACTCTTGAATCCGTTATCTGTTCACGGTACAGCGTCATGGAACTATTAAAAGCGGCTGTAATGTGTATGTATTCGCAGACAAACAGTTCCGTCAAGAGACCATCTTCAGATCACAGGTCAACAGTGTTGTCGGTGTGGGCTTCAATCTGAAGACTGGTTTGATGCAGCTCTCCATGGCAGTCTATCCTATGCAAGCCTCTTCATCTCTGGATAACTACTGCAACCTAAATCCATTACAACATGCTTACTGTACTCAAGCCTTGGTCTCCTTTTACAATTCTTACTCCCACACTTCCATTACCAAACTGATAATTCGCTGATACTCAGGATGTGTCTCATCAAACGATTCCTTCTTGCAGTCAAATTGTGCCATAAATTTCTTTTTCCCCAATTCCATTCAGTCCCTCCTCAATTGCTATTCGATCTACCCATATAAACTGCAGCATTCTTCTACAGCACCACTTTTCAAACGCTTCTGTTCTCTGCTCGTCTGAAATGCCTATCATCCATGTTTCACTTTCATACAAGCTACGCTTCACACAGACAGCGTTTGAAAAGATTTCTTAACACTTTAATTTACATCATATGTTAATAAATTTCTCTTTTTCAGAAATGCTTTTCTCGTTATTGCCAGTCTGCACTTTACATGTTCTCTACATTGGACGTCGTCAGTTATTTTGCTGCCCAAAAAGCAAAACTCATCTACTACTTTTACTGTCTCATATCCTAATCTAATTCCCTCAGCACTACCTGATTTAATCCGACGACAAGCCATCATCCTTGTTTTATTTTTATTGATGCTCATCTTACAATCTCATTGGAGGACATTATCCACTGCATTCAACTGCTCTTGTGGGTCCTTTGCTGTCTCTGGCGGCGTCCGCAGCTCGTGGTCGTGCGGTACCGTTCTCGCTTCCCACGCCCGGGGTCCCGGGTTCGATTCCCGGCGGGGTCAGGGATTTTCTCTGCCTCGTGATGACTGGGTGTTGTGTGCTGTCCTTAGGTTAATTAGGTTGAAGTAGTTGTAAGTTCTAGAAGCCGGCACGGTAGCTCAGCGTGTTCGGTCAGAGGGTTAGCAGCCCTCTGTAATAAAAAAAACTGAGCTAATCGATCAACAACGAACTTAAACGGGTGTCTTACGACGTCCGCCCCGAGCAGATGCAACGAACAAATTGAGAGTATAAAAAAAAGGGGGGGGGGGACTGATGACCATGGATGTCAAGTCCCATAGTGCTCAGAGCCATTTTTTTTTTTTTTGTCTCATGCGGAATTACAGTGTCATCGGCAAACTGCAAACTTTTGATTTTTTCTCCCTGAACATCGATTTGCTTTACAGAATTTTCATTGGTTTCCTTTAGAGCTTACTCAGTGTACACACTGGAAAACATGGGGATAGTCTACAACTCTGTGTCACTCCCTCACTTCTCTTTCATTCCTGCGGCTGTTGTAACTGCAGTCTGCTTCCTGTACAGGTTTATATAGCCTTTCGCTCCCCTTGTTTCATCTCTGCTACCTTCAGAATTTCAAAGATTGTATTCCAGTCAACATTGTTAAAATTTTTCTCCATATCTACAGATGCTAAGAATGTAGGTTTGCCTTTCTTCAGTCTGTCTTCTAACATAAAGCATAAGGTCAGCATGGCTAGAAAGCCACATTCGATATTCCAGGCGGTCACTAAAGTTCGTGTCACATTTGTGCACAAAATATTTTTGCGTCTGCCTCATCATCTCTCTGATTTAGACACGCAAATTGCATAACGTCACACTTCTGTAAATATTGCAATGTCTCGTCTCTAAAGTTCATATCACATGAATGCACAAAATATTTTCACGTCCGCCTCATAATCATCTCTCTGATTTATATAACTCTGTAAATTTTTTCTCTTTCTCTTTTCACCTCTGCCTCATCATTAAATGTTATAAAAAAATTGTGTCCATGTCTGGGCCATTATCATGTCTATGATGTATACATCATTTCAGCTTTTATACGGGGTGTTCAAAAAGTCTCTCCGCAGTGCCGTAATTATTGTTAGCCGCGCGTACCACATGATTGTTCGCCTGCCTGTGTTACTTCCCTTCAAGTGGACCCTCCCAGCATTCCACTGTTTCGATTATCTCAGCCAGCGTCAGTAGTATCGTTGGTGTGTGTTGACGTGAACGTTAAAGTTTAGTTCCTTTGTCCGTTTGTTTCATTTTTGTCACTGTTAAAATGATAACGATTGAAGAACGTGTGTTTTTAGTCGAAGAAGTGTTCAAAGCTGGTAGTAAATACACAGTTTCAGTTCGTCAAACATTTAATTCAGTTTTCCCGGAGACAACACTCCCACATTGCAATACTGTGCGAGATTTGATTAACAAATTTCGAAGTACGGGTTCAGTGACAGATGCACCGAGAAGTGGTCGTCCTAGCGTTTTGTCTGAGTATATACTACTCGATATTTCCGATAAAACCCCCGTGAGTCCGAACAAGTCAGTAAGAAAACTCGCCCAGGAAATCGGAATGGCACACACAGCTGTGAGGAAAAAATTAGAACTTTTCCCATACAACGTGACAATCGTGCAAGAACTGAAAAATACTGATCATAGCAAGAGACTGTGAAAGGTCTCTGTTGGATTCCTTTCATGTTAATTTATTAAATCTGTTGTCATTTACGGCATAAATTCCTCTTCTAAATTTACTGTTGTGTTTCTGACTATCTGGGAGGAGACTGAGCAGTGAAACATGTTATTTTTACACATAAACAAGAACGATCTGTCACACTACTACACTTTAAAGCACAGTTTATATGTAATTAATGTCACACAGTATCATACAGAACCTACATCCACTTTCTTTTATATACTGTATATGATAAGATACTGTCATCCCCCTTCCCTTCTGTGTGAGAGGATGAATGAGCAAATGTATTTCTAATTGCATGCTTGATGGTAGCAGACAAGCCTGTCTGCTAGAGAACTGTAGGACCAACGTCGGAACAGGTAGCTACGCTTTCTAAAAGCAGAGAGGTTTCTATTCTTAGTATGGTTCTGTCCATCCCTTGTCATGTTGGTATAGGAAGCTGCCTCTCTGGTCACTTCCGTTTGTATCTGTGAGGCACCCTCAGGAGGCACCACAGTAGTCTGTCCGCGGCGAGCGTCTAAAGTAAGATCTCCGGCTAAGTGCGTGTTCGCTAAGTCCGTAGGACAATGGATTTCTTAAGTTCAGCCTAACTGAAAATTTAATCACCTTTATTTCAGGTTTAGCTCTAAAATATCTAATGTTATCTTAAATTGCAATGCAGTGTAATTCGAGTGTGAAGTTCTGAATATCTTCCAGTAGTTGCTTTGTCACTACTTTGTGAGTAAAGTGGAACCACGTGTTCATCAGTAACTCTAACTAAGGTCATCAATCTTAAATGCGAATGTGCGTGAGATTATAACGTCTCGTCTTGACAATATTTTTCAATATAGCAACTTTTCTTTATGTTCAACCCACGAGGGCTGTAATTTGAGAGACCAGTACCACGTGTTTATACGATTGTTTGACCCATCAGGTTAGTAGTAAAACGATAGTAACCAGTTCGAGGTTTTTGTTTTGTAAATTGCTTTTCGATCTAATTTAATTATCAAAATTATTGTGGAGTTACACTCTTTGTGTAAACCAAGTTGAACACATGAAGCATGTGGTGTAATCATAAAAGTAGCCCTCAGCTATTCTTTTCAGGAAGATTTAACAGAGAGTTAGTATGAATTTAGTATACCAGTGTGTGGTAATTACATGACGGACAGGATTGCGCTATGAACGTAACTTCTTTGGGTGAAAATTGAATCGGTTGGTTGTGGTTAATTTCCTCTTGCATATGTTTCAACGTTCTTCGTGTATTATTTTATGAATGCAGTGTTGTATGCAGTCTGCCAATCTTGGCTCTATATTTGATGTGTTCCGTGAGATTACAAACTCACTTTTTCACAATCCTAAATAAGGCACCAGTTTAGTTATGAATCAAGTTTAAAATGCTGAAATTTCAATGATCAATGTTAAAATAAATTTCCAAATATAAACTGATTTATTTCTTTTTATTTAAATTCTCTTTATATATATATATATATATATATATATATATATATATATATACACTCCTGGAAATTGAAATAAGAACACCGTGAATTCATTGTCCCAGGAAGGGGAAACTTTATTGACACATTCCTGGGGTCAGATACATCACATGATCACACTGACAGAACCACAGGCACATAGATACAGGCAACAGAGCATGCACAATGTCGGTACTAGTACAGTGTATATCCACCTTTCGCAGCAATGCAGGCTGCTATTCTCCCATGGAGACAATCGTAGAGATGCTGGGTGTAGTCCTGTGGAACGGCTTGCCATGCCATTTCCACCTGGCGCCTCAGCTGGACCAGCGTTCGTGCTGGACGTGCAGACCGCGTGAGACGACGCTTCATCCAGTCCCAAACATGCTCAATGGGGGACAGATCCGGAGATCTTGCTGGCCAGGGTAGTTGACTTACACCTTCTAGAGCACGTTGGGTGGCACGGGATACATGCGGACGTGCATTGTCCTGTTGGAACAGCAAGTTCCCTTGCCGGTCTAGGAATGGTAGAACGATGGGTTCGATGACGATTTGGATGTACCGTGCACTATTCAGTGTCCCCTCGACGATCACCAGTGGTGTACGGCCAGTGTAGGAGATCGCTCCCCACACCATGATGCCGGGTGTTGGCCCTGTGTGCCTCGGTCGTATGCAGTCCTGATTGTGACGCTCACCTGCACGGCGCCAAACACGCATACGACCATCATTGGCACCAAGGCAGAAGCGACTCTCATCGCTGAAGACGACACGTCTCCATTCGTCCCTCCATTCACGCCTGTCGCGACACCACTGGAGGCGGGCTGCACGATGTTGGGGCGTGAGCGGAAGACGGCCTAACGGTGTGCGGGACCGTAGCCCAGCTTCATGGAGACGGTTGCGAATGGTCCTCGCCGATACCCCAGGATCAACAGTGTCCCTAATTTGCTGGGAAGTGGCGGTGCGGTCCCCTACGGCACTGCGTAGGATCCTACGGTCTTGGCGTGCATCCGTGCGTCGCTGCGGTCCGGTCCCAGGTTGACGGGCACGTGCACCTTCCGCCGACCACTGGCGACAACATCGATGTACTGTGGAGACCTCACGCCCCACGTGTTGAGCAATTCGGCGGTACGTCACCCGGCCTCCCGCATGCCCACTATACGCCCTCGCTCAAAGTCCGTCAACTGCACATACGGTTCACGTCCACGCTGTCGCGGCATGCTACCAGTGTTAAAGACTGCGATGGAGCTCCGTATGCCACGGCAAGTTGGCTGACACTGACGGCGGCGGTGCACAAATGCTGCGCAGCTAGCGCCATTCGACGGCCAACACCGCGGTTCCTGGTGTGTCCGCTGTGCCGTGCGTGTGATCATTGCTTGTACAGCCCTCTCGCAGTGTCCGGAGCAAGTATGGTGGGTCTGACACACCGGTGTCAATGTGTTCTTTTTTCCATTTCCAGGAGTATATATATATATATATATATATATATATATATATATATATATATATCACCGGTTGTCGAATGACGATTGAAAGGTTATAATTAATGTTAGTCTGGTTGGTAAGTTAGACTGGATACCTGGTGAAACAGTTGCTCAACAATGCAAGGTTAACTTCCCCAGACAGCTCACAGCTTTTAACCCACTTTTATGGTCTTGAATATCAGCACCGCTTACACCACAAATTAAAGCAACGGCATTACTGTCAATGGCTCAAAAATTTCGTTCAACAAAATGGAAGGGATATTCTTAATGAAACGTTTTTCACTGATGAGGCATGGTTTCATTTGTCCGGGTACATGAACTCGCAAAATTCTCGTATGTGTAGTACTGCAAATCTGTTGTGTATTCATGAGGAACCACTTCATTCTGTGAAAATAGGAGTTTGTACTGCAATTTCTAGACGTCGGATTGTGGTTCCCATATTTTTCAACGAAACAATAAACGCACAATGATTCTGCAGTGATATTCTGTACCCATTCATAGGAGAACTTGTGTTAAGTGAAATACTGAACGGTTATTTTCAACAAGATGGTGCAACCGCGCATATAGCTCGCGTTTCAATGTCACTGCTTGCTGATGTTTTTGCTGATCGCATAATTTCACAGGGACTTTGTCCTCCACGATCGCCTGACCTAGCACCACCTGACTTTTTCTTCTCGGTTACAGCGAAAGCAACTGTCTATAAAAACCGTCCAAAATCCATCGATGAACTGAAAACTGCAATATTCACTTTCACAGCTTCTGTTACAGAAGAAATGTTATAGCTTGTGTTTGGAAACATGATTAGACGAATTGAATTGTGTGTTCAACAACAGGGGGGACACTTTCAACAATTAATGTGAAAATTTGTAAGTAAAAATGAATATTCGATAAATTAATAACTTGTATTTCACTGAGTTTCATGTCGGTATATTCACTGCGGCATACGGCACGCGCGGATAACAATCATACGGCACTGCGGAGAGACTTTCTGAACACCCCGTTTGTGTGCACAAAACATTAAAAAAATCCACATGTGTCTCAATATCATCATCATAATTATAATACATTACAGAGGGAATGAAAGAAAAAAACATGAAACAAAAAATACTACAGGTATAAATTTCATACAGTAAATCGTAGTGAACTTTGACTTACTGTCTGTCTCTCTCTCTCTCTCTCTCTCTCTCTCACACACACACACACACACACACACACACACACGTGCAGAGCCGGCCGCTGTGGACGAGCGGTTCTAGGCGCTTCAGTCCGGAACTGCGCTGCTGCTACGGTCGCAGGTTCGAATCCTGCCTTGGGCATGGATGTGTGTGATGTCCTTAGGTTAGTTAGGTTTAAGTAGTTCTAAGTCTAGGGGACTGATGACCTCAGATGTTAAGACCCATAGTGCTTAGAGCCATTAGAACCATTTGAACACGTGCAGACACGCGCGTGCACACACGCTCACACACAGTGAAAATATACGAATGTAATACATATTCTAGTTTATCTTCAACACTTTCTAGAATATCGTTTACATTTATAGATGCAAAAAGAAGAAAGTGATGTTTTTTGATGGCGACTGTGATGATGGTGATACCTCTTTCTTCCACTGTTCAATAGCAAGATTCATTCCACTCATTGGCATCGTATGAGTAACCTCGTAGGTGACAATCTGGCCACTACTGTTACAACAACTTCACATATAGCTCGCCAGTTATTGGTCTGTACCCTGGTTCCCGGGTTCGATTCCCGGCGGGGTCGGGGATTTTCTCTGCCTCGTGATGACTGGGTGTTGTGTGATGTCCTTAGGTTAGTGAGGTTTAAGTAGTTCTAAGTTCTAGAGGACTGATGACCTCAGATGTTAAGTCCCATAGTGCTCAGAGCCATTTGAACCTTTTTTGAACTGGTCTGTATTTGTCAACACATATTTTCGATCGGACTGCAGAATGTGAAGGGCAGCCCTTGTCATCAGTATTATGCGCACCACATTCTGGTATCAAGTCCTTAAACCCTTCCTGAAGACAAGTGATTCAGGTGGAATAAATGGACATATACCACTGGCAATTTTCCATTAACTATTTTATAGAAGTCATATCCAACTCATAGTGGGGCGTTGTCCACTCTAGAATGAAACCACCAGAAGCAGCCATGCTACTTCAAACGCTACCCAACGTCCAAAACGTAGGTTCATTTAGAACAAATAGATGGTCTGTGGTGCAGAATCCTTGACCATCATAAAAGATGGAGTACAGGCTTTTGGTATAAGGAAAACATAGCAAAAGCATCCTTTGTTGTATTACAACAAGAAGTTGATAAGCAAAATACGTAGATTCTGTTAGTGTGTGTAGTGGAAATCACACTTACATTTTTGTGCAAAAGGAAGGAAGCCAAGAATGATGACAGTGACTATGAAGATGGAAACATCTATCATGGTGCGGCATGAAAGAGAAACTAGTAAACAGTGAATCTTCCAGCTTTTACAACACACGACCATGCCGGATTAGTTTCGATAGGAAAAAAATACGATTAATCAATATTAGTCAGGATGTCATATCTTGTTGACGCAGCATCATATTTTGGTTTCCCACACTCGCAAGAAATAAGATCTCAGACGAATGCAAGCTCCGAGCTATGCGTAATCAACGAAACTCAATCTCACATGTTCATGTTGTATCTCTGCATTTGAAAACAACAGGGAACAGATATGCACATTCAAGTAACTCGAATGCCTCTCTCTGCATCTCTGTGATGTGGCTGACCACAAGATAATCCGAGCAGATGTGTCTTATACACCACAACACTCGCCAGATCTGAACCCGATCGAACACATCTGGGATGTGATTGAATGTGTCGTCAGTGCTCATCGCCCCCTCCCCGGAATTCACGGAAATTAGGTGTCTTATGTGTGCAGACGTGGTGCCAACTCCCTCCAGCGATCTACGAAGGCCTCATTGCTTCCATGCCAAGACGCGTCGCCGCTACTAACCGTCACAATGGTGGACACACCGCCTATTAGGTAGGTCATAATGTTCTGGCTGATCAGTGTATATTGTTCGGAAAATGAATACAAAACGTCACGCTTGACATACAGTGCTGCGTGACACAGCCCCGTCAATTAAATACCTAGGCGCAACGTTGTAAAGCAATATACTGTACAGTGGAACGAGCACGTAAGGTGGGTATTAGCGAAGGCGAATGGTTGACTTCAGATTATTGGGAGAATACTAGAAAAGTGTCGCACATCTACATAGGAGACCGTGTATCGAACACAAGTGTAGTCTTGAGTACACCTCGAGTGTTTGGAATCCTCACCAGGTTGAATTGAAGGAAAACATCGAAGCAATTCAGAGGTATGCTACTAGATTTGTTGCCGGAAGATTCGACCAGCTACATTATGGAAACTCCGGAAATTCAAATGGAAATCCCTGGAGGGAAGTTTGACGTTCTTTTCGTGTAAAGCTATTGAAAAAGTTTAGAGAACTGGCATTTGTGTCTGTCTGCAGAACGATTCTAGTGCCACCATCGTATGTTTTGCGTAAGGGCCAAGAAGGTAACAGAAATTAGGGCTCGTACAAAGGAATATAGACAAACATTTTTCCCTCCCTTCGTATGCGAGTGGACTTGGAAAGGCAATGACTGTAGTTCAATTCTTTCATCTTGGCGGTTCGCGCATGCCCCCCCAGACTCGGGAGATTGCTGCGTTGCCAGTTGCACGCGCCAAGAGAAGCAGCGCCAAAGTATAGTTCGCAAACTTACGTTTAGGGGGGAGCGCGCAGTGTATGAAGTAAAGCCACCACCTTCGCATTAACCCTTTCGCTGCTACAGAGACGTGCTCCCCGCATTCCGCGCTGTACGCGGTTTTGTCATCACTGCACTGCTCGCCTGTGCAGACACATGGTGTTTCGGCTGCTTTGACACACTTTATCATTCGATTTCACAAAAACTATTTGGCCCAATAATTTGATTTTTACACATCTTCTTGACTGATACCTTCTCCCCATAAATGACTTAATTTTGTTTCGATGTTAACGCAGTTATTGTGCAGCACTAGATCTAGTAAACCAATGCACGAAATTTTGAAGAGTTTGCAGAGGTAAAAGTCCATAGCGTATACATTCTGTATGGTCGATTTTAGTTGCCACTAGAAATTTCAAAAAATTACATTAAAACGAATAAAATTCATGAAGTAAGATACTTTGATATTGTTGTTAAATAAAGAAAATATTACACACCAAACAAGGTTTGAACTTGGAACTTTTCGCTTAGCAGCGAAACACTAACCATTACGCTAACGCAGCTCGTTGTTCAATAGACCTTCCGAAGAACTTCAAAATAGCACGCAAAATACCGACAAACACTGTTGGTATGACTCACCTTTCGTCGAAGTACAATAGGAAAGAAACAATTACCACTGTTCTTTATTGCGAAAAAACGGTTAGTGAGAATGATACAAACACCTTTCCTTGCTATCGCCTGAATTAGGAGGCTTATTGCTTGTTTGGTTTAATTAATTAATAGAATATGAAGCAACTGGTATAAAGAATGCTTCTTCCAAACTTTCTATAAAAGGAAGTCTGCTATCAAGACATTACTTTTGTTCAATTACTTTATTTATGACTGAACGTTTCTAAAACTGAAGACACTCGTCCGTGCTCTGCACTGCAGACGAGCTCTGGCAATGTCGTTCTCTGTTCATTGGCTGACTGTGTTTTGTGACGTCAGATGCGCAGAACGAACCTAAACTCGACTGCCGTCGTAAATGACGCGCACTTTAGCACTGGTACAAGATAGCCTCCGATATGCACTCTATGGTGTCTTGTGGAGTATGTCATGTTCCTTGTAAGTAGATGTAGATGTAGAAATCTGACTTTCATTACACCACCTGGAAATGTCTGTGTCGTTCGGAAATTGCTAACACTCATGCAGCGATAATAATATGGAGTAGACAACAGCAACGAAAGCGAACAATCTCGTGTGGCCTCTTATTTTGTTCGTTTACTTCTGCAAGTTGCCATCGTTACTGAAACGTGCACAGTGGGCTTTACGCACGCGATACCACTAACAACTCCTTTACCGATTCTGGTCGCGCAGCTTCGTCGACCCGTAGCAAACTGTGATGAATCTTCCGATGGAAACTTCACTCCGCGGCTGGCACTAGCGTGACGAGAAGCCCGCGATGCCGAGCTGCAGTCCATTTTCTGCGACATAAATTCTGCGCTGCCGTGTGGCTGGCAGGTTGGGCGCAGACAAGTAGCTTCTCCGCGGGAGGGAAAGTAAAGTATCCCCGTCGGCGGGTGGTCGGCAGTTGTCACAGTGGCGGCAGCACTGTACACCGCTGCCCGCCGCGGCTGATGGCGGCGCCGGATAAGCCGCCAGCCTCAAAGCGCAGCCGCCCCGCCCAGAGCGATAGCAGCGCCGTGTTGTGTTGTGTTGTTCCAGCAACCATTAGCCGAGCCAGCTCCCATCTGCGGCCGCCATCGCAGCGACCGGGGCACGGCGATGACCACGGGCCGCGCTCTGCGCACCAGGAAATGCTACCTGGCTGCACGTAACTGCGTCTTCGTTGCCACTGCTGTTAGTCGTCTGTGGTCTACAGGGTGTCCGAAAAGTCTTTCCCTGATTACATAAATTGATAACTCAGGCTAGAAGTAAGATACGACTATGAAACTGGTGTCTAATTGTTCACAAACTATCAAAGTTTTTTCACACATCAGTAAACTTCTACATGAGCACCCTTGGTAGCACATAGCACATCTAGGCGATATTCAGTTTCCGTTCACACATTAGCCAACATCACTGGAGGGATCGATTCAACGACTGTGGTTATCTGTTGCCGCAGGGTTTCAAGAGCTGGTACACGTGTTCGGTAGACCTCGTCCTTGACATAACCCCATAAAAAGAAGTCTAATGGGGTTATGTCAGGAGAGCGTGGAGGCCAAACCGTTGGCCCATCACGACCAATCCATCGCCCAGGAAAGGTCATATCGAGATAGGCACGGACGTCCAAACCCCAATGAGGCAGTGCACCGTCTTGCTGAAACAAGACATTGGGGTGATACTGAAGCAGCTGAGGAACAGCATACAGTTGCAACATGTCCAGATACACTGCAGATGTGATGGAAGCCTCAGCGAAGAAGAATGGCCCGATAATTCGATCGTGCAACAGCGCGCACCAAACATTCACGTTTGGACTGTCTCTGGTGCACTCCATGCCCTCGCCAGGGGGTTGTGAACCACAAATGCGCACATTATGGCGATTCACTACTCCACTGACAAAAAAGGTCGCTTCGTCGGAAAAGGCAATTCGTCTGAGATAACCATCATCGTCCTCAATACGTGATAGCATTTCGACCGCAAAGTCATGTCGACGTGTACTGTCATTGGGCAACAAGGCCCGAACTATTTGCACTTTGTATGCACGAAACAATAAACGTTTGTGTAAAATGTCATGGAGAGAGCTTTTAGACATTTGTAATTCACGTGAGGCCCTGCGCACCGATTTCTTCGGACTTCGCAGAAAACTGCCTTACAGCTTCCGCCCTGTCTGCTGAGGTTCTTGGTCGACCAGTCCTCGGAAGGTCAGCAACCGATCCTGTGTTCTTGAACTTCTCATACCAGACTTTAATGCTCTTGACATCAAGTGGATTCCTTCCAAATGTTGTCTGGAAGTTGTAAGAGGTATGTGCTGCCTGCGATATGTAAGCAATAAGAGAATCTGAGACCAAAGAGCAGTGTTGACTGCAGTACGAACTGTGTAGCAGTAGCAGTAAGTTGTTGCTAGCGAGCAGTCGCCTGTCTGCGCTAGTCTGTCCTGTCTGGTGTATCATGTTGGCTGGGCCGGTTGCGGTGCAGCGATGCCGAAGCCTGAGTATTACTGTATAAGGTAAAAAAGCAGCCTCGCGCATATCTAGTAATGTTATGTAATGTCCCATGTAAATCTTTTAAAAATGTCCTAATAATAATCTTCGTGATATAAAGTAATTTCTAAAAAACATTCATTTCAATTTAAAGAATTTACTAATTTCTTCAATCCATGATCATTCCTATTGTTACAAAAGAAAAATCAGTTGCTTCCTTTCATAAATGACAAATCTATCGGCCAGCATTGCACAGAGCTGTCCCGGAAAATTTTTATATAAGAGCAGATATATTCGCTGTTTTTATTGAGGTAAGAATTTTTCCTTTCTTTATTCAGAATGATCTTACAGGGCCATGACGCAGCACTGCTGTCGTCCAAATTCTACCAGGTTACTGAATTTATTTTTTATTACGAGGTTCAGGAATTTTTCTGTTTCGAGCTTACATTACATGAGAAAAGAATTTTGTGGGTACATTAAATGTGATTGCATTTCTGTACAGAGATTATAAATGGGAACCAATTTTGTTCTGTGAGGTTACACTTAAATTAGAATCATTAACCCAATAATATTCATTTTTATTATTTTTTGTGGGGAGGTTACAAAGTGTCTTTGCACTGTGGTTGGTGATCGTGTCTCATGGTACCACAGGACACACTGTGCCTTCTCCTGATTGGTTAACATGGCTTCTTGGCCACTGCACCTCATCCACTACTTACGTACTGTGAACCTAAAACAGAAAAAAAACTTTGATAGTTGTAAACAATTCGACACAAGTTTCATATTTGTATCTTACTTCTAGCCTGAGTTATCAATTTATGTAATCAGGGAAAGTCTTTTGGGACACCCTGTATTATCCGTGGCTCAACACTTTCACATTGTAGCCGATCTCATTCCCTGAACGTACAATTTCGGACGACACTCGTTAAAATTCAAGTCGTTTTTTTCGGTCATAATGACCGATACGACACAAAATTTGGACTGTGAGAAACTGATACATTTAGTCAAAGGAATAGTTTGTGGCATCCTGAAAATGAAAAATGTCATAATCAGGACATAAGAGGGTCACTCCAAAAGAAATGCACCCCATTTTTTAAAAAGAAATCCATCTTTTATTCTACATGTTTTAAAATTTTACAGTGTGTAGATACATCCTTCAGGAACAATATCTTCATTTCGCCACATAATTTCCATCCCTCTCTACTGCCTTACGCCATCTTGGAACCAGCGCCTGTATACCCACACCGTATAATTTTGGACCAACCTGTTGGAGCCACTGTTTGGCACCGTGCACAAGGGGGTCATCATCTTCAAACCTTGTTCCACGAAGAGAGTCTTTCAGTGTCCCAAAGATGTGATAGTCACATGGAGCCAGGTCAGGACTGTAAGGCAGGTGTTTCAATGTTGTCCATCCGAGTTTTGCGATCGCTTCCATGGTTTTTTGACCGACATGTGGCCGTGCATTGTCGTGCAACAGCAAAACATCATGCTATTGCCGATGTGGTCGAACACGACTCAGTCGAGCATGAAGTTTCTTCAGTGCCGTCACATATGCATGGTTCCACTTGGCATGATGTCTACAAGCAAGAGTCCTTCGGAATCGAAAAACACCGTAGCCATAACTTTTCCAGCGGAAGGTGTGGTTTTGAATTTTTTTTCTTGGGTGAATTTACATGATACCATTCCACTGATTGCCTCTTCGTTTCTGGTGAAAAATGATGGAGCCATGTTTCATCACCTGTCACAATTCTTCCAAGAAATTCATCTCCACGATTCTCGTACTGTTCCAAAAGTTCGCTGCATACCATTTTTCTTGTTTCTTTGTGAGCCACTGTCAACATCCTGGGAACACACCTGGCACAAACCTTTTTTAACGCCAACACTTTCAGTATTCTGCAAACACTTCCTTCCCCTATCCCAACGTAGCGTGACAATTCGCTCACTGTGATGCATCTGTCAGCAGACACCAATTCGTTAACTCTCTGCACATTATCTGGAGTGTGTGCAGTACGAGACCTGTCGCTGCGAGGACAATCCTCAATATTGCCGTGCCCACTTTCATCACGTAACCTGCTTGCCCACCGACTAACTGTACTGCGATCGACAGCAGCATCTCCATACACATTTTTCAACCTCTTGTGGATGTTTCCCACTGTCTCGTTTTCACAGCACAGGAATTCTACCGGCAGCACGTTGCTTCTGACGAAGTCAAGTGTATCAGCCATCTTGAAGACATTCTGTGACGGCGCCACTCACAGGAACAGATTGAAGTAAGTTTGAAAACAAGCGGGAAGGATGTATCTACACACTGTAAAACTTTCACACATGCAGAATGAAAACGGTATTTTTACAAAAATAGTGTGCATTTCTTTTGGAGTGGCCCTCGTAGTTCGGAATCTATGGACTGAACTCGCAGATTTATTGGAAACCACAAGTAGTCAAAATCTTTATCAGCAATTTTAGATGTAGATTATAACCTCGAAAAATAATTTGTTCAAGTGACAAGGATGGTGTACCTTATGATGAAAGTTACTGTAGTGGATCTTTTTGTGTTTTGATAGGTGAACATTAGCTGCCTACGAATTATTGTTACTGCTTACTGGCGTTTTTACGCCAGTAGACTGGTTATTTCTGTTACACAAAGTGGTTTGGATATGTGGTGTACGTATGTTTTTCCACTTTACAGTGATTTAGGTGATCAGAGTATGTTACTCCAGGCTTTGTGTTTGTCTTTCGCACGTTTGCTGAATGACAGTCATTGAAGTTTAACTGACGTATGTCTGCACAACTTCAAATAAATTCAACAAAACAGATTTAGAGTGCTTGCCTAGGGATATGATTTGAGCTCCATTAAAAAATCTGATACCCACATTAAAGATGCAATTCTGGCTCTAAAATGTAATACGTTAAAGATGTAATTCTGGCTGAAGCAAAACTAAGAGTGACAATTTCATATTTGACATCTGGTGATTACGTCTACCGCTTTCTGAAAAGTACAATTTGAAAGTTTTTGTGTGATACCTTGTACGCTATTTTCGGTACCCTAAATACCACTTTAGAAGCTAATATTTTCACTCTTGCACCGCAAATACTACGAAATTTTTAATTTGCTCTATACCGAATTTTGGAGCTAAGTTTTGTGGAAGTGCCCTAAAAGACACTGTAATATACACTCCTGGAAATTGAAATAAGAACACCGTGAATTCATTGTCCCAGGAAGGGGAAACTTTATTGACACATTCCTGGGGTCAGATACATCACATGATCACACTGACAGAACCACAGGCACATAGACACAGGCAACAGAGCATGCACAATGTCGGCACTAGTACAGTGTATATCCACCTTTCGCAGCAATGCAGGCTGCTATTCTCCCATGGAGACGATCGTAGAGATGCTGGATGTAGTCCTGTGGAACGGCTTGCCATGCCATTTCCACCTGGCGCCTCAGTTGGACCAGCGTTCGTGCTGGACGTGCAGACCGCGTGAGACGACGCTTCATCCAGTCCCAAACATGCTCAATGGGGGACAGATCCGGAGATCTTGCTGGCCAGGGTAGTTGACTTACACCTTCTAGAGCACGTTGGGTGGCACGGGATACATGCGGACGTGCATTGTCCTGTTGTAACAGCAAGTTCCCTTGCCGGTCTAGGAATGGTAGAACAATGGGTTCGATGACGGTTTGGATGTACCGTGCACTATTCAGTGTCCCCTCGACGATCACCAGTGGTGTACGGCCAGTGTAGGAGATCGCTCTCCACACCATGATGCCGGGTGTTGGCCCTGTGTGCCTCGGTCGTATGCAGTCCTGATTGTGGCGCTCACCTGCACGGCGCCAAACACGCATACGACCATCATTGGCACCAAGGCAGAAGCGACTCTCATCGCTGAAGACGACACGTCTCCATTCGTCCCTCCATTCACGCCTGTCGCGACACCACTGGAGGCGGGCTGCACGATGTTGGGGCGTGAGCGGAAGACGGCCTAACGGTGTGCGGGACCGTAGCCCAGCTTCATGGAGACGGTTGCGAATGGTCCTCGCCGATACCCCAGGAGCAACAGTGTCCCTAATTTGCTGGGAAGTGGCGGTGCGGTCCCCTACGGCACTGCGTAGGATCCTACGGTCTTGGCGTGCATCCGTGCGTCGCTGCGGTCCGGTCCCAGGTCGACGGGCACGTGCACCTTCCGCCGACCACTGGCGACAACATCGATGTACTGTGGAGACCTCACGCCCCACGTGTTGAGCAATTCGGCGGTACGTCCACCCGGCCTCCCGCATGCCCACTATACGCCCTCGCTCAAAGTCCGTCAACTGCACATACGGTTCACGTCCACGCTGTCGCGGCATGCTACCAGTGTTAAAGACTGCGATGGAGCTCCGTATGCCACGGCAAACTGGCTGACACTGACGGCGGCGGTGCACAAATGCTGCGCAGCTAGCGCCATTCGACGGCCAACACCGCGGTTCCTGGTGTGTCCGCTGTGCCGTGCGTGTGATCATTGCTTGTACAGCCCTCTCGCAGTGTCCGGAGCAAGTATGGTGGGTCTGACACACCGGTGTCAATGTGTTCTTTTTTCCATTTCCAGGAGTGTAGTTGATTTTCTTTATTAAAGGCTGCACGGAATCTGAGATAATATTGCCACTAGAAATCTTGTTACATCTTGTCTCAAATCCACTGGGCAAGTGTTCATTACTAGACTGATTACCTGAATATATCTACTGTCAGTATTGCACTAATATTCACCTTTTTTAGAACAAAGTGAGCTGCCGTGAATCCACAAATCTAGTTTTCATCAGTTAAATAACACTTACTTACTCACACACAAATTTTATCCATTCATCATATAATAGAAACATCTACTTTCACCACGTAAATTAACCGTTATGAGCTCATAACCTCATTGGCAAAACGTTTAGACACCGAAGTCGCCACTGCAGTATAATAAACCATACTCCTGAGCAAGGTGTTTTGGAAAGATGCTTAGTTCGATGTAGCACTGATACTACATATTTTTGTAATGCATGGGTATTTCATAAAGCTTGTCTGGTAATTTCAGTAACTGAAGACAGAAGGTACAGTACTCGAAAGTTCTTTTCGAGACAGTTACAGCTCACCAGCACCTTTTTAATAGGAAACGTCGCATAGCAGCATTCGTCTGCAAGCACAAAGGCGTCGTGTTATCCATTCCACCCTTCGAAGTTTAAATCTATCCTACTCCATACGTATATTGGTTTCTAGCCTAACATAACCTGCTGGTCCCCGCCAAACACTAACGAGTGCGATCGGACGCACCGCGACCGAAGTGTCGTCCCACGTTATCGGGCGACCTCTGGCGATGGCATCAGACGAGAGTAGTCGGTGCCACTGTGAGTACAGACTTAGCTAACTATGACTTGGTGCTCTACGGGTTTTGTGACGTCACGTCCTACTATTCCACGTTGTGGAGCCACTTTGTCACATGGAACACTAAATAAGTTCTGCGATATTTCGGCGACGTGCCACGTAATGTAGGGGTAATAGGAAGCAAGAACGCTCCCTGCGTCAAAAGCAGAAAGCAAGACGCCATACTGTATTTGCTGTGCTCAGCGGAAGCCCATATTCGGTGGGTTTTATGTTAGACATTACACCCACGTTACATGCTGTTTATAACACCAGCAAACTTAATGTGTCCACGACGCATCTTTATTAATAGGATTTCTTGTAATCATGGGAAGCGTCATATTGGCGGTTAAAGAATCTTCGTATTTAGTTTTTCGAGCGTTATAATTCGCGTGTTATGAGAGTAAGCTGTTTTAAGACAACGGCCCATTGAAATTCATGAAAATCTATTGTTCCTGTAAGATTCTATTGTAACTGTCAGTTAATAACATTTCGGTGATTAAAGCTCTTAGAAGATTGCAGTATGAAACACTAGATTATTAGAGCAGAGTTTCAGCGTAGTGTAGTTGTTCGGGCTCCCCATCAGGGTACTGAGGGTGGATCAGTCGAGGGCTCCAGTCCTACTGTATACAATCTTTTTTTAACCTTCGTGTTTTTAAAAGGTTGCGGAAGTTTCCTATGAAATTAAAAGAAATAATGCCTGTAGCATTTGATGTTATGTAAACATAAGTGCGCTCTGTCAGGAGTGAGTTTGTTCGACTTATTGAGTGGACATGTATCTTTCATTTTTTTTCTTATTACAGACTCACGGATATGGAAGTCTATAATACTGCAGACAGAGCCACATGATTAACATAGCGTCGAGAAAGAAAACGCGCGTTTTAATAGAGCTAAAGTAGGTAACTTACGCGCGTCCATTTTCGTGAACAAATTGTAAATAAAGCCGACAACTGCCGCTGGAAAGCCTTGAGAGCGCAATATTACGTTAACCAGCTATGGCCCGATAACAACGGCCGACAGATTCGTCACAGTGTGTCCGTTCACCTTCGCTAGTTTTTGGCGGGGTCAAGTAGGTTAGGGTCCGTTAGAATATTTTCTATGTATGAAGCACGTTAGATTTTAACCTCCTAGGGTGGTATGGATACCACGACGCCTCGGTGTTTGGAGACGAGCTCTGCGTTGTGGCTTTTGCTATTAAAAAAGATGCCGAATGCATGTGAATGAGCTATATCTATCTCGAAAATAACATGGCGAGTATTGTACACTCTGTCTTTAGTTATCGGAATACACAGACAAGTTTTAAGAATATACAGTATGTGATCAAAAGTATCCGGACACCCCCAAAAACATACGTTTTTCATAATAGGTGCATTGTGCTGCTACCTACTGCCAGGTACTCCATATCAGCGACCTCAGTAGTCATTAGACATCGTGGGAGAACAGAATGGGGCGATCCGCGGAACTCACGGTCTTCGAACGTGGTCAGGTGACTGTGTGTCTCATGTGTCATACGTCTGTATGCGAGATTTTATTTATTTATTTATTTATTTATTTATTGTTCCGTGGGACCAATTAAGGAGAAGTCTCCATGGTCATGGAACGAGTCAATAGGCCGGCCGCGGTGGTCTAGCGGTTCTGGCGCTGCAGTCCGGAACCGCGGGACTGCTACGGTCGCAGATTCGAATCCTGCCTCGGGCATGGGTGTGTGTGATGTCCTTAGGTTAGTTAGGTTTAAGTAGTTCTAAGTTCTAGGGGACTTCTGACCTAAGATGTTGAGTCCCATGGTCCTCAGAGGCATTTGAACGAGTCAATACATGAAATTATAACACGATATTAGAAACAGATAAAATGAAATATAAAAAAAACATATTCAGGTGACAAGTCGTAAGTTTAAATGAAGACAATCAACAATGTAACACTGGAATTTGCTTAATTTTTTAGCTCTTCCAGGAGCTCCTCGACAGAATAGAAGGAGTGAGCCATGAGGAAACTCTTCAGTTTAGACTTAAAAGAGTTTGGGCTACTGCTAAGATTTTTGAGTTCTTGTGGTAGCTTATTGAAAATGGATGCAGCAGAATACTGCACTCCTTTCTGCACAAGAGTCAAGGAAGTGCATTCTACATGCAGATTTGATTTCTGCCTAGTATTAACTGAGTGAAAGCTGCTAACTCTTGGGAATAGGCTAATATTGCTAACAACAAACGACATTAAAGAAAATATATACTGTGAGGGCAATGTCAGAATTCCCAGATTTTTGAATAGGGGTCGACAAGAGGTTCTCGAACTTACACCACATATAGCTCGAACAGCCCGTTTTTGAGCCAAAAATACCCTTTTTGAATCAGAAGAATTACCCCAAAAAATAATACCATACGACATAAGCGTATAAAAATATGCGAAGTAGACTACTTTTCGTGTTGAAGTGTCACTTATTTCAGATACTGTTCTAATGGTAAATAAAGCAGCATTTAGCTTCTGAACAAGATATTGGACATGGGCTTTCCACAACAGCTTACTATCTATCCGAACGCCTAGGAATTTGAACTGTTCCGTCTCGCTATTAATATGCCCATTCTGTCTGATCAAAATATCGGTTCTTGTTGAATTGTGAGTTAGAAACTGTAAAAACTGAGTCTTACTGTGATTTAGCATCAAATTATTTTCCACAAGCCACGAACTTATTTCATGAACTACATTATTTGTTACAGTTTCAATATTACACACAAGATCCTTCACTATCAAGCTGGTGTCATCAGCAAACAGAAATATTTTTGAATCACCTGTAATACTGGAAGGCATATCATTTATATAAATAACCACACCCCTAAATACCCACACACCTAACCATCCCTAGGTCCACTGTTTCCTATGTGATAGTGAAGTGGAAACGTGAAGGGACACGTACAGCACAAAAGCATACACGCTGACCTCGTATGTTGACTCACAGAGACCACCGACAGTTGAACAGGGTCGTAATGTGTAATATGCAGACACCTATCCAAACCATCACACAGGAATTCCAAACTGCATCAGGATCCACTGCAAGTACATACTATGATAGTTAGGCGGGAGGTGAGAAAACTTGGATTTCATGGTCCAGCGGCTGCTCATAAGCCGCACATCACGCCAGTAAATGCCAAACGATGCCTCGCTTTGTCTAAGGAGCGTAAGCACTGCACGATTGAACAGTGGAAAAACGTTGTGTGGAGTGACGAATCACGGTACATAATGTGGCGTTCCGATGGCAGGGTATGGGTATGGCGAATGCCCGGTGAACGTCGTCTACCAGCGTTTGTAGTGCCACCAGTAAAATATGGAGGCGGTGGTGTTATGGTGTGGTCGTGTTTTTTGTAGTCGGGGCTTGCAGCCCTTGTTGTTTCCCGTGGCACTATCACAGTACACGTTGTGTGGAGTGAAGAATCACGGTACACAATGTGGTGATCCGATGGCATGGGGTGGGTATGGCGAATGACCGGTGAACGTCATCTGCCAGGGTGTGTAGCGCCAAAAAAAATAAAAATAAAAAAAAATAATAAATCGTAGGCTGTGGTGTTATCGTGTGGTCGTGTTTTTCGTGGATGGGGCTTGCAGCCCTTGTTGGTTTCTCCGTGGCACTATCACAGCACATGCCTACACTCATGTTTTAAGCACCTTCTTGCTTCCCATTGTTGAAGAGCAATTCGGGGATGGCGATTACATCTTCCAACACGATCGAGCACTTGTTCATAATGCACGGCCTGAGGCGGAGTGGTTACACGACGATAACATCCCTGTAATGGACTGGCCTGCACAGAGTCCTGGCCCGAATCCTATAGAACACCTTTCGGATATTTTGGAACGCCGACTTGGTGTCAGGCCTCACCGACCGATATCGATACTTCTCCTCAGTGCAGGACTCCGTGAAGAATGGGCTAACATTGCCCAAGAAATCTTCCTGCACCTGACTGAAAGTATGCCTGCGAGAGTAGAAGCTGTCATCAAGGCTAAGGGTAGGCCAACACCTTATTGAATTCCAGCATTACTAATGCAGGGCGCCACGAACTTGTAAGTAATTTTCAGCCAGGTGTCCGGATACTTTTGATCAAACAGTGTATGAGGTGACGGGAGGAACGTCCTGTTACATAGCCGAGACGATTCGTGGTGACCTTGAAATGCAAGACTGCAAACACTATGTTTTGCCATTCACACCCAAAATCTGATCAGATCTTCTGGATGGGAACAGACTGTCACTCACATTACAGTACAGACTTGGCGCGGAGCAATTTACATTTTGTTTCTCGGCGGCCTGCGTTTCTCACAGACGACGAGGTGAAAGAAGCAGTGAAGACTGGTTAACCTCACAAGCGGCAATCGTAGATGACCTAGGAATTGAAAACCTTGTAGAATGTTATGATAAATGTTCAAACAAGTATGGAAAGGAACATGTAACGAATTAAATAAAAACGCTTAAAAAACCTCTGCGATGATCTATGTTTTATAAGAGACCAGAGATTACTTTCCAAATAACCCTCGTAATAATAGGAACTCTTCTTCTAGTTTTGACCAATACTACGTCTTGTAGGAATTAGTGACACTTATTTTTTGAAACATGCTATATAAAGGCAGAGTGGCCAGTCCTAAGGTGGCCGCCATATTTTTTCCAGACTGCGTGCGGGATGTACTAGACAGCGTCGCGACATGAAATGCAGCCGCCTAGCACCTATAAGAAGACATCCATCTGAGAAGTGACACCAAAACGAAACTTTTAGCGTGTTTGACACATTGCTGAAGCGCATACCATTCCTACGTGGCTATACTTTATAATGTAGAATATCTTGAACAGTGTGGTGTGAACCAGTGTATACGTGGGTCTATAACGTATTTCCATCGATGACATAATGATTTTACTCCTTTTCTGGTTTGATCATACGGGGAAGTCTCTCTTCGGAGCCCTCCCGTGGATCACCAAAATCAGACGCGAACTGTCCTTTGCCGAGCCTGTTAATAAGCATTGTTGGCGTCAGCGATTGTATTACATACAAAATATACAAGGGCACGGAATCCTTAAATATCCCCACCAAAATTAAAACTTTTGATGCAAGATTGAACTGAAGAATGAAATCTGGAGTAAAAAACTAAAAAATTTAAACTACAAAAAAAAAAAAAAAAAACAAGTATACTGATTATCTTGAGTAATCACTAACTGTTGATTAATCACAAATAATTACTTAATAATTATTTCTGCACTTAACAAGGAAGTACCGTGAATGAATGGTATACTATTACATAATCCTATATTTTACGTCATAATTGTATGAGAGAAGCATTAACCACTGGGTCTGATAGTGCGATGTCTGTTCAGAAACTTCCGGAACATTCATAATTTCGCGTGATGGAGCAAAATGCGGTTGGAATCCCTGGGCATGCCTGCGTTAATGTGTAACTGCCGAAAGCTTCACTGCTGTATGCCTGTTAGTTATTGTGCAGAGCTGTATTAAAGTAGAACGTTGTGTCGCACAGTTTGAGAATTTCTAGACCGCAGAGTTAGAGGAGCAACGAGTCTGCATTAAATTTTGCGTGAAACTCAAAGGAAACCTTTACAGAGGCATACCAAATGATGCAGGAAGCCTGCGGTGATGAGCGCTTAAGCCGCACTCGGTGTTAAAAATGTTTGTCACGGATTAAAAATCGCCGGACGGAAGTTAAAGATGTCTCTCGTCCAGGACGCCCTTCGATGTTTACCGACGACCATCATGTCAGGAGCATCAAAGAAATTGTGCGCGACGATCTCCGAGAGACTGCAGAACAAATAACATTTCAGTTGAATCGTGTCATGAAATCCTGGCTCGGCATCTTGGAATGCATCACGTTGCCGCTAAGTCCTTCCCACGACTCATGAATCAAGACCAGGACGACCTTCGCCTCGCAATCTGTGAAGAGCTTTTGGATCGCGCAAATGAGAATGAGATTTTCCTTAAGAGAATCATAACTATTGATGAGACGTGGGTCTACGGTTAGGATGTTGAGACCAACGTTCATCCTTAGAACATGTCGGGAAGGGTTCTCAAAGACCAAAAAAAGCTCGTCAGATCACGTCAAATGTCACATCCGAGCTGATAGTTTTCTTTCACTTTGAAGAATTAATTCATCATGAATTCGTGCCACAGGAACAAACTGTTAATCGATAGCACTATCGGGACGTGTTGTGACGCCCGCGAGACAATGTGAGAAGGAAATGGCCTGAAATGTGACGAAGCGATTCATGGCTCTCGCATCACGATAACGCATCCGCACACCCACGCACTCACACATTCATCCCTGTTGACAACGTGACCATCGCACAAAGAACAAAATCACTGTGCCGCCTCATCCTCCTGGCCCTTGCTGACATTTTTTATTTTCAAAGTTGAAAACCCTGTTGAAAGGAAGAAGATTTGGAACGATTGGCGAGATGAAATAAAATTCGCAGGCGGCGCTTCGCACGATCCAACAAGAGGCGTACCAAGACTGCTTCCGGAAGTGAAAACGGCGCTTGGTGCGGTTTATCAATTTGGAGGAGAGTATTTCGAAGGAGACCATGCTCAATAAGTAAAAGGTAAGCGTAGAAAAATTTCGTGGACAAAGTTCAAGAATTATTTGAACAGGAGGGATCTGTTAGTGAAGCAAAAATAGTAAATGAGCTAGCGAAAATAATGTTAAAAATGCACAAATTGCAGTAACACAACCAACACTTTACATTCATGAAAATGTGAATTCACAGCACATAATTACCGAACGTCTTGTAATATGGCCTGACTGTCAGTGCAAGAATTCCGAAAAGCATCATATGAGCAATAAAGTCAGTTCTTGCTTGATGTTTGATTGCGACACAGTCGGCCTAAATGCACAGCTGCAGATTATTGTGATAATAGTCGCCTGCCTCCTGACTGATTTTATGTCACATTTATATTATTGTTGTTGTTGTTGTTGTTGTTGTGGTCTTCAGTCCTGAGACTCGTTTGATACAGCTCTCCATGCTACTCTATCCCCTTGCAAGCTCCTTCATCTCCCAGTACCTACTGCAACCTACATCGTACTGAATCTGCTCAGTGTATTCACCTCTTGGTCCCCCTCTACGATTTTTACCCTCCATGCTGCCCTCCAATGCTAAATTTGGGATCCCTTGATGCCTCAGAACATGTCCTACCAACCGATCCCTTCTTCTAGTCAAGTTGTGCCACAAACTCCTCTTCCCCCCTATCCTATTCAATACTTCCTCATTAGTTACGTGATCTACCCACCTAATATTCATCATTCTTCTGTAGCACCACATTTCGAAAGCTTCTATTCTCTTCTTGTCCAAACTATTTATCGTCCATGTTTCACTTCCATACATGGCAACACTCCATACAAATACTTTCAGAAACGACTTCCTGACACTTAAATCTTTACTCGATGTTAACAAATTTCTCTTCTTCAGAAACGCTTTCCTTGCCATTGACAGTCTACATTCGATATCCTCTCTACTTCGACCATCATCAGTTATTTTGCTCCCCTAATAGCAAAACTCCTTTACTACGTTAAGTGTCTCATTTCCTAATCTAATTCCCCCAGCATCACCCGACTTTATTCGACTACATTCCATTATCCTCGTTTTGCTTTGGTTGATGTTCATCTTATATCCTCCTTTCAAGACACTGTCCATTCCGTTCAACTGCTCTTCCAAGTCCTTTGCTGTCTCTGACAGAATTACAATGTCATCCACGAACCTCAAAGTTTTTATTTCTTCTCCCTGGATTTTAAAACTTATTCCAAATTTTTCTTTTGTTTCTTTTACTGCTTGCTCAATATACAGATTGAATAACATCGGGGATAGGCTACAACCCTGTCTCACTCCCTTCCCAACCACTGCTTCCCTTTCATGCCCCTCGACTCTTATAACTGCCAACTGGTTTCTGTACAAATTGTAAATAGACTTTCGCTCCCTGTATTTTACCCCTGCCACCTTTGAAAGAGAGTATTCCAGTCAACATTGTCAAAAGCTTTCTCTAAGTCTACAAATGCTAGAAACGCAGGTTTGCCTTTCCTTAATCTTTCTTCTAAGATAAGTCGTAAGGTCAGTATTGCCTCACGTGTTCCAACATTTCTACAGAATCCAAACTGATCTTCCCCGAGGTCGTCTGTAAAGAATTCGCGTCAGTATTTTGCAGCCATGACTTATTAAACTGATAGTTCGGTAATGTTCACATCTGTCAACACCTGCTTTCTTTGGGATTGTAATTATTATATTCTTCTTGAAGTCTGAGGGTATTTCGCCTGACTCGTACATCTTGCTCACCAGATGGTAGAGTTTTGTCAGGACTGGCTCTCGGAAGGCCGTCTGTAGTTCTAATGGAATGTTGTCTACTCCCGGGGCCTTGTTTCGACTCAGGTCTTTCAGTGCTCTGTCAAACTCTTCACGCAGTATCGTATCTCCCATTTCATCTTCATCTACATCCTCTTCCATTTCCATAATATTGTCCTCAAGTACATCGCCCTTGTATGGACCCTCTATATACTCCTTCCACCTTTCTGCTTTCCCTTCTTTGCTTAGGACTGGGTTTCCATCTGAGCTCTTGATATTCATACAAGTGGTTCTCTTTTCTCCAAAGTTCTCTTTAATTTTCCTGTAGGCAGTATCTATCTTACCCCTAGTGAGATAAGCCTCTACATCCTTACTTTATTGAAACTAAAACATTCTCGAAAATTTTGAAATCTCAGGGACTGATATCTTGCCAGTATCAGTGTCGATACGAGGCAAAAACGGTCGAGATTCTCGATTCCCAGAATGGATAAACTATCTGTACGCGTAATGAAGTTTGTACGGTACCCTCAGTGCTTCCTTGCTTATAGCGATCAGAATACGTGAGTCGCTCTAATTCGGAGACTATACGTGGTAATGTCGGGAATGAGAGCCGAGCGCTAGGGCACTGCCAGAACACTGCCGTGGCGTGCGCACGACACGGCGTATAATGGGTGGAGAAGACGCATATCGGGGCTGGCTGGCTGGCTGGGCGTGCCGCAACCGGTGAGGAGAGGAGGTAGAGGTATCCATTGCCGGAACAGGTTCTGGCCGGCCGCCGCGGTGTCAGCCTCGGCGCGTCGCTATCACGGCTGCGTGCCGGCCCCGACCCCGCCTCACTTCTCACGGGCTCCTTTGCATCGCAGCGAGACGGAGCAACGTCCTAGCTGTTGTATACGCGGTATCAGTAATTAGTGACCTCAGACTATCATTATACGAGGTCTGTCCAATACATTCTGGAACTTCGTCCAAAAAATTTTTCTACGCTTGCCTTTTACTTATTGTGCATGGTCTCCGAAATACTCTCCTCCACAACTGATACACCGCGCCATGACTTTCGGAAGCAGTCTTGGTACGCATCCTACTGGATCGCGCGAATTTTCTTTTATCTCGTCTATCGTTGCAAATTTTCGTTCTTTCGGCGGGGCTTTCAAAGTCCGCAGGGCCCAGATCTGGAGAGTAGGGAGGATGAGGCAGCACAGTCATTTTGTTTGTCGTGCAATAGTCACGCATTAATCTGATGCAAAGGCCACGAATTGTCTCGCCACATTTCAGGCTGTTTGCTTTAACATTTTCTCGCAGGTGTCGCGACACAAACGGTCCAAATGGCTCTGAGCACTATTGGACTTAACATCTGAGGTCATCAGTCCCCTAGAACTTAGATATACTTAAACCTAACTACCCTAAGGACGTGACACACATCCATACCCGAGGCAGCATTCGAACCTGCGAGCACAGCGGTCGCGCGGTTCCAGATTGAAGCGCCTAGAACCGCTCGGCCACAGCAGCCGACTGTCCCGACACGTCGCGATAATACCATAGTACTATAGTACCCGATAGTTTGTCCGTGTGGCACGAATTCATGATGAACTAATCCTTCAAAGCCAAAGAAAACTGTCAACATGGGCTTGACATTTGACCTGACGAGCGTTTTTTGGTCTTGGAGAACCTTTGCCGACTCACTGTGAAGATTGAACGTTGGCCCCAACATCACAAACGGAAACCCACGCCTCATCACCATTTATGATTCTCTTACGGAACATCTCGTTCTCATTTGCGGGATCCCAGAGCTCTTCACAGATTGCGAGGCGGAAGCCTTTCTGGCTTTGACATATGAGCTGTGGGACGAACTGGCGGCAACACGATGCATTCAGAGATGCTGCCTCAGGACTTCATGACATGATCCAACTGAAATGTTACATTCTTCTGCAATCTCTCGGACAGTCAGTCTTCGAATGGTTCAAACGGCTCTAAGCACTATGGGACTTAACAGCTGAGGTCATCAGTCCCCTAAACTTACAACTACTTAAATCTAACTAACCTAAGGACATTACACACATCAATGCCCGAGGCAGGATACGAACCTGCGACCGTGCAGCCGCGTGGTTCCGTACTGAAGCGCCTAGAACCGCACGGTCACCGCGGCTGGCAGTCAGTCTTCGATTGTCGCGCACAGTTTCGTTAATGATCATGACAAGAGTCTCGTTGGTAGCCGCCGAAGGGCGTCCTGAACGAGGGTCATTAATAACTTACGTCCAGCGATTTTATACCGTGTGAAGCATTCGAAACACTGAGTACGACTTAAGCGTTCTCCACCATAGCCTTCCTGCACCATTGGGTGTGTCTGTAAAGGTTTTCTTGAGTTTCACGCAAAAATTTAATGCAGACGCATTGCTTCTATAGCTCTGCCATACCGAAATTCGCAAACTGTACGACACAACGTTCTACTCAATACAGCACTGCACAATAACTAACAGACATACAACAATGAAACTTCCGGCAGTTACACATAAAACACAGACGTGTGCAGGGATGCCAACCACATATCGCTCCAACACACATTTGGCACGAAATTACAAATGTTCTGGAAATTTTTGAACAGACCTCATATTGCTAATCCTGACCGCTCCATGGATGCAGAAAAAAAGTACAGGGTATGTAAAGCAGCATTTCAGGTGAGGTGCACAACCAAAACATTTCCAAAGAAAAGAGCAAGAAGCTTGCGTTTTTTCCATTTTGTGGCCCTGAGATTTTGAGAGAAAGTAAACACCACTACATACATAGATTGGCCTCATCGTCTGGACAGCCCCCGAGAGTTCCTGCGACATCTAAACTCCACGCAAGGAAACATAAACTTTACTATGCAGGTGCCCTTTTTTTAGATGTGTTAATTTGACGTAAGGGCGATGGTACACTTGAACATTCCAAAGGCCACTTTTACCCCTGTATATATAGGCTACTACTTGCTACCGTTCGGCATGAACAACGGCCGTTCTGAAGATCTTGATTCACCGAATTCATACAATCTCAAATGCCGATAACCTGCAAGCAGGACTGGAATACTTCCAAACAATATTCCTGGCAAATGGATATTAATCTCAGCATACGGAGAGCACTACACACATAAACAGTAGAGTAAGAAAAAGGAGACCTCCAACACGACAGCGTGCCTGCCATATAATGGTAAAGTTTCCGTAAAAATAGGCAGAATACTACGGAATGATAATGTTAAAGTGACCTATCATCCTCCATTAAGAGTCTCACCGCTGCTGGAAGCTGCCAAAGACGAATTAAGAGCTGCGCAAGGCAGGCGTTTATAAGAATACCTGCGAGTGGGACAAATCACTTGTAGGCAAACGACGCGTATTGTTCTGGAGCGCATTACGGAATACCGACGGAAACTAGCTTTCTCCAAGGTAGCAAACCTGCTTATCGCAGAAAACTGCATTTCTATTGGTCATTAGATAAAATAAAATGCAACAAAAACTGTGGCCCATACCTAGAGTTTTTGAGACTCGTTCACCAATGAATCAGTGGAAATCAGAATGTCTGAGGCCTTTATCAGTCGGGATGGCGGCTTCCAGTTAGATTCTGCATGGAATCCTGTTATGGAAAAAAATCCGTTCTCTGTGTAGCCGGCGTCGTTCTGACATTTTTCCTTGTGGAGGTGATCGGTCTGATAACAATGAGGCGAGCTTTCACCACGGAGGGTGTTCTCTGCAGCAAAGAGACTTGCAGCAGAAGCACATGAGCTCAAGCAGCGCATGTCCAACGATAACTGTGTACACCACACATGCGCTGACGAAGTCTTAATTGTGTGAGCCTAGAGTATTGACGCCAACGTATATCTGAAGATGGTCGGAATCCCCAACGTAGAAATATCGTGGCAGGAAGTTACCGACACCCGGCATTTCGCCCGAAATTTGAAGAGCAAGAACACCAATGATAAAGAAGTTTTTTCTTATAGACAAGAGCAAATGTTCCGTGGGCCTGGCTAATATATTGTTGGAACATACAAAGAGAAGCGTTCAGAATCCACTGAATTTAGGATCTCTATCTAGCCATAAGGAGCGAACCGAAGAGACGAAATAAGGAATGTGAAGATATTAAAAAGGGTGAATGAGGAAAGATACATACTAAAAACAAACAATGATAGGAAATTCAATTGAATGGGGCATCTGAAGTGCACTGGCTGCATTATAAAATTTTAAACATGGCTGCGTTGTCAGCGACCGTTACAACGTGAAATTAAAGCAATGAACAGCCCTCGGTCCCAAAATGAAGTCTTTTTGACCTAGGTTTCGGCCACTTCTAAGTGTAACTTCACCAGAAATAAAATATTTAGACTGGCCTATAACATAAGTACAAAGTTTTAGGAATTTTTTTTATAATTTTAAGTACTGACTAGCAGTATAAAAGAAAAGGCATAGTACTTACATGTCACGTATACAATAAATATCAAGCGATAAAGCTTTAGTCACAGAATATTAAAACAGAAAACATAGGAGGCTGCTCACACATGTCGAGCTGCGATACCATCAGACTGAAGAGCCTGCGTTAGCAGTTGTGGGCAGCTGCATATTACACCAAAAGTACCATCTAATAGTCGCAAATATTAACAGGCTACTTAAATGTGAACAGACGAAAATTGTGATGAACATTATTTAATATATGAAGTAAGAGGCAATATGTTATCTGTCAGCAGCAGACATGGTAATTTGTCTACATAAGGGCTTAGAAGTACAGTTTAAAGGCTGAAATCGCCATTAGAGAGTTACAAAGGGAGCTGAATAGCTCAGCGAGTATAAAAACGGCATAACATGAAATGTAGTTAATATAATAACATGAAATATACTTAATATAAACCATTTAATGAACAAAAAATTTTGAAACGACTTAGATAGAAAAAATATTTCGGTAACTGCACGAGGGAACACGAAATTAAATATCAAGTAACAGCTTTATACCGTTGAAGAAGCTTCTCATTAAGAATGCTCATTAAGAATGAGGCCATCATTTCGAGAAAGATGTTTAAAAATTTCTAATTCTTCGAGAACCTCTAATCTACGCCCTTTCTTCTCAGTGTGCAAACTGTTGACATCGTGAACAGCTTTAGCTGCGTGACCTGTATTCAGAAGGTGGTCTGCAAAAGACGAATTTCGGGTGTTAGTACCATTTTTTAATAAAAGCTGTTCTTTGTATCTGACTGTAAAGCCACGTCCTGTCTGTCCTAGGACAGACGAGCAGGTGTCACAAAGAATTTATAGACACCAGAGTCTTTCAAAGGAGGACGGGTAGATTTTAAATTATAAATAAATTTTTTTTCAAACTATTATTGGTTGAAAAGGCGACATTACAGTTGTATTTATTACGAAGAAGGCGTTGAATCTGATACCACACGAGCCCCAATAAAGGAATAGAAAAAAAACCTTCTTCTTTAGGCTGGACATAATGATGGAGGTGCCGAGTGTAGTAACTCTTCTAACAGTTTTCTTTTTAAGGATATTATCCACCATGGCAGATTCGTCTTCGTTATCAACTGCTATCGTTTTGATTAAATTAATTTCTTCTTCGAATTTTTCTATCGAGCGTGGAATAGAAGTAGTTCTGTGAATAACAGAATGAAAGAGAGCGTTCTTATGAGATTGTGGGTGCATAGAAGACGCAGGTACGATCTGATCGGTATATGTTTCTTTACGAAAAACATTAAATGAGATTTTATTTTCTTCTACTGTAAGCGTCAAGTCAATAAAATTCAACTGACAGGCCTCGTTTTCGAGTTCGCTGGTGAAGGACATTTTATCGTGAAGCTCATTGAAGAAATGAAAATACGGTCAATGCCATCAACAGGTCCTTTGTAGATGATTAAAATATCATCGACATATCTGACATAGGCGAGAATGGGTAGCTCTGTAGCTGAGAAACAGCTGAAGAGCATTTCTTCTAGAGAGTTAATGAATATGTCAGCGAGGATACCAGCTAACGGATTTCCCATAGTGAGATCGTCGGATTGCTGATACAATTGTTTGCTAAATTCAGAATAGTTGTATTTGACTACGACTATAATTAGATTCATGAAGTCGGTGATTTGTTCATCTGAAACACTTTTTATGAAATGACATAAATTTTTTTCTACTATTGTAAGCTTTTCTTGTACGGGAACATCTGTATAAAGATTTTTGATGTCTAGTGAAAATAACTTGGTATCTGGGCTGCATTCTAAATCTTTTATTTTATCGACTAAGGCGTGACTATTGTTCTCGAAAACGAATGATTTTTTCAGAGTTTCATGAAGAAATTTGGCTAAATCATGGTACGCGCTTTTCATACTATGGGAAATCGGACATATTGGATGATTAGGTTTATGAATTTTGAATTGAGAACGAAGTTTTGCGGGCTGACGGTTCATGTTGATAAGCATTTTTTTATGGAAAGATTTAATTAAAACTTTTGCGTCACTGGTAGCTGACCTGACTTCTTTTTGTAATTCCGGAGTCGGATCCTCATGCAGTTCCAGAATATTATTTTCGTTAAAAAAATCTAAGGTCTTAAAAATATATTCAAAAAATGGTTCAAATGGCTCTGAGCACTATGGGACTCAACATCTGGGGTCATCAGTCCCCTAGAACTTAGAACTAATTAAACCTAACTAACATCACACACATCCATGCCCGAGGCAAGATTCGAACCTGCGACCGTAGCAGTCACGCGGTTCCGGACTGACGTGCCTAGAACCGCACGGCCACCGCGGCCGGCAAATATATTCATCCGCTGTGTGGTGTACTACGAATTGCTTCCCAGAGGTGTAACTAACCATCGCTGTTGATATTTATTGTCAACAAATGAGACGTCTTGCAGACGCAACAACGACCACGAGGACCGCGTGAAATGGCGCCAGCATTCTGCTAAAGTGACAAAAGACACTATACAGAGTTGGGTTTGGAAGTCATTCTGCACCCACTTTTATGCATTTGATCTTGCACCCGCAAATTTTCACCTTCATCGCTGTCTATCGAACAACCTTTAAGGAACTTCTTTTCCGGATAAAAATGGGCTCCGATCATGGTTCGACGAGTTCTTCGGCTCAAAACCATGTGATTTCTACAGTCGCGGAATCGAAAAGTTATCACAGCGTTGGTAGACTATTGTAAATCGTGAAGGGGAACATACTGCTGAGGACTAAAGTCTCTGCTATGTGAACCTGTTGTGTTAATTAAACTTGGGAAAAACGCTACCAACTCATGCAGAAACCCAGTAAACGCATTGCTAATAAAGTTCAGAATGACACTTGTAAGAGGAGAAGAATCATTCAGAGCATTTTCTGTTGCTGTAGAGGAGAGAAGGCGTTACTGTATTGCGGCAAAGTTCCGTACAAGAAGTGCTGCGAGGGGCTCGACAAGGTTCTAATTCGCTTGTCTGTGTTTCTTTAAAAACTAGGCAATGCTTGGAGGGCCGGAAGTGATAAGGGAACCAAATCACCACTCTTCTTTTCTCGCACCTAAATACATATAAATGGAAATGGAAATGCTGGGTGGCTAGGGCCTCCCGTCGGGTAGACTGTTCGCCTGGAGCAAGTCTTTCGAGTTGACGCCTCTTCGACGGGGATGAAATGATGATGATAAGGACAAGACAACACCCAGTCCCTGAGCGGAGAAGATCTCCGACCCAGCCGGGAATCGAACCCGGGCCGTTAGGTATGACATTCCGTCGCGCTGACCTCTCAGCCACCAGGGGCGGACAAAACATATAAATCGTCCAATGGCAACGACTGGAGGAATTATACGGACCGGAGTGCATTCTGTGACGAGAATACCGAGTGAGTAATGAAGGCAAAACGTTATTGGCTGTGGTGCGAAAGATATAAGTCAATTAATTACTATTATGACACTCACCATTCTTGTTCCGAACTGCAACGTTAGAAAAAGCCCAGAGAGTATAGGCTTGTTACTGTTCTCACGTTACCACCTCGCGATGCTTGTTTTGAAATGGGTGTTCATTTGCAGCTCCGCGTCTGCCCTCTATTCAACTCTGATGCCAAATTGGGAACGTGAAATAAGCTTGTTACTGGCAAGGAAGCGCTTGGCTACCGAAAGGTTGGGAATTCAGAGCGAAAGGAAGTAGGCAGCTGGTAGACTGCTGGGCCGTACAGTAAACTGAAAACACTCCCCGAGACGAGGTGTACGTAAAGGCTCCGGAGCCGCGGGAGTAGGAAGTTAGTACGAAGGAGAGAATTGGTCGAGAACCTTTTTCGAGGTCAAGTAGCGCTGAGGTGGTCACTCGGAGGAGGAACCTCCAAAGGATTCTCTCACGTGTTCTCACCCCTTGTCTGAATTGAGTATTTCACTCTCAGTTCTATGTCCCTTCGATACACCTCTCGTATTTTTTGAAAGTTTGGCTGGTTTGGTGCTGTCTTGTCCTGGTCTTTTCATTTATTCTTTCTCGCGATCTGTTTTGTTGTTGTTGTGGTCTTCACTCCGAAGACTGGTTTGATGCAGCTCTGCGCGCTACTCTATTCTGTGCGAAACTCTTCATCTCCGGATATCTATTGCAACCTACATCTTTCTGAATGTGCTTACGGTATTCATCTCTGGTCTTCTTCTACGATTTTTACCCCCCCACACTTACCTCCAATACTAAATTGGTGATTCCTTGATGCCTCAGAATGAGTCCTGTCAACCGATCCCTTCTTTAGGTCAAGTTGTGCCATAAATTTCTTGCTTCCCCAGTTATATTCAGTACCTTCTTATTAGTTACGTGATCGACCCATCTAATCTTCGACATTTTTCTGTAGCACCACGTTTAGAAAGCTTCTATTCTCTTTTTGTCTAAATTGTTTATCGTCCATATTTCACTTCCGTACATGGCTACACTCCAAACAAATAGTTTCAGAAAAGACTTCCTGTTGTGTACATAGTTCTGCGTAGTCAGCGCGTACACAACTTTCCCACTAGAGCGCGCCCCGCTAAGCACAACAGCGCAGGCGCAGCGCTCGTCCGTCTCCGCACTACGAGATGGCGCTGCCATAAGGACGGACCAAATTCTGCTTCTGCCGATCCGCAATATGTAACGCAGCCAATGAGATTGCTGCTAATCTGGACCCCTCCACCATCCTCCACACCTATAAGTCCCTCATCCGCCCTATCCTCTGTTACGCCCATCCAGCCTGGATCTCCGCCCCCCCTTCCTTTTATAAATCCCTCCAAATCCTTGAACGCCATGCTCTCCGCCTTGCCTATCGCATCCGTCTCCCTTCCCCCACGCGGATCCTGTATGACCTTATCCCCTTCCCCCACCTCCTCCTCTTCCTCGAAAGGATACGAATCCTATACACCTCCCGTAAACTCGATCCTCCTCACCCGCTCGTCTCCCCGATCCTCTCCCAACCCCGCCCGCTGCCGCGCCTGTACTCCCATGTCCCACCCGGTCTCCATCTCTCCACCCTCCTTACCCTCTCCCAAGGTGGCTTCCGCCAGCTCCCCCTCCCTGATGATGCCCTCCTCCCCTCCATCTACCCCTCCTACCAACTTTGATCCTCCCGCCCTCCTCCTGTGCTTGCTCCTCAGGGCACCCTCCCTCCCTTCTCTCCCTTTTCCCTCCCTCCTCCTTTTCTCGTCCCTCGTCCCCCGGGCCCCCCCTCCCCTGTCCCTATCCTCCTGTCCCTGTCTCCTCAGCCGTGGCATCCTCTTTTCCTCCCCTCTCCCCTTCCTCATCCCTGTTGCCCTCTTGGCAGGTCCCCGGACTCGCACACGCTAAGTGGACATTCGCGCGCCGGAGATCACCGCCATCAGTGTATCGTGTGTGCCGTCATGTTTAGTGTTCCGTTTCGCCGTCACGCTCCATTGTTCACCTGTGACATCGTCTTCTTCAGTGTTTGTGCGTCGGGTCTCCAGTTCCTAGTGTGGATTGTCATCAAGTGTGAACGGCTTCTTGTGCTTTTATATTCTTGTGTCTCCTGTTTTTTCCCGCCGTTTTTCTATGTAATGTCTCTTCTTTGTTTATCTCCATGTACTCTCTTCGGCTGAAGAGCGGCGTATTGTGCTGCTGCCAGCCTACCTGTTTGTTCAGGTTTCAAAATTACAATAAAGTAAAAAAAAAAAAATTGCTGCTAACGTAGAACCTTTTCTCCTCGCGGATCACACTCGCGCAGTGATACCTGAACGCGCGATGTATTATAACGAGTGTACAGACCTCCGATCAGTCAGTCTGCATTAGCTTGTGCCAGTCTATAGTCAAGTTTCAATCTGCGCCTAATAAGATTATCATATTCCTGTACATAGCCATGAAGATAAATGTATAGACACTTTGTCAAGTATCAGAGATATGTGAGAATAAGATTAACGTACCAAGACCAAAAACCTTCAATTTGTCAATTGTAAATAGCATCCAGAATCAAGTTAAGTAAGGTTTACGATTGTTATTACTTTAATAAATGTGTGTGAAAATTAATCAAGTTCTGTTTAAAGTTGGTCACTGTCAATCTGCTACTTTAAGCGTGCAAGTGGCATTTCTATCGTCTGACCTAACGGCAGAAGATAAACACGCCACGATAAGACCACGAGACATATTGCTGACACTCGCCTACTTCGCTAGAGCGACAAGTCAAATAATCTGATGGTGTGTGTACCGAAGGTCTTACAGTACGCACACCACACTTCCTAACACTTATTCTATAACAATAGATTTCTCATCTTCAGAAATGTTTAACTTGGCATTGCCAGTTTACATTTTATATCCTCTCTACTTCGGCCATCATCTTTTTTTTTTTTTTTTTTTTTTTGCTGCGGGAATAGCAAAACTCATCGACTATGTTCACCGTCTCCTTTCCTAATCTAATTATCTTAGCATCGCCTGATTTAGTTCGACTACATTCCATTATCCTTGCTTTGTTTTTGTTTATTTCCATCTTATATCTTCCTTTCAAGACAATGTCCATTCCGTTCAACTGTCCTTCCAAGTCCTTGCTATCTCTGACAGAATTACAGTATCATCGGGAAATCCCAAAGTTTTTATTTCTTTTCCCTGAACTTTAATTGAATAACATTCGTGATATGCTACAACCCTGTCTCACTCCCTTATCAACCACTGCTTCCCTTTCATGCCCCTCGACTCTAAAAACAGCCATCTGGTTTCTGTACAAATTGTAAATAGCCTTTCGCTGCCTGTATTTTGCCCCTGCCACCTTTAGAATTTGAATGAGAGTATTCCAGTCAACACTGTCAAAAGCTTTCTCTAAGTCTACAAATGCTATAAACTTAGGTTTGCCTTTCCTTAGCATATCTTCTAAAATAAGTCTTAGGGTCAGTATTGCCTCGCGTGTCCCGACATTTCTCTGCAGTCCAAACCGATCTTCCCCGAGGTGTGCTTCTACCAATTTTCATCCTTCTGGATAGAATTCGTGTTAGCATTTTGCAACCACGACTTATTAAACAGATAGTTCGGTAATTTTAACACTTCTTGAAGTCTGTGGGTATTTCGCCTGTCTCATTCATCTTATACACCATACTGTTTTATAAATTCTAAATTTGGCATCCTCTAGAAATTTTCTCCTATTCTACTCGTTACTGTTGTCATCGTCCGCGTTGTTGTTGTTGTTGTGGTAGTGGTGGTCTTCAATCCGAAGATTGGTTTGATGTTTCTCTCTACGGTACTCTAGCCTCTCCAAGCCTTTTCATTTCTGCATAACTACTGAAACCTATATCCATTTCAACCTCGTGACTGTATTCATTCCTTGGTTCGGATCTGCAATTTTTATACGCCACACTTCCTTACATTACCAATTAGACGACTTCCTCAATCCTCAGAATGTAGCAGGGATGGCAAAAACCGACTCGTTAAAACCGATAGCGGTATCTGTTTGGTCTCGGTTAAAACGTTTATTTTTTTTTTTTTAGTTTTTGCTAATAACAGTATAAAAGCCGAAACATCAATTAGCCATAGCAGCAGTGCTAAAATTTTTCATTTTAAAATACACGTTTTTGAAAAAAGGAGTACTTTTCATTCATAAAATTTGCATTTCCTAAATTACTGCTTCACTACAGACAACTAGAATAGCGATCAGCGCTATTTCAATGACAGTGCCGACAAAGTTTACAATAAAAATAGAAAGTAGTTGATCTTCTGCCTGTACCTAAATCATATGCCTTTGTGTGCTCGTAGCTCTTAAAAACGGACAAATTAACACGAAAAATAGAATTCTTCAAACTCAGTATTCACTCTTTGGTACTGACTATCCGTATTGTCCACCGCGCAGTCTGAGGCGTCTTCTACCGGTCCACACCCGCCCGTCGGAGGTTCGAGTCCTCCCTCGGGCATGGGTGTGTGTGTCCTCCTTACCGATAAGTTAGTTTAAGTAGGTTAAGTAGTGTGTACGCTTAGGGACCAATGTCCTCAGCAGTTTGGTCCCGTAAGCCCTTACCACAAATTTCCAAAAAATTTATTCGTATTGTCCAAATAGTGGTATGAACCCCGATTACAATGTGATTTTTCAGCGGAGTTTCAAAAAACTTAGAATCAGTGGGAGAATACATGTAATTTTTTGTAGTATTTTACCCGTTACCACTTTTCGAGAAAAACAGCGAACTGTGGATGGACTAAATTTTCTTTTATTTGCCTATTTAATTTAATGTTTTGATTCTGTGTAGCTTGAAAATGAGCGAGGCGAAATTTTTCAGTCTTAGTTCGATTTCTACATTTATTACAGGAAATGACAGCAATAAAAAACCGAAAATCGGTTTATTTTGAGCAGTTTTAATAGTCAGGTTAAACTGGCCTAAAAAAACGAAATAACTGAAAACGAAAACCGCCATTCCTAGGACGTAGCCCAACCAACGAAACCCTCCTTTTAGTCAGGTTCTTCCCACCGTAAAATGTACTATTCCTGTATGTCTTAAGATGTGTTTTACGAAAACGTTCGTCTTGTAAGAATTCCTTATTTCGCACTCCGTTAGTCCCATGCCCAATAAACAAAGACAGCTACCTACCACGGTAACAACGACGTCACAGGAGATAGATCGAAATAGAAACCAGAGCACATAGTTTACGTATGGTCGCTACTGGAAAGGACGACGGAATCTTGAAGATACAATATTCACCTACATCTATTTCTGCCTCTTTTTCCATGGGGTCAACTGTTCGGTCGTAGTATGTGTCACTACTTAGACTATTCGCAGAATGTTAACAAAAAAGAAAAAAAAACAAGATATTTTCGATACTATTTATCATTCACATTATTTAGTCCTGTTGGAGACATTTTGAAAAACAAATCTTGTTTAGAATGTGCAATGGTTATGAAAGTGTTAGCCAACTGCAAATCGTTTTTGTTTTTAGAATAAACTGATTGTGATCAAACACCATAATTCCATTCAAATGAGCCCATATTATTAACTGCAAATTCCACGAGGGAGTATACGTGTCCATCACATAGAACAGTCCAATCACTATTTAGTTTTTTTCGCAGGTTCAATTGCTGATCATTTACACAGAATTCACAATCTGGTACTGCGAGTATGAACCGACGTCCAATTTTGGTACGTTCAGGTGCATCTGCACTCGTTTTGGCGGTGATCTAGCAACTGTTTCGTGACCTGAATCGTCAGTACCCTGCCTGTGCTTAAAGCAATCTCAGGTTATTTCAGCGCTTTTCCTCGCATTCTTCAGTGGTTCTCCGAACGTCGCCCACCGGCAAACAGCAGCCGACCCACTGACATCGCACCACACTTGGCCGCATCTTACGTGACCCACCGCAGCGGAACAGCTACGCTTGACTGTAGCACATCTGCTACTGTTATTATGGTAATAACAGTTTAGCCGTTACAAGCATCTGGCTTTTTGTTTTTCAGCAGTGGGGAAACGTTTGTTTTACGCTTACTGCAAAAATATCCTTCTTGTATTCGAACGGATGCAACTAAGAGTCCTGAAACATTGCACGCGCTACGCAGCGAACTTCAACTTCCAGTATGAGACAAGAATAACTCATAGGCAATGAAGCCCAATTTCAGTCTACGCGCCATGTGATGTGTCTTTACCGTATATTAATATCTATTGTAACATCTTTTTAAACGATTATTGAGACTTTCTCTACGTCTAAATTGCTGCCGTGAAAGATCCATCATGAGGAGTTGCTTTATTATCCGAGACGGTTTACGTAGTGCAATCTTCACCTCCTGCTTCTTCTTTTTTCAAGTCTCAGGCATTTGTCTGTTATGTCCCCTTGTTCAGTTTCTGTACTGCCCGTGGTTAGTTTCTATTAGATCAAGCCACCTCTTTCTGGGTCCACCTGTTGATGCTTTCCCTTTTGGTCGATAATTCATTATTACACTACTGGCCATTAAAATTGCTACACCAAGAAGAAATGCAGACGATAAATGGGTATTGGACAAATATATTATACTAGAACCGACATGTGATTACATTTTCACGCAATTTGGGTGCATAGATCCTGAGAAATCAGTTCCCAGAATAACCACCTCTGGCTGTGATAACGGCCTTGATACGCCTGGACATTGAGTCAAACAGAGCTTGGATGGCGTATACAGGTACAGCTGCCCATGCAGCTTCAACACGATACTACAGTTCATCAAGAGTAGTGTGTGGCGTATTGTGACGAGCCAGTTGCTCGGCCACCATTGACCAGACGTTTTCAGTTGGTGAGAGATCTGGAGAATGTGCTGGCCAGGGCAGCAGTCGAACATTTTCTATATCCAGAAAGGCCCGTACAGGACCTGCAACATGCGGTCGTGCATTATCCTGCTGAAATGTACGGTTTCGCAGGGATCGAATGAAGGGTAGAGCCGCGGGTCGTAACACATCTGAAATGTAACGTCCACTGTTCAAAGCGCCGTCAATGCGAACAAGAGGTGACCGAGACGTATAACCAATGGCACCCCATACCATCACGCGGGGTGATACGCCAGTATGGCGATGACGAATACACACTTCCAATGTGCGTTCACCGCGATGTTGCCAAACATGGATGCGACCATCATGATGCTGTAAACAGAACATAGATTCATCCGAAGAAATGACGTTTTGCCTTTCGTGCACACGGGTTCGTCCTTGAGTACACCATCGCAGGCGCTCCTGTCTGTAATGCAGCGTCAAGGGTAACCGCAGCCATGGTCTCCGAGCTGATAGTCCATGCTGCTGCAAACGTCGTCGAACGGTTCGTGCAGATGGTTGTCGTGCAAACGTCCCCATCTGTTGACTCAGGGATCGAGACGTGGCTGCACGATCCGTTACAGCCATGGGAATTAGATGCATGTCATCTCGACTGGTAGTGATACGAGGACGTTGGGTTTCAGCACGGCGTTTCGTATTGCCTCCTGAACCCACCGATTCCATATTCTGCTAACAGTCATTGGATCTCGACCAACGCGAGCAGCAATGTCGCGATACGATAAACCGCAATCGCGATAGGCTACAATCCGACTTTTATCAAAGTCGGAAACGTGATGGTACGCGTTTCTCCTCCTTACACGAGGCATCACAACAAAGTTTCATCAGGCAACGCCGGTCAACTGCTGTTTGTGTATGAGAAATCGGTTGGAAACTTTCCTCATGTCAGCACGTTGTACGTGTCACCACCGGCGCCAACCTTGTGTGAATGCTCTGAAAAGCTAATCATTTGCATATCACAGCATCTTTTTGTCTCACTTCCTTAAAGTAGAGATTTTACCGCCTTTTTTGTAACTACATTATGGTTTCTTTCCTTAGCTTTTTATTCAGTGTTCTGTATAAGAACCCATATATACACTCCTGGAAATGGAAAAAAGAACACATTGACACCGGTGTGTCAGACCCACCATACTTCCTCCGGACACTGCGAGAGGGCTGTACAAGCAATGATCACACGCACGGCACAGCGGACACACCAGGAACCGCGGTGTTGGCCGTCGAATGGCGCTAGCTGCGCAGCATTTGTGCACCGCCGCCGTCAGTGTCAGCCAGTTTGCCGTGGCATACGGAGCTCCATCGCAGTCTTTAACACTGGTAGCATGCCGCGACAGCGTGGACGTGAACCGTATGTGCAGTTGACGGACTTTGAGCGAGGGCGTATAGTGGGCATGCGGGAGGCCGGGTGGACGTACCGCCGAATTGCTCAACACGTGGGGCGTCAGGTCTCCACAGTACATCGATGTTGTCGCCAGTGGTCGGCGGAAGGTGCACGTGCCCGTCGACCTGGGACCGGACCGCAGCGACGCACGGATGCACGCCAAGACCGTAGGATCCTACGCAGTGCCGTAGGGGACCGCACCGCCACTTCCCAGCAAATTAGGGACACTGTTGCTCCTGGGGTATCGGCGAGGACCATTCGCAACCGTCTCCATGAAGCTGGGCTACGGTCCCGCACACCGTTAGGCCGTCTTCCGCTCACGCCCCAACATCGTGCAGCCCGCCTCCAGTGGTGTCGCGACAGGCGTGAATGGAGGGACGAATGGAGACGTGTCGTCTTCAGCGATGAGAGTCGCTTCTGCCTTGGTGCCAATGATGGTCGTATGCGTGTTTGGCGCCGTGCAGGTGAGCGCCACAATCAGGACTGCATACGACCGAGGCACACAGGGCCAACAGCCGGCATCATGGTGTGGGGAGCGATCTCCTACACTGGCCGTACACCACTGGTGATCGTCGAGGGGACACTGAATAGTGCACGGTACATCCAAACCGTCATCGAACCCATCGTTCTACCATTCCTAGACCGGCAAGGAAACTTGCTGTTCCAACAGGACAATGCACGTCCGCATGTATCCCGTGCCACCCAACGTGCTCTAGAAGGTGTAAGTCAACTACCCTGGCCAGCAAGATCTCCGGATCTGTCCCCCATTGAGCATGTTTGGGACTGGATGAAGCGTCGTCTCACGCGGTCTGCACGTCCAGCACGAACGCTGGTCCAACTGAGGCGCCAGGTGGAAATGGCATGGCAAGCCGTTCCACAGGACTACATCCAGCATCTCTACGATCGTCTCCATGGGAGAATAGCAGCCTGCATTGCTGCGAAAGGTGGATATACACTGTACTAGTGCCGACATTGTGCATGCTCTGTTGCCTGTGTCTATGTGCCTGTGGTTCTGTCAGTGTGATCATGTGATGTATCTGACCCCAGGAATGTGTCAATAAAGTTTCCCCTTCCTGGGACAATGAATTCACGGTGTTCTTATTTCAATTTCCAGGAGTGTATAACTGAATCTTCCAATTTTTTTCGATACATGATTTTCGTTTGCAAGTGTTTAATATCCTCTCCGGACTCGAACGTTGAGATCAAGATGGACGCAGCGACATTGGCCATCCAGAGTTATTTGGTTTCACGGCAGCATCGCGGTTGGTAACTCTTGACTTTCGCGTTTTGGATTACCCTCGGTTTGTCCTTTTCGAATTAGTGTACTGTTTTCGCCGTCGACCATTCTGTCCTTACGGCCACTCTTCGCTTCTGAGAAATCTAATTATGGCACAACCACACCTCGGTAGTATGGCACTAGAGAAGTAGAATTCATTGACTCGAATGCTGCAAGTATGCAGGGTGTCCCAAACCGTTAGGTTCAAAATTATACATTCGTTGTAGGACACTGAAATGAGAACTCTGAGATGCGGAACCAACGATCAGAGATGGATTCTTGTTATTGATACAACTAATAGTAAAACCTGTACAGTAACAACTAAAGCTCTTAGGAGCCAGTCTCCATGGGTCCACCACAACGGCACATAAAATTCTGCCACTGTCTCTCAGATGACTGTGTAGTTTGTTGTAGAATGAGAGAGGCAGATAGGAGCGTAGAATCTGCTGCTCTTCATAAACTATCGATCATGTGACTCCACAAGAGGAAAGGAAATGACTATTAGAGGTAAAGAGTACACTCCGCAACATGGCTTGTGAGGTATGCATATAGATGCAGATGTAAATTTACTCTACCTATTGAGATGTCACTAAATCCATTTATAGGCATACAAAACTCTTGGAAAAATGTCACCTCTTATTTATCAAAAAAAAAAAAAAAAGGTTGTACTTATGGTGCTGATTGTCTCTCTGTAGAAACCTTCGTATTATCCCATAATTTTCTTACTGCAGTCACTTTGTGAGATGTATGTGACAGGCTGTAACATGTTTGCCCACAATATTTAGAAGAAATGGTACAGAGCTCACCGCTACCCTATCGTCAGAGCATCGCTTGCCCGCCATATTCTCACATCTCTTCGATATGTAGCATTTGAATCCACCTGTTTTCGATGTGTAAGAGAGGTTCCATGCCAAGTCACAAACCGCTGCTAATTACGAGTATCTCGAAATCCCATAACATTCCGACGGCACTGTTCCATTAGTTAGAAGGCCACTTAGTCCTCCATAACTGACTAGGTCGAGAATTATCACAATGAGAAAAATAAGACACTAGCCTACACGAGGAAATTTGCAAACCATGGAGAGTACACGTGGTCTTCACAAAGAAATCATAAACGTAACATCTACAGTTTACTAATATCGAAATACCATCTATAAATATACCCCTGTATGTGATGTAACCTTCTTTATTTTATTCCTATGATTACTATGCTAGAAATACAACAGTGTAATGGTGTCAGAATCTTCGTTGACAGTTTAGTGTCTCTCTCACCACATTATTTTTATGACATCCAACAGAGTAAAATTATGAACTTAAAAACCTCACTAACGTCACTTGGTAGAGAACTCGATAAGGCTTTATGGTGTCTCTCTCATCTGATAGATCAAAAATAAATACCATCTGCATGTCGACATCAAGCATATGTTGTGACACCATTAAATATACACGCATTGGTCCACTGGAGGTGGCGAGTGATCACAGTCGCTTCCACAGACGTGTGTAAAGTATCGTCACCTGTACTGGAGGAAGACCATATCCAATAATGAGTCACAATAGAGGATTCTTGTGTTGTTGTTTCATAAGAAGTCTGATAAAGTGTTTCTTTGCTGTAACATATCCAAGCAGTATATGACTACAGCCTTGTCCAGCACCATACATTTTGTTTTTCTACCATGACTTTGAGGTCTTTGTCAGATGCTAAACCAACATTAACACATTTCGATCCATTGGCTCTCAGTGGAAGCTGGACATCGCATAGTGTAGGGTAAGCTGCTCTCCCAACACATATGATGGTTAAAATAAAAAACACAGGCCGTGTTTCTCATTGGCAAAAATGTGGAAGACATCATAACATATGCAAAGTGGAAGGGTTTGCAGCATTGCAAAGCATTTTCAAACATAAAACAATTTCTCTGATTCAGTCATTTTTATTTTCTCCCGCGATGCGTTTTGAGAGTTTATATTCTCATCTTCAGGTGGAAAACAGCGATATCTTGTTACACATGTACCAACTTGATGCAGATAGTTGTTTGTTTTGATTTCATTTTGCTACAAAAAGCATGATGGGCACTTGTTATTTTCATATGGTACTAAGATTCTACATCTGAAATGGTGATGGAGTTACTTACAATCTGTTCCCGTGCGCAGAAACCTGCAGTTTCAGCTATGCTATAATACCCACCCACCTCCCCAGGAGTCGGAACTCCCGCACCCATTAGAACATGCTGATTAATAAATAGATAATAAAAATATAAACAAACTGATAAGAGATTAAAAATTAATGTTTTAAACTTTTAAAAAAATCTCACGAGATAGATAAGAATGATTAGTCTATAAGTGAACCACTGAAATAAAAAAACAATAACAAATAGATTACAGAGTAACCCAGAGTCACCCAGAGAGCATCCCAGAGTGCCCCAGCGACCTAAAACACCAAGAAGAATCGCTTCTCAGCTTTTGACAAGATCAATGTGTAGTTGTACAATAAATGAACATTTTTCACTTGATTTTTCGCACAGAAACACGAACCACTTATATAAATACACCAAAGATTATAGCGGTGTAAAGCTATGGTACTTTGCCTCAGAGAGCATTCATAACTAGTTTACATTGTGGATTAGAGATACATATATCAATTATAAAAGTATTTCTTTCTTTACAGCATCTTGTTAAAAGTATTACATTACAAAATGTATGACAGTAACACTAAATAAAATAGATAAACTAAGCAAACTTAGTGAGAATATACTGTTTCTCTACAGTGGTTTGGGATTTTTTATTTATTTGTAACTGACCCAAGGAGTAGGAGATGGAAAGAGTTATAATGCATCATCTAATGTACCCGCAAAGCTGTAGAAGCTCATTACCACTGTCTCAGCTTTTTCATTTAGCATGTTCTGTCCATGTTTTTCCGCTGTGAATGAAAATTCCAGTTTGTGGGCTTTGCTCATTTTGTGAAGTATTATTATATTATGCTCTGTGTTATCAAAGGAATGTCCTGTGTCCTGAATGTAGGTACCTATGGCAGATTTATTAGGTGTGTTGTCTCTAAATGCATTAATGTGTTATTTGAATCTAGTTCGAAATCGTTGTCTAGTCTAACCTATATATTACATACAGAGCATCGATTGCATTTTATCTTGTATATGGCTCAGTTGAAGACTGTACCTTTATCGGCTTTTCTATTGTGTGGCAGTCTATTACCCAATTTATTGTTTGTGGAGAAAGCAACCCTTACATTGTATGGTCTCAATAAATTAGGATTTTTTTGTGAATGGTACCAAAGTATGGAAGGCATACTGTCCTTGTGTCTGTTTGTTGTTCCTATTTATGTTTCTGTCTAGTCCTTTCTTAACTTTCATAGAGGTTTTGTCTATGAGCATAAGTTGAAAACCATATGCGACTGCTATCTGTTTGATTATATCAATTTCAGTTTGGAGCGTATCCTTACTTAATGGCAGTTTGTGTGCTCTGTGCAACATGGATCAGCATAATGCCTGGTGCGAAACTTTTCCCTCTAAAATGTACTATATCTGTTCAGGCTCTAAATCCTGCTATACTAACTATGTAATATAAAGGGGCCAGTCTATTTAACATTATTCTGCAATGTCACAAACGAAGGGGAGCTTCTTGGTCAGAAGTACATTCGGAAAAGACCATGCTTCTAAGGCCTTAATTTTAGTGGAAAGTTTAGAAGGTGTTGCAGTTTGTGAAAAACATAAAAATTGGATTAAATAAAAACAAAAAGAGTTCTGCAGATCATACAGTCAATGCGAGCAAAGCAACTGGCACTAAACTAGTTGTTAATAATTAGATTCCAAGTTCTTGAGTATTCACACTTTCTGTCTGTAAAAATGGATATTTTCTTTTAGAGTCGGATATATGATATATGAGCTCAGAGAGAGAGAGAGAGAGAGAGAGAGAGAGAGAGAGAGAGAGAGAGAGAGACAGAGAGAGAGAGAGAGAGAGAGACGAATGGTAATGCTCCTGTAATTTGAGAAAAAACAATAAAGATTTGCTGCTAATCGTAATTGGTGTATGACTGGTAGGTAGAAAATTTAATAATGTTATTCATGTTCAAGTAGCACACATGACATAGTTGTCACGAGTATTCAAAGAAGACTGTCGAACTATTATGCTGCCACTGTCGCGTATGTCCCATAGGAATCTTGAAAATGAGAGAAGACTGATCAGGGCAGATACAGAGGCATATGGGCAAGTTATTTTTTCCTAGTTCAATACACTAATGGAATAGGGAAGAAAATGATAATCTTCTTCTTCTACTTGGCCTTATCCCATGTCACCACGAGGACGGCATGTTATTTTGGTTTCGGTAATGTCAGTAGCAGTGGGTGTCCAAATGTTCTTCAATATGTCACCACTTACTCCTGGGATGGAATTTGTGTATCCCATCTGTCCCCACGTGTTTTCATATGAAAGTGTGCTAAGGTTTTCTAAATTTTTGTAAATTTTATAACTAAGGTGCGATGTGGGTACTAGCTCGGTATTCACCTAGTCAGATGTGGGAAACCACCTATATGACTGGATCCAGGCTGGCCGGCACAGCACACAGATTCGATCCGAGGGTGGCGCGCCTCCCCGTGTCCCAGAACCGAGCGCTTCAACGCGCCCATATACCCAAGCGGAACAGGAAATAAAAGAATAATATTGGTACAATTTACTGATGGCCGTGCACTGTGCAATGGCCTGCGATGTACATACACTCCAAGAAAAAAAAATGCAATGCACCATGAAGGAATTAACCGACTGGGACGGAAATCGGTCTGGGGCGCCTACGTCATCTGCAGCACCCTTAGGCGACATTCTACGCCCCATTCTGTTATCCTTCATTGCAAGCCATCCTGAGCCTATAATAACCAACTGCATACGACGAGAATTTCTTTTGGTTGTCTTCGTGCTTGCCAATTCCTACCTTGGCCAGCGAGGTTGCTGGATCTCCCCCCCCCCCCCCCCCCCCAACTGAGGCTGTTTGGAGCATTATAGGCGGGGCCCTCCAACTAGATCGGGATTTTGACGATCTAACGCGTCACTTGGACAGAATGTGGCACGACATCCGTCAGCAGAACATCCAGTAACTCTATGAATCAATGTCGAGCTGAATAATTGCTTGCATAAGGGCCAGGACAGGACCAATGCATTACTGATTTCTTCAATGTGTGAAGCTCTTTCTACAAAACATTCAGTTTTTCTGAAACTGTAATCATTTGTTTGTCTGTACATGTCCATCACGTCTACCGATTCCCGTCCCCTTCGTATAACCCATACGTATGATTCCTTCGTGGCGGGCCATTTTTTTGTCTTAGTATGTAGAAGTTTCAAGTGCACCATACTCGCTGTAAGTGATGTCCCGAATTTGCTATATTAAAAGTTGGACAACAGTGTTTTCTATCTAACTTTGAGATGCATTTTAAGCAAAGAAAGCACGTAAACATCTCGGACGCTGTGGAGAGACATCCACGCGATCAGATGTTAATCTGCAACAATATCACTTTCTGTAGCTATCCTGGCGAACGATTAATACGAGGATCACCCCAAAAGAAATGCACACTATTTTTTTTAAATTCATCTTTTATTCTACATGTTTGAAAGTTTTACAGTGTGTAGGTACATCCTTTAGGAACAATATTTTCATTTCTCCACATAATTTCCATCCCTCTCAACTGCCTTACGCCATCTTGGAACCAGCGTCTGTATACCCGCACGGTAAAATTCTTGACCAACCTGTTGGAGCCACCGTTTGGCAGCGTGCACAAGGGATTCATCATCTTCAAACCTTGTTCCACGAAGAGAGTCTTTCAGCTTCCCAAAGAGATATAGTCACATGGAGCCAAGTCAGGACTGTAAGGCGGGTGTTTCAGTGTTGTCCATCCGAGTTTTGTGATCGCTTCCATGGTTTTTTGACCGACATGTGGCCGTGCATTGTCGTGCAACAGCAAAACATCCTGCTTTTGCCGATGTGGTCGAACACGACTCAGTCGAGCTTGAAGTTTCTTCAGTGTCGTCACATATGCATCAGAATTTATGGTGATTCCATTTCGCATGATGTCCTTCGGAATAGAAAAACACCGTAGCCATAACTTTTCCAGCAGAAGGTGTGGTTTCGAATTTTTTTTTTCTTGGGTGAATTTGCATGACGCCTCTCCATTGATTGCCTCTTCGTCTCTGGTGACAAATGATGGAGCCATGTTTCATCACCGGTCACAATTCTTCCAAGAAATTCATCTCCACCATTCTCGTACTGTTCCAAAAGTTCGCTGCACACCGTTTTTCTTGTTTTTTTTTTTGTTTTTTTGTGAGCAACTGTCAACATACTGGGAACACACCTGGCACAAACCTTTTTTAATGCCAACACTTTCAGTATTCTGCAAACTCTTCCTTTCCCTATCCCAACGTAGCGTGACAATTCGTTCACTATGATGCGTCTGTTAGCAGTCATCAGTTCGTTAACTCTCTGCACATTGTCTGGAGTGTGTGCAGTACGAGGCCTGCCGCTGCGAGGACAATCCTCAATATTGCCGTGCCCGCTTTCATCACGCAACCTGCTTGCCCACTGTCTAACTGTACTGTCATCGACAGCAGCATCTCAGTACACCTCTTTCAACCTCTTGCGGATGTTTCCCACTGTCTCGTTTTCACAGCACAGGAATTCTATGACAGCACGTTGCTTCTGACGAACGTCAAGTGTAGAAGCTATCTCGAAGACATGCTGTGACGGCGCCACTCACGGGAACAGGTTGAACTAAGTTTGAAAACAAGCGGGAAGGATGTATCTGCACACTGTAAAACTTTCACACATGCAGAATGAAAACTATATTTTTACAACAATAGTGTGCATTTCTTTTGGAGTGACCCTCGTAGAATAGTTGTTGTGCCCTCAGTTTTCGTTGGATCATGATCATCTGGCGTCGAAGATTGCACTTGGGATTATGACGCCATTCGTTCTGACGGAGTGCCAGTTTCGTCTGGACGTCGCCAGGACGTCCTCGTACTGGGACTGATTGCCAATTCGGGCCAAAGGAAACCTCGATTTTTCGCTGACCTCTGATCGGGACCATTCGGCAGTCAGTCATGTCAGCCGCTAACGAGGGCAGCCCCAAGAGTTTAGCAATAGCTGTGGTTTTCTCACGCTCGAACTGCGGTTTCTTCGTAATGCTGCAGTTTTCGTTAACAGTTGAGCAGTGCTGCTGCTGGTGCACACAAAGCAATGAACGACCAAACGCTGGACGGTCGCCGCCTCGGAGCCACGCTTCCCACGCGACAGAGGCGCCGTTGTCAGCTGTCAGCTGCGGTCTCCCACAGAAGTCTTAAATTTTGCCCTGCAGCCGAGAAATTAGCACAACCTTGACAGCGCGGGAACGCGGGCTCCTGTTAACCGGACAGAGCTCCAGTGGAAAGGGGAAAAGTTACTAACTGTACGAAGTGGTATCTTGCCCTACAGAACTTAAAAAGATCATTTGAGAGTAAGAAATAGCGTAGAATGTTTTTCACTTACACGCAAGTGGACTGAAGATATCAGCTCGCAAAAATTCAGGGGTCATACATTAAGGAAAAAACATCGCAGCACCAAAAAGTAATTAATGCAGAGTAACGAAATTTCGGGAATACTTTTGTCTAGGTACAATACATAAGGAGTAGACAACATTCCATTAGAACTACTGACAGCCTTGGGAGAGCCAGGCGTAACAAAACTCTACCATCTAGTGAGCAATACCCTCTGACTTCAAGAAGAATATAATAATTTCAATCCCAAAGAAAGCAGGTACTGACAGATGTGAAAAATACCGAACTGTCAGTTTAATAAGCCACGGCTGCAAAATGCTAACACGAATTCTTAACAGACGAATGGAAAAACTTGTAGAAGCCGACCTTGGGGAAGATCAGTTTGGATTCCGTAGAAATATTGGAACACGTGAGGCAATACTGACCCTACGACTTATATTAGAAGAAAGATTAAGGAAAGGCAAACCCACGTTTCTAGCATTTGTAGACTTAGAGAAAGCTTTTGACAATGTTGACTGGAATACTCTCTTTCAAATTCTAAAGGTGGCAGGGGTAAAATACAGGGACCGAAAGGCTATTTACAATTTTTACAGAAACCAGATGGCAGTTATAAGAGTCGAGGGGCATGAAAAGGAAGCTGCGGTTGGGAAGGGAGTGAGACAGGGCTGTAGCCTCTCCCCGATTCTATTCAATCTCCATCTTGAGCAAGCAGTAAAGGAAACAAAAGAAAATTCGGAGCAGGAATTAAAATCCATGGAGAAGAAATAAAAACTTTGAGGTTCGCTGATGACATTTTAATTCTGTCGGAGACAGCAAAGGACATGGAAGAGCAGCTGAACGGAATGGACAGTGTCTTGAAAGGAGGATATAAGATGAACATCAACAGAAGCAAAACGAGGATAATGGAATGTAGTCGAATTAAATCGGGTGACGCTGCGGGAATTAGATTAGGAAATGAGAGGCTTAAAGTAGCAAATGAGTTTTGCTATTTGGGGAGAAAAATAACTGATCATGGTCGAAGTAGAGAGGATATAAAACGGAGACCGGCAATGGCAAGGGAAGCGTTTATGAAGAATAGAAATTTGTTAACATCGAGTATAGATTTAAGTGTCAGGAAGTCGTTTCTGAAAGTATTTGTATGGAGTGTGGCCATGTATGGAGGTGAAACAACGTGGACTATAAATAGTTTGGACAAGAAGAGAATAGAAGCTTTCGAAATGTGGTGCTACACAAGAATGCTGAAGATTAGATGGGTAGATCACATAACTAATGAGGAGGTATTGAATAGAATTGGAGAGAAGAGAAATTTGTGGCACAACTTGACTAGAAGAAGGGATCGGTTGGTAGGTCATATTCTGAGGCATCAAGGGCTCACCAATTTAGTATTGGAGGGCAGCGTGGAGGGTAAAAATCGTAGAGGGAGACCAAGAGATGAATACACTAAACAGATTCAGAAGGATGTGGGTTGCAGTAGGTACTGGGAGATGAAGAAGCTTGCACAGGATAGAGTAACATGGAGAGCTGCATCAAACCAGCCTCTGGACTGAAGACACAACAACAAACAACCATACTTAAGTGATTAACGTTCCAAGATCACAGGTTAATGTAAACGCGAGATAAGCCATTGCAAATGTGAAGTACTGGTACGTTAAAACCGGTGTTAACAGCCAGACTGTTTAGTGTAGGCATGCAAACGTGTATGCATTGTGTTGTACTCTTGCCGTATGTCATTTTGTGGGTTGGAGTTCCATGCCTGTTGCACTTGGCCGGTCAATACAGGGACAATTAATGCTGTTGTGGATGGCGCTAGAGTCGTCATCAGGCCAAGGCAACAAGTTGACACTGTGTAGAGTATATTCAATTACAATAGCAGTATGTGGGCGAGCGTTATCCTGTTGGAAAACATTCTCTGAATAGCAGCACAGCAGGTCGAATCACCAGACTGACGTACAGTTTTGCAGACCGAGTGCATGGGATAACCACGAGAATGCTCCTGCTGTCATATGAAACAGCACCCCAGACCGTAACTCCAGATGTAGTTCCAGTGCGTCAAGCATGGCTATCACTGGCACCGAGTCAGAACCAGCTTTAATCAGAAAATACAACAGACCCCCACCGTGCCCCCCAATTAGCTCTCGTTTGAGTCCAATGAAGTCGCAAACGGCGGTGGTTTGGGGTCAGTGGAATGCACGCTACAGGCCATCTGGCTCGGAGCTGTCCTCCATGGAACCGATTTACAACAGTTCGTTGCGTCACTATTGTGCCAGCTGCTGCTCAAATTGCTGCTACAGATGCAGTAAGATAAACCAGAGCCATACGCCGATTGGGATGGTCTTCCCTCTCGGTAGTGCCACGTGGCCGTCCGGAACCAAGGAGGTGGCTTACGAAACACTCGTTCGACCTATACTTGAGTATTTCCCATCAGTGTGGGATCCGTACCAGGTCGGGTTGACAGAGGAGATAGAGCAGATCCAAAGAAGAGCGGCGCGTTTCGTCACAGGGTTATTTGGTGAGCATGATAGCGTTACGGAGATGTTTAGCAAACTGAATTGGCAGACTGCAAGAGAGGCGCTCTGCATCGCGGTGTAGCTTGCTGTCCAGGTTTCGAGAGGGTGCGTTTCTGGACGAGGTATCGCATATATTGCTTCTCCTTACTTATACCTCCCGAGGAGATCACGAATTTAAAATTAGAGAGATTCGAGCGCGCACGGAGGCTTTCCGGCAGTCGTTCTTCCCGCGAACCATACGCGACTGGAACAGGAAAGGGAGGTAATGACAGTGGCACGTAAAGTGGCCTCCACCACACACCGTTGGGTGGCTTGCGGTGTATGAATGTAGATATAGAAGTAGAACCGTGTCTTCTTGCGACCGTACATTCGTGTGACCACAGGTGCCAGCAATCATGTACAGTGGCTACATTCTTGCCAAGTCTTTCTGCAAGATCGCAGAAGGAACAATCAGCATCTCGTAGCCCTGTAACATGACCTCGATCAAACTCAGTGAGATGTTGATAATGGCGCTCTGCTCGTCTTAGGCGTTCTTGACTAATATCGACTCACCACGTCCAGTCTCAAAGGCAATTAACGTTCACGACCGTCACAGCGTGTATTTAGAGCAAACCTGATTTTCATCCTCACAATGGCGGTACTAACGCCACTCTTATGCGACTGGCGCAGTAATTGAATAGACATCATCTTTCAGAGGTAAAAACACGCGTACCAACTTTCATTTATGTTGCAAAATTCCTCCTTCGTACTGCGATTTTTCCGTCAATGTATTTACTAGACATTGTAACGCCGATAGTCGATAAGTGAGGGGGAGGTTACAACATGTCACCAGAGATTCGTTCTTTGAAAACGATTTCAGACCCGGACAGCAGTATTTTTGTCGACTGTAAGATCCGGTGGGATATTCATATTAAACGGTTTACTGAAAAGTACTAAAAATCAATAAATCTACTACCTTCGCTAATGGGAGCAGTTTAGGTAGTCGGACTGACTTCACACCATGTTTTAGGAGAATTCTGTCTGGGACATGAATCAGACTTTTCCAGAATATCCAACTAATTTTCTTCGACTCCCGATGCCTTTGTTCCGCGCACAGTAAGGCCTACGACTATTACGCTGATCCAAAACAGAACCGGCTCGATACTTAAAAAAGCAAAGAAGCATGTTATTGTATAAAATACTTTCGTAAAGGTCTGCATTCGTTTCACCATCTGTCACAATTAATGGTCCAAGCTTGAACCAGGTATAGCAATTACAAACCATAATTCACGTTACGCGAATTACATTATCGCCACAACACACTCATGTTAATACTATTCGTCAGGCTTCTACCAGGTCTATAAATGTCTATCTGGGTGTCACATCACACACTAAGACTCATCATTATATAACATACTCCTCCGTTCTCCCACAGACCAGATTAAGCAGGATTAGCCTCTCTAAGCAATATAATTCTCGTCCGGCCCTCCCGATTTAGATTTTACCTGCTAAAATTAGTGCTACTGTTTAGCATTTCGCTAGATATCCACTTACATGTAACTTCGATTGGTTTATTTCCAACGAGTGCCCTTTTTTCAGCCATAGGTGCACGAATGACTGTTTCCATACAAAAAAATGAAGCCATCAGTCACAGGATCCCCTCTTCTACGCCATTCACAACAGTTGGTGCTCTTCTGTAGGTCTTTTGGCTGCACTAAAGTGAATTAATTGGAAGTGGTTGATTTCTTATTAGTAAGACGCTAATGTTCAGAAGACTGTTGCCCATTTAATATTTACTTTCTTATGGGAAGTTGTTTCTGAATTGAAGTTCAAATTGCAAACAACTGAATGTTTATCGCATGTATAAATTATCGATTGCTATGAATCAAACTGACTCCTACAAACTGCAAACTGGAAGTAACACGACTATCAAATTTCGTTTTGACTGCGTGTGCCTTTACGAAGCATATAGGAATGAGATGCTCGAAATGCAGTCAGTCAGTCAGTTCAAAACTGAGTATAATGATTTCGTAAAGGACGGGATGTCAATAGCTAATAAACCAATTCTATATACTAGTGAACATAAGTAGATATGGATTCCCTCCCAAGTTAAAAATGATCTCAAAGTGTCAGCTACCTTACATACCCTGCTGTGTATGACTTGAAGTGCACCAAATATTAAGTGTCCAGTGACCACATTTTATGATGTAAAGTTGTAGAAAATGCCCAGTTGCTCACTTACTTTCGAAACATATAACATCAATAACGAACAATAAAACAGCACTACGTATACTATGAAGCAGCGATGTGGGGCTACAGATGTAATGGATTCAAGTTTTTTTAAAACGATTTGTTCCCAAAGGTCGAATGAGGAACACTGGAGTACGAAAACAGCACACAGAATGAAAGTATGTGTCGTTTAATTTTTAATTGAAAAGCCAAGATTTTTCTGAAATGGTATTCATAAATGGAAATAGCCTTGTTTCATCGACAAAATATTGTCTATAGTCTTGGCACACATACGTTTTACCCACTGATATTACGCGTGAAGGACACAGTGCCTCAGCCTCGCAATGTTACTTCTGTCGCTTTCGTACAGGACACATCGACAGAACGTACTCAAATTGCCTGATAGAATTTGCGATTGATCATTTTCATATACTTCAATTAACATTTAGTTTTCTTTTTACCTGTTCAAATTTTTTTTTACCTGTCGCTCATACAAGTTGCTGTCGTGTGGAAGCTCCATTTACAACATTTACAGTGTGTCTGGGTTTATATTACTCCTTCGAATTCACTCTGAAACAACGTTCTCAACAAACATCTCCCTTTCGACTCATTCATTCCCTTTTTACGCGGTAGGTGCTCATACACCATCCCCATCCACTAATGTACACTATGTGATCAAAAGTATCCGGACACCCCCAAAAACATTCGTTTTTCATATTAGGTGCATTGTGTTGCCACCTACTGCCAGGTACTCCATATCAGCACCTACTGCCAGGTACTCCATATCAGCGACCTCACTAGTCATTAGATATCTTGAGAGAGCAGAATGGGGCACTCCGCGAAACTCACGGAATTCGAACGTGGTCAGGTGATTGGGTGTCACTTGTGTCATACCTCTGTACGCCAGATTTTCGCACTCCTAAACATCCTTAGGTCCACTGTTTCCGATCTGATAGTGAAGTGGAAACATGAAGGGACACGTACAGGCCGACCTTGCCTGTTTGACTGACAGAGACCGCCAACAGTTGAAGAAGGTCGTAATGTGTAGCAGGCAGACATCTTTCCAGACCATCATATAGGAATTCCAAACTGCATCAGGATCCACTGCAAGTACTATGACAGTTAGACGATAGGTGAGAAAACTTGGATTTCATGGCCCAGCGGCTACTCGTAAGCCACACATCACGCTGGTAAATGCCAATCGACGCCTCGCTCGGTGTAAGGAGCGTAAACATTGGACGATTGAACTGTGGAAAAACGTTGTGTGGGATGACGTATCATGGTACACAATGTAGCGATCCGATGGCAGCTTGGTTCAAATGGCTATGAGCACTATGGGACTTAACTTGCAAGGTCATCAGTCACCTAGAACTTAGAACTACTTAAACCTAACTAACCTAAGGACATCACATACATCCATGCCCGAGGCCAGATTCGAACCTGCGACCGTAGCGGTCGCGCAGTTCCAGATTGTAGCGCCTAGAACGGCTCGGCCACCCCGGCCGGCATACCTTATTCAATAAGAATAGATAATGAATAAACACTGTCGTATATAGCATACGGTAAGGAAATCACTTGGTTTGAAATGCATTTTAATGGGGGATTTAAAAACTGAAAATATGATAAATTGTTCAAACGATCGGCTACTTTCGTACCCACATTGATTATAAGAATAGCATCATTTGTTGAAGGAAGTAAAGACCATTAGACATTTAGAAACCTGTTCCATATTACAGATGGCGATAGTGAATTTTATCCCATGTGAATAAATAATTACTTTTCCACTGGCGTCATGTACGAGAAGAACAGGATGACGATATATGCGAAGATAGACGCAATTCCCACAAATAAATGCATATGGATGTGATGAATTTATTGATGAATGATCTATTCCTTCTTCCTATTTTCACATATTCTAAGATGATCTCAGTTAATAGTTGCAAATCCGATTTCACATCAGTGACTATTGATGTCACGGCAAATGGGAAACTTGGAGTATCTCAATGTACTGCTGTCCATATTTGTCTCATGTGTGCTTATGGCAGCATATTTTATGGGTGCTGAAGATAACTGACCATGTTCTACAAATTTCGAAACAGCAACTTCAGGTGGACAGTAGAAAACTAAACAAAAGTGTTTCTTATGTAAACATCATATCTTCGAAACTGGATAAACTAGAGCCTCGTATAACACCCGTTGACTTTGACCTATGACTTTATCATAACCCACGAAACGCAACACAAACAAGAATTCAAACTGGCGACCATGATTTCAAAGTCACGCCTTCCCTGGACGCGAAAATGTAAACATTAATTACGGAATCCACTATTTTTTTAAGAATGATTATTGATCCTAACGGGATAGCGATGGAGAACAATAAGATACTAAAATATAAAAATCAAAACTAAAATATACAAAATATTAAAATATACAAATACCAAAACAACCAGAAAAACACGATACGACGGTTGGTATCCAAGATGCAAAAACATTCTAAAATAACTGGTATCGAAAACATCATTGTATATAGCTCAGCTGAAAGGATCAGTAACAAGCTGAACCAATACAGCAACCAGCGGCAGGCAAGACACAAAACTTTTATTCATAAGGCATTATAACCGCATTCGAATTTAAAATTCGCATACCGATGTGTGGTCCGAAGGACCGAAGACTCCAAGGACATTGACAGAATAATGGTTTCTTGTGCTAAGCTGGAGCAGGTGTTATATAAGCATCCGTAATTAGAGTGTGGTCTCACAGAAAGTAGAATGGTATTATATCATTGTACGTGAACTTCGCATATACAAATTACGTGCACGTATATTATATACACTACTGGTCATTAAAATTGCTACACCACGAAGATGACTTGCTACAGACGCGAAATTTAACCGACGGGAAGAAGATGGTGTGATATGCAAATGATGAGCTTTTCAGAACATTCACACAAGCTTGGCGCCGGTGGCGACACCGACAACGTGCTGGTATGAGGAACGTTACCAACCGATTTCTCATACACAAACAGCAGTTGACCGGCGTTGCCTGGTGAAACGTTGTTGTGATGCCTCGTGTAAGGAGGAGAAATGCGTACCATCACGTTTCCGACTTTGATAAAGGTCGGATTATAGCCTATCACGATTGCGGTTTATCGTATCGCCACATTGCTGCTCGCGTTGGTCAAGATCTAATGACTCTTAGCAGAATATGGAATCGGTGGGTTCAGGAGGGTAACACGGAACGCTGTGCTGGATCCCAACGGCCTCGTATCACTAGCAGTCGAGATGACAGGCATCTTACCCGCATGGCTGTAACGGATCGTGCAGCCACGTCTCGATCCTTGAGTCAACAGATGGAGACGTTTGCAAGACAACGACCATCTGCACGAACAGTTCGACGACGTTTGCAGCAGCATGGACTATCAGCTCGGAGACCATTGCTGCGGATACTCTTGACGCTGCATCACAGACAGGAGCGCCTGCGATGATGTACTCAACGACGAACCTGGGCGCACGAATGGCAAAACGTCATTTTTTCGGATGAATCCAGCTTCTGTTTACAGCATCATGATGGTTGCATCCGTGATTGGCGACATCGCGGTGAACGCACATTAGAAGCGTGTATACGTCATGGCCATACTGGCGTATCATCAAGCGTGATGGTATGGGGTGCATTGGTTACACGTCTCGGTCACCTCTTGTTCGCATTGACGGCACTTTGAACAGTGGACGTTACATTTCAGATGTGTTACGACCCGTGGCTCTACCCTCCATTAGAGCCCTGCGAAACCCTACATTTCAGCAGCATAATGCACGAGCGCATGTTGCAGGTCCTGTACGGGCCTTTCTGGATACAGAAAATGCTCGACTGGTGTCCTGGCCAGCACATTCTCCAGATCTCTCACCAATTGAAAACGTCTGGTCAATGGTGGCCGAGCAACTGACTCGTCACAATACGCCAGTCACTACTCTTGATGAACTGTGGTATCGTGTTGAAGCTGGGTGGGTGGCTGTACCTGTACACGCCATCCAAGCTCTGTTTGACTCAATGCCCAGGCGTATCAAGGCAGTTATTACGGACAGAGGTGATTGTTCTGGGTACTGATTTCTCAGGATCTATGCACCCAAATTGCGTGAAAATGTAATCACACGTCAGTTCTAGTATAATATATTTGTCCAATGAATACCCGTTCATCATCTGCATTTCTTCTTGGTGTAGCAATTTTAATGGCCAGTAGTATACTAACTAAACATGACTTCGATACGCGCCGGTGGTACCATCTCTCGGACTTTGCACGGACTTTCCAAACGCCCCTCGTAGCTCAGCTGAAAGGATCAGTAACAAGCTGAACCAATACAGCAGCCACCGGCACGCAAGACACAAAACTTTTTTATTCATAAGTCACCATAACGGCTTTCAGATTTAAAATTCACATACCGATTGTTGCTCAAGGCTTTTTTGTTTGAAGTCCTTATGTGTGGTCTCTCAAATGATGCAGGACCGAAGATTCCAAGGACATTGACAGGATTATTGTTTCTCATGTGAAGTTGGAGCACGAGTTGTATAAGCTTCCGTAATTAGCGTGTGGTCTCACAGAAAGTAGAATGGTATTATATCATTGTTACGTGAACTTCACATATACAAATTACGTGCACGTATATCGTATATTCTAGAAAGCCACATTCTGAATATACGAAGACTGTGTACTCCATGTCATAACCATCATAAGTGACAACCAAACGTACCTCAATAAAAAAAAAAGCCTGTTGTAGCCGTCTGAGGTTTGTTTGTTTTTTTTATCCGAAAGCTGTTATAAAAAGTTCATACTTTACTTGTGCTTGGTTTCTCGTTTTAAGTTATAATCCTTGCACTAATGTTACGACCCTTTTCTCAATTTGTCTATTACTGGCAACATAGCATTAAATGTAGTATGCCTTTTTTGGAAACACTTCACAGTTCCTGGAATGTGTCTTCCATGTTGTCATAGGATCTCTCTCTCTAGACGGCCACTCGATACGTAAGGTCACTTTCTGCTTCCTTTCCTGACATAACAGAGCCTGATATTACATCGCAATTCGCGGAAAGGCCATTACCTAGCGAAGGACGTGTTTGCGAAATCTGTAATGTAATACTGCACGTCATGGGCGGAACCCTTATTGCCTACGAACTGCGTGCAAGTGCTGCAACGGTCTCGTTCGCTCGCTGATACATCGTAATAGCTAAAGTCAATTGCTCTTCTGATCTCTTCACATTTAAAAGGAGTGCTCTATAAATATCGCCATATTTAAGACAGTACATTCCGCTTTAAACTATGCTAATGCTGTCTGAAATAAAGTTGTAGAAAATTCTGGCTATCATTTTTATATCGATACGCCTCACGAAAATTATACACATTTCCTTTTATGTTGTATATTCCATTAATCGGTCCGAAGGTGTTCTGTTTCATCCCAGCATACCTTGCGTCTTTAACGAAGGAATGTACGATCTGGAAAATAGAAGAAACATTAAAACGCTGCTGCACAAAGGAGATGGCATAGTGTTCATCTGTAATCTTAAGACTCTATCACGTTGATGATCAGCCAGTGTTGCTACAGAAACTAGGAAAAGTAACTGACGTGCAACATTTGTTACTGAAAGAAAATCGAATGATGACCTGATGTCGAAATATTCTTCCTCTCTGTGTGTATAAAAATTACAACAACCGTAGAGTGCTAATGAAACGAGGAGTTCAAGAACTATCTTCAAGGAAATTGAGGTGGTGATATCTACAGTGCAAAACTGACAAAATATCCATGAGCAAAATGTTAATCACATATTTGGAGAAGGTTGTTTCAAGATATCATAATTAGTTGGACCTATTGCTGATTGAGTACGTGTTAGAATAACATTAGACGATACATACATGCAACCAATTAGTACGTCTTTCGCTTTCTCGGTCGTTTATTTCCGTTATTTACTGTCACTTGATAGGCTGCGAACAACGATAACGAACAGTAGCACGTAACGGAAGAGCCGCAGACGTCGTAAATATACTTTAGCCAATTGTTTCTTATTGCTTATAAAGATCTGCAGACTGGATAAAAGGTTATTATATAGTAAAAAATCTTCCGTGGTTACATTCTCTGTTTCTTCTCTCTATCTCAACAACCAACATGTTCATCATAGGTATGCTTTCCATAGCCAAATATTTTACTTCTGTATAAGTGCGTCCCTGTTCTAGGTAGTGTATAAAACTGCTTATTGGCTTGTTGCGTTGGTGATTTTCAGGTAATGGCCGTCTATTTGATACTGACTAAAGCCAATTTTGTTATGCAATGTGCGCTTCACCTTTATGTTTAAACGTATGTTCTTATGCTCAGTGCTGTGCTAGTGAAATTTCGATAAACAGGAAGCAGAAGAAGATACAAACCCAGCAAAGTAGCCACACGTAGAGAGCAGCATGTAAAAGCCTTCCCACTGATGATGGCTTTCAAAAAATGAAGGCGAAATGCGTATGGCATGATAAAGTTGATTTTATTCAGTTCCACATAGATGGATGTAAGGTGAAATTATCTGCTGGATATTATATGCAACTGAGGACAATAGGGGAACAAAAGTCAAAGATGTTGCTTCTTGGTTGTACTTCCCTTCTTTTTACATGTATTTTTGCCTCCAACGAATTCATGCACCTTGCTGAATGATTTATCACATATCATTTTAGTCTACCTTTTTGTCCTGTAGCAGCTCACTTAACTGGTTTGTTTTCTATGCTTTTCTTAGCCCATCCTAATTGGTTGTTTGTACAGTCCACGATATTCTTAACATATGTCACCAGTACAACATTTCTAATGGCTTAATTACGTTTTCATCAGCTTCTGGAAAGGTGTAGCTCTTACAGGGAGACTTTTCTATCCTCCAGATAAAGTTTTTGCTTCAGTTCTTTTCCGTCTTCATTAAAATACTTTCAGATGTCAATATTTATCTCTTTCAGACCAATGATATTTTCTCACGTGCTACCGTTGCTCTGACGTCCTTCTCATTCTTTCCATTTCAAGTAATGAGACTTCTTCGACAGCAGATCTCTTTTATGGCATTCACGTTTTCTCCTCCAAACCAAATATTTTATTTTATTTCTTATCTAGAGAATATTCTGTAACTTTAATCTTTGTTCATTTTCATTATGCAGAAGTCAAAAGTTGTAGGTATTCTTTCACGCTCTTTTCTTTTCATATCACTATGCCAATATTATCTGTGAAGCGTAAAACGTTATAGAATGTTCCAGCTGGTTACGTAAGTATCCTTAGTCCAGTGCATTAACTACAAGAAATGAAAGATAGCTGAAGAAAGCAAGGTGCCGTACAAAATACGTCTTTAGAATATACTGTACCATGTGAAACACTTGCAGTTTCTTTTGTTAGTTACAGGCATTCTCATAGACTTCAAGAAGTTTCACTCATGAGATGAAAAAAAAACGTGATATACAAGAGTGCAGAGTATGAGGCCAACAGTTCACCGTTACAATTCGCTTTCTGGAAGAGGTCTCGAAGTGGCTTTTTCCCGATCGTAAATGGACCAGGTTTGCTGTAGGTGTTCCATTAGATCCAAAATGTAAATAAGAGGTGCAATAACAAGTTTAATAGCGCCCGAGAGAGGCAGTGCAAGGGAATGACGGGTGACAGGTTCATCCCAGCCTGAGAGCTCGCGCGTCGCAATTTGCACCGCAATATCCCGCTGAGCATCACTTTTTGTTCACCGGAGCTATTCCCTTTTTGTTCTTAATTTAACGTTTCATCGTCGCTGATGTCATCTTAGGCACATTCCGAGGGAATACAAGCTGAGAATAGGTCGTTCGTGCAGCAGTTTGTAACAACCGCAGAGGAACCGCATCTAGTTTCGCGGTCTGCCTACAGCTAGTCCTGTTTATCACCACTAAGTGGTTTGAGTCATCGTCTCCAGATGCTTTTCCATCTCAGGGTACAGAATTTTTCAAAAACATTAATTCTGCTACACAAGATTATATATTAACACACAAATGATGGTAGGAACTTGGGATAAACTTTAACTTCCGTATAGAAACTATATGCTCGCCCTTGAGCCACTTCTAAATGCCTGTAAACGGCGCTCTATTGTCGTTCACTCGCTCACTCGTTCCTTACCCATTATGCGGGCAGTCGAGGTGATACACTACTGGTCATTAAAATTGCTACACCACGATGATGACGTGCTACAGACGCGAAATTTAACCGACAGGAAGAAGATGCTGTGATACGCAAATGATTAGCTTTTCAGAGCATTCACACAAGCTTGGCGCTGTGGCGACACCTACAACGTGCTGACATGAGGAAAGTTTCCAACCGATTTCTCATACACAAACAGCAGTTGACCGGCGTTGCCTGGTGAAACGTTGTTGTGATGCCTCGTGTAAGGAGGAGAAATGCGTACCATCACGTTTCCGACTTTGATAAAGGTCGGATTGTAGCCTATCGCGATTGCGGCTTATCGTATCGCGACATTGCTGCTCGCATTGGTTGCGAGCCAATGACTGTTAGCAGAATATGGAATCGGTGGGTTCAGGAGGGTAATACGGAACGCCGTGCTGGATCCCAACGGTCTCGTATCACTAGCAGTCGAGATGACAGACATCTTATCCTTATGGCTGTAACGGATCGTGCAGCCTCGTCCCGATCCGTGGGTCAACAGATGGGACGTTTGCAAGACAACAACCATCTGCACGAACAGTTCGACGACGTTTGCAGCAGCATGAGCAATCAACTCGGAGACTATGGCTGCGGTTACCCTTGACGCTGCATCACAGACAGGATCGCCTGCGATGGTGTACTCAACGGCGAACCTAGCTGCACGAATGGCAAAACGTCATTTTTTCGGATGAATCCAGCTTCTGTTTACAGCATCATGATGGTCGCATCCGTGTTTGGCGACATCGCGGTGAACGCACATTGGAAGCGTGTATTGGTCATCGCCATAGTGGCGTATCACCCGGCGTGATGGTATGGGATGCCATTGGTTACACGTCTCGGTCACCTCTTGTTCGCATTGGCGGCACTTTGAACAGTGGACGTTAAATTTCAGATGTGTTACGACCCGTGGCTCTACCCTTCATTCGATCCCTGCGAAACCCTACATTTCAGCAGGATAATGCTCGACCGCATGTTGCAGGTCCTGTACGGGCCTTTCTGGATACAGAAAATGTTCGACCGCTGCCCTGGCCAGCACATTCTCCAGATCTCTCACCAATTGAAAACGTCTGGTCAATGGTGGCCGAGCAACTGGCTCGTCACAATACGCCAGTCACTACTCTTGATGAACTGTGGTATCGTGTTGAAGCTGGGTGGGCAGCTGTACCTGTACACGCCATCCAAGTTCTGTTTGACTCAATGCCCAGGCGTATCAAGGCAGTTATTACGGACAGAGGTGATTGTTCTGGGTACTGATTTCTCAGGATCTATGCACCCAAATTGCGTGAAAATGTAATCACACGTCAGTTCTAGTATAATATATTTGTCCAATGAATACCCGTTTATCATCTGCATTTCTTCTTGGTGTAGCAATTTTACTGGCCAGTAGTGTAGAACTACTTAAACCTAACTAACCTAAGGACATCACATACATCCCTACCCGAGGCAGGATTCGAACCTGCGACCGTAGCAGTCGCGCGGTTCCGGACTGAAGCGCCTAGAACCGCTCGGCCACCACGGCCTGCTCTGCTTACCCGTCATCAATTTGTTCGTGAACAACACCGTCCATTCCTATCCTGTATCGTTTCTGCTGACGAGAAATGGTGTCTTTGTGCTAACATAAGCAAATGAAATGAATGTTCGAGCTCAATCAAAGCGGCAGCTCGCCATACATAGATCTGCGCGCTTCCGTGAAAGATAATGTTAAGCAAGTGGTGGAACAGCGACGGTGTGATGTACTCGAATTGGTTTCCCGTGGAGCAATCGTCACTGCTGACATTTATTTTGAACAACTGAAACGTTTTGCAGACCCGATCCAAGAACAACTACTGGGAAGGCCGCGTGAAGTGATGCTACATCACTATAACGCCCGTCCGCATTGTACTAGACGGCAAAAGACGCTGTAAAGGGGTTTAACCGGGGAAGTCACTCTGCATCCACCTCATTCACCTGATCCTGCCCCCTTCAGAGTTTCATCTTTTCCTCTCTCTATAGAACCACCTTCGAGGAACTTCCTTTCCGGAGGAGAATGCACTCCGAACATGGCTTGACGAGTTCTTCGCCTGAAAACCACTTGATTTCTACAGTCGCGGAATCGAAAAGTTACCCCAGCGTTGGCAGACTATTGTAAATAGTGACGGAGAATATATTATTGATGAACGAAGTCTCTTTGTTGAACTTAAGTCGAAACGCTACGAACTTATGCACCAACCCAGTATTTCTTTTTCATAAATTTCAATATCTTTAGAAAAATCTCCTTGGTTTCCTTTACTGTTTGCTCAATGTATAGAACGAATAACATCGGGGAGAGGCTACAACCCTGTCTCACCCTCTTCTCAACAAATGAGTCCTTTTTATGTCCTTTGACTATTATAACTGGTTTCTGTAAAAGTCATAAATCGACTTCCGTTCCGTGTATGTTATCCTTGATACCATTAGAATTTACAGTAGTGTAGTCCACTCTGTATTATCAAAATCTTGCTCTAAATATACGAATGATATAAACGTAGGTTTTCCTTCTTTCAGCCTATCTTCTAAGGTAATCCATAGGGTCAGCGTAGCGTCGCACGATCTTGCATTTCGCCGGGACCCAAACTGACCTTCCCCAAGATCGGCTTCAGCCAATTTTGCGCTTCTTCTGTAAACAATTCGCGTCACTACTTTGCAACCATTACTTAGAAAACTGATATGCACACCTGTCAGGAAGTAGCTAGGAAACTGTAGCTAAATGTTAGATACCTGCAGAGGATCGACGCATGGTGCAGGGATTGCCGGTTTACTTAGATAAATGTACATCTACATGATTACTCTGCAATTAACATTTAAGTGCTTGGCAGAAGGTTCATCGAACCACAATCATACTATCTCTCTTCCATTCCACTCCCGAACAGCACGCGGGAAAACCGAACACCTAAACCTTTCTGTTCGAGCTCTGATTTCTCTTATTTTATTTTGATGATCATTCCTACCAATGTAGGTTGGGCTCAACAAAATATTTTCGCATTCGGAAGAGAAAGTTGGTGACTGAAATTTCGCAATTAGATCTCGCCGCGACGAAAAACGTCTTTGCTTTAATGACTTCCATCCCAATTCGCGTATCATATCTGCCACACTCTCTCTCGTATTACGTGATAATACAAAACGAGCTGCCCTTTTTTGCACCCTTTCGATGTCCTCCGTCAATCCCACCTGGTAAGGATCCCACACCGCGCAGCAATATTCTAACAGAGGACAAACGAGTGTAGTGTAAGCTGTCTCTTTAGTGGACTTGTTGCATCTTCTAAGTGTCCTGCCAATGAAACGCAACCTTTGGCTCGCCTTCCCCACAACATTATCAATGTGGTCTTTCCAACAGAAGTTGTTCGTAATTATAACACCCAGGTACTTAGTTGAATTGACAGCCTTGAGAATTGTACTATTTATCGAGTAATCGAATTCCAACGGATTTCTTTTGGAGGTCATGTGGATCACCTCACACTTTTCGTTATTTAGCGTCAACTGCCACCTGCCACACCTTACAGCAATCTTTTCTAAATCGCTTTGCAACTGATACTGGTCTTCGGATGACGTTACTAGACGGTAAATTACAGCATCATCTGCGAACAACCTAAGAGAACTGCTCAGATTGTCACTCAGGTCATTTATATAGATCAGGAACAGCAGAGGTCCCAGGACGCTTCCCTGGGGAACACCTGATATCACTTCAGTTTTACTCGATGATTTGCCGTCTATTACTACGAATTGCGACCTTCCTGACAGGAAATCACGAATCCAGTCGCACAACTGAGACGATACCCCATAGGCCCGCAGCTTGATTAGAAGTCGCTTGTGAGGAACGGTGTCAAAAGCTTCCGGAAATCTAGAAATACGGAATCAACTTGAGATCCCCTGTCGATAGCGGCCATTACTTCGTGCGAATAAAGAGCTAGCTGCGTTGCACAAGAACGTTGTTTTCTGAAACCATGCTGATTACGTATCAATAGATCGTTCCCTTCGAGGTGATTCATAATGTATGAATACACTATATGCTCCAAAACCCTACTGCAAACCGACGTCAATGATATAGGTCTGTAGTTCGATGGATTACTCCTACTACCCTTCTTTAACAGTGGTGCGACCTGCGCAATTTTCCAATCTGTAGGTACAGATCTGTCGGTGAGCGAGCGGTTGTATATGAGTGCTAAGTAGGGAGCTATTGTATCAGCGTAATCTGAAAGGAACCTAATCGATATACAATCTGGACCTGAAGACTTGCCCGTATCAAGCGATTTGAGTTGCTTCGCAATCCCTAAGGTATCTACTTCTAAGAAACTCATGCTAGCAGCTGTTTGTGTTTCAAATTCTGGAATATTCCATTCGTCTTCCCTGGTGAAGGAATTTCGGAAAACTGCGTTCAATAACTCCGCTTTAGCGGCACAGTCGTCGGTAACAGTAACATCGGCACTGCGCAGCGAAGGTATTGACTGCGTCTTGCCATTTGTGTACTTTACATACGACCAGAATTTCTGATTTTCTACCAAATTTCGAGACAATGTTTCGTTGTGGAACCTATTAAAGGCATCTCGCATTGAAATCCGTGCCAAATTTCGCGCGTCTGTAAATTTTAGCCAATATTCGGAATGTCGCGTTCTTCTGAACTTCGCATGCTTTTTCCGTTACCTCTGCAACAGCGTTCGGACCTTTTTTGTGAACCATAGGGGATCAGTTTCATCTCTTAACAATTTATGAGGTATGAATTTCTCAATTGCTCCACATCTCGTCTACATTTGCATAGTCAGTTCGGAAGGAATGGAGATTGTCTCTTAGGAAGGCTTCTAGTGACACTTTATCCGCTTTTTTAAATAAAATTATTTTGCGTTTGTTTCTGGTGGATTTGGAAGAAACGGTATTGAGCCTAGCTACAAATAGTCAGAAAGACCCATTATTGTATGATTTCACGATATCTTGGGCTACAGTCACATCCATTTAATATCTGGGACTAAGCGTACGGAGTTATTCGAAGTGGACCGACAGCCTAAAATTAATCGCAGTTGAAGCAGATGTCATAAAGATTCATTGGAAGAATCCTCACGAATTGTAGTCAGTCCACAAAGGAAGGTAACTTACTGAAACCTCGTTCGACCTAATACTGCTCGTCAGTCTGAGATCCTTACCAGATGGGACTGATAGAGTGAGGATCCAAAGACGAGTAGCACGTTTCGTCACAGATGTAGTAAGCGCGAAAGCGACGCGAAGATGCTCGTCCAACTCCAGTGGCAGACTCTATACGAGAGACGTCGCGCATTACGGGGCGTGGTTCACTGTACAGATTCCGAGTGTGTACATTCCAGGAAGAGTGTACCAGTATATTGCTTCCTCCTACGAATATCCCTCGAAAAGACAATGGAGGTAAAATTAATGAGATTTAAGCTCGCACAGAGGCTCCCAAGAATTGTTATCTCCCTGGCCAATTCGCAACTGTAAGGGGAAAATTGGAGATATGATACTGCGTGAAGAGTTTGACAGAGCACTGAAAGACCTGAGTCGAAACAAGTCCCCGGGAGTAGACAACATTCCATTAGAACTACTGACGACTTTGGAGAGCCAGTCCTGACAAAACTCTATCATCTGGTGAGCCAGATGTATGAGACAGGCGAAATACCCTCAGACTTCAAGAAGAATATAATAATTCCAATCCCAAAGAAAGCAGGTGTTGACAGATGTGAAAATTACCGAACTATCAGCTTAATAAGTCACAGCTGCAAAATACTAACGCGAATTCTTTACAGACGAATGGAAAAACTGATAGAAGCCGACCTCGGGGAAGATCAGTTTGGATTCCGCAGAAATGTTGGAACACGTGAGGCAATACTGACCCTACGACTTATCTTAGAAAATAGATTAAGGAAAGGCAAACCTACGTTTCTAACATTTGTAGACTTAGAGAAAGCTTTTGACAATGTTGACTGGAATACTCTCTTTCAAATTCTAAAGATGGCAGGGGTAAAATACAGGGAGCGAAAGGCTATTTACAATTTGTACAGAAACCAGATGGCAGTTATAAGAGTCGAGGGGCATGAAAGAGAAGCAGCGGTTGGGAAGGAAGTGAGACAGGGTTGTAGCCTGTCCCCGATGTTATTCAATCTGTATATTGAGCAAGCAGTAAAGGAAACGAAAGAAAAGTTCGGAGTAGGTATTAAAATCCATGGAGACGAAATAAAAACTTTGAGGTTCGCCGATGACATTGTAATTCTATCAGAGACAGCAAAGGACTTGGAAGAGCAGTTGAACGGAATAGACAGTGTCTTGAAAGGAGGATACAAGATGAACATGAACAAAAGCAAAACGAGGATAATGGAATGTAGTCGAATTAAGTCGGGTGATGCTGAGGGAATTAGATTAGGAAATGTGACACTTAAAGTAGTAAAGGAGTTTTGCTATTTGGGGAGCAAAATAACTGATGATGGTCGAAGTAGAGAGGATGTAAAATGTAGAATGGCAATGGCAAGGAAAGCGTTTCTGAAGAAGAGCAAGTTGTTAACATCGAGTATAGATTTAAGTGCCAGGAAGTCATTTCTGAAAGTATTTGTACGGAGTGTAGTCATGTATGGAAGTGAAACATGGACGATAAATAGTTTGGACAAGAATAGAATAGAAGCTTTCGAAATGTGGTGCTACAGAAGAATGCTGAAGATTAGATGGGTCGATCACATAACTAATGAGGAGGTATTAAAATAGAATTGGGGAGAAGAGGAGTTTGTGGCACAACTTGACAAGAAGAAGGGACCGGTTGGTAAGACATGTTCTGAGGCATCAAGGGATCACGAATTTAGCATTGGAGAGCAGCGTGGAGGGTAAAAATCGTAGAGGGAGACCAAGAGATGAATACACTAAGCAGATTCAGAAGGATGTAGGTTGCATTAAGTACTGGGAGATGAAGAAGCTTGCACAGGATAGAGCAGCATGGAGAGCTGCATCAAACCAGTCTCAGGACTGAAGACAACAACAACAACAACAAGGGGAAACAGGGAAGGTGACTGTGGTATCCAAAGTACCTATTACTACACACCATAAGACGGCTGCATGTGTAGTTATAGAAGTGGTAGATGGAGCAGTATGGGCTTCATCTTCAGATGACGTAATGCAATATGGAATCTGCTAACTTCGCCTTGTGACGTAGAAAGCAATCTCATCGGCCACGTTCCTGTCCACGAAGCAAAAATTTCACGTGTCTGAGTCTGACTTTTCTTTTGGGAATGCTCGGCAACGTGAAATTTCGCTATGTGACACCACACACATCGACCTCTTCCACGTCCGCTTTCACGTCCCGTGTGAGGACAGCTAGTGCTGCAGTGCTACAGTTGAGTACTGGACCGACGCGCCCCGCGCCCCTGCAGTACGTACGTACAGCGGAGGGGCCAGTGCTGGAGCTGCCGCGGCTACGACTGCCAAGGCCGTCGCGGCCTCGTGGCGCGTCCCACGGCGGAGGGCCGGCCGCCCGACTCGCATTGTTTGCGACCGTAAGCCGCTTACCGAGCCGTGGCCTGCCTACGGAACGCCGCTAATTTGAGGAGGCAGGGTCTCCTCTTACAGCGACTCGTCCTGCTGCCAACTGCATTCGTATCGACTCTCTTCCCAGCCAAGCAACCGTTGCTGCCAATTTATGATGCTACTTTATCCCTGCCCATTATTCGCCAGAATAGCAAACACACGAAATGTATATTTAACTCGCGATCACTACACGCAGGAGATGAGAAAATAAGGATAAACATGAATCACAATTTTAGACCCCTTTTGAATAGCGGGGACTGCTGGCCATTAAAACTGCAACACCGTGAACACGGGTAGGGACAGACGTCAAAATGAAATGAAGCGTGCTACGTGTTTAGATTTTCAGGGCAATCACACAAAACAGGGAGGAGTAACGCCATTTACAATCTATATACGCTACTGCCCATTAAAATTGCTACACCAAGAAGAAATGCAGATGATAAACGGGTATTCATTGGACAAATATAATATACTGGAACTGACATGTGATTACATTTTCACGCAATTTGGGTGCATAGGTCTTGAGAAATCAGTACCCAGAACAACCACATCTGGCCGTAATAACGTCCTTGATACGCCTGGGAATTGAGTCAAACAGAGCTTGGATGGCGTATACAGGTACAGCTGCCCATGCAGCTTCAACACGATACCATAGTTCATCAAGAGTAGTGACTGTCGTATTGTGACGAGCCAGTTGCTCGGCCACCATTGACCAGACGTTTTCAGTTGGTGAGAGATCTGGAGAATGTGCTGGCCAGGGCAGCAGTCGAACATTTTCTGTATCCAGAAAGGCCCGTACAGGACCTGCAACATGCGCTCGTGCATTATCCTGCTGAAGTGTAGGGTTTCGCAGGGATCGAATGAAAGGTAGAGCCACGGGTCGTAACACATCTGAAATGTCGTGTAGGGCCTCCGCGAAGTGCCGCAACACGACGTGGCATGGACACGACTAATGTCTGAAGTAGTGCTGGAGGGAACTGACACCATGAATAATGCAGGGCTGTTCATGATTCCGAGAGAGTACGAGGGGGTGGAGATCTCTTCTCAACAGCATGCTCAATAATGTTTATGTCTTTTGAGTTTAAACTCAGATAGTGTGTTCTGGAGCCCCTCTGTAGCAATTATGGACGTGTGGGGTGTCGCACTATCCTGCTGGAATTTCCCAAGTCTGTCGGAATTCACAATGAACATGAATGGATGCAGGTGATCAGACAAGATGCTTACGTACGTGTTACTTGTCAGAGTCGTATCTTGACGTATCAGGGGTCTCATATCACTCAAACTGCACACGCCCCACACTATTAAAGAGTCTCCAGCAGCTTGAACAGTCAGCTACTGACATGCAGGGTCCATAGATTCATGAGGTTGTCTCCACACCCCCGTAAACATCCATCCGTTCGATACAATTTGAAACCAGAATCGTCCGACCAGGCAACATGTTTCCAGTCATTAACACTCCAATGTCGGTGTTCACGGGCCCAAGCGAGGCTTAACGTTTTGTGTCGTGCAGTCATCAAGGGTACACGAGTGGGCCTTCGGCTCCGAAATCCCATACCGATGATGATGATGTTTCGTTCAATGGTTCACGTACTGACACTTGTTGATGGCCCAGCACTGAAATCTGCAGCAATTTGCGGAAGTATTGCACTTCTGTCACGTTGAACGATTCTCTTCAGTCGTCATTGGTCCCATTATTGCCCGATCTTTTTCCGGCCGCAGCGTTGTCGGAGATTTGATGTTTTATCGGATTCCTGATATCCACGGTACACTCGTGAAATGGTCGTACGGGAAAATCCCCACTTCACCACTACCTCGGAGATGCTGTGTCCCATCGCTCGTGCGCCGACTGTAACATCGCGTTCAGACTCACTTAAATCTTGATAGCCTGCTGTTGTAGCAGCAGTAACCGATCTAACAACTGCGCCACACTTCTCTTATAAAGGCGTTGCCGAACGCAGCGCCGTATTCTGCCTGTTTATATACCTCTGTATTTGAATGTGCATGCCTATATCAGTTTCTTTGGCGCTTCAATATATTAACCCAATGTATTAAGGGTTCAAGACCGACGAACGGTCGAACGTGTGTTTTGTAGATGAAATACATTGATCGTAAGATTGTTCCAATGAATCTCAACCAGGTATCTGGTTCTCTTCAACAACTTTTACATGATCATTCCATTTTAGGTGGAACCGCGGGGTTACTTCTATGTATTTCGCGGTTGTGACTCTTCCCAGGGAATGAACTGTGCGTATAGCATATTTGGCCAAGAGTCCCCTCCTGGGGAGGGCAACATACACACCCGGTACCGAGCAGAGAACATCCCCGACCCGGCCGGGTATAGAACCCGAGGGTCTGTGATCGAGAGTCAGCAAGGCCATGAGCTGCTGACACTTTTTACAGAAGTGTATTACTAATATCGTAACATAGCCCTGATGGGTTTCTTTCCCTATTTCGCGCAGTACGTTAGATTTATTCGTGTTCAGCATCAATTGCCAGACCTCGCTTCAGTCGTCGATCCTACGGAGGCCCTCCTGTGTTTTACAACAGTTTTCTGGCTTTACTACCTTTGAATGAACTACAGCCTCGTCCGCGAATATCTCACGGGACGTTTTACGCTAATCACTAAATCTTATACAGGGTGTCCCAGGAGGAACAATCAATATTTAGAGATATCACAGATATGACCATTCGAAGCAAAAACATCTAGTAAAAATGGGCTCTAAAATTCAGACTTTAAGAGCTCTAAGCACTTTTTCATCTTTTCTACTGTAAAACACATGTCTTCTACTGATCAAGTGCTCACAGCTATTAATAAATGCATTTTAGAGCCCATTTTTACCGGGCTTCTTCCTGACATATCTCTGAATATCGAGCATTCCTCCTTGGATATCCTGTATAATAAGTAAAGGTCCTATGCCACACACAAGTAGTACTCACGAAATTGCATCCACAACTGATGACTTCCTTCCGCTCAAAACGACATTTTTTTTATATTTCCTGGCTTTCGGCACTCTGTCTCAATACTGTAATGTCAGTTATGACGATAGGAACGTAAGGACAACACAACACCCAGTCCCCGAGCGGAGAAAATCTCCGTTCCGGCCAGATATTGAAACCGGGCCCCTTTGGTTAGTAATCTGCTGACCGTGTTCTATGAGCTAGAAAGTCCTGAAGAGAGACATATTTTTGGTCCGATGTTCATATTTTGCTTACTAAACGAAAGTGCGGGGCCGTATACCGAAGGCCTTTCGGACGATTAAGGAATACGGCATGGGGTGTCACCGTCTACGGCGCTCTGGAACTGAATTCCACAAGATCTCTGTTTGCGCAATCCACGTTTATAAAGAAGATTGACGTCAGTTACAGATGCCCCAACCATAAATAGCAGTCAGTCAGCAGTTCATTTAAACGTCTTAGAGCATTACACATAATCCTTGAGGAGCAGACACAGAAATCCCCCGGCCTGTAAGAACTAGCTAAAAGCACGAGTTAAATGGTGAACTACATTTAAAGAGCAGTTGTAACCACTAGGCAACTTTGGATCTTTCTAGTTTCTAAAGTACTTCGAGAACTGAAAATGTTTCAAGTAACTCAGCCTTAGCCAAAATAAAATCGATTGTGTCTTTAAAGCCCAAACTAAATATGCTTCTCAAACATGGAGACAACTGAACACGTACTGGGAAAAAAAGTTGCTGGGTTCGGAAGAAAGGATATTCACGGAGAGCCAGTTCAAGGAGGACGTGCCTAAACGCCATCAAAGCGTATCGCCAGGAGTCGGAGAGGATCTATCATACACACACAGACAATACAAATAATTTCTTTTGCAACGATTATTATTGCTTTGTCGCTGTGCCGCACTTCATCAATCACACGATTTATAAACTGCCACCTTTGATAAACGGATCACTGATGCATCGACGAAAGAATTCAGAGAACAATAATTGAAGTCCCACCATTAAGATAGGAACTTATGTATTTTATTCTCTGCGTGATGAGTGACTCACGAAAGATATTTAACGCTACAGTATAACGTTTCTGTAAATCAGTGCTCTAGTGCTAACCCGGAACCCTGGACACGATACCCTAACCCACATGCAGGTTGCCCATCTAACAGTTTCCAGGGGCAACGAATATTAATTTCCAATATTTCACGTAATTAATGACATAATTTAAAAATTGAAAATGCTGTCATAACCTATTCATTAAAATGTATAATATTACGTTAAAAGTTTTGCACGATACGACAACTGTTATAGTTAGAAACTGTGTGTATGTCTCGCGATGAGGACGCCGGGTTTGAGGCGCCATGTCACGGATTGCGCGGTCCCTCCCGCCGGAGGTTCGAGTCCTCCCTCGAGCATGGATTGTGTGTTGTTCTTACCATAGGTTAGATAAAGTAGTGTGTAAGACTAGGGACCTATGACCTCAGCAGTTTGGTCCCTTTGGTA